>NC_140077.1:51370711-51867044 GCF_964194135.1 Talpa europaea
GACATTCAACATTTATTGCTTTTTTTTTTAAAGATTTATTAATTATGCATACGAGAGCTGGGGTACAGGCCAGAGATGCGGGAGGGTGAGAGGATTCACCAGAGACAGAGTGGGGAACACAACAGGCAGACTGACGGAAGTACACTGCTGAGGGGAGCAGCGGGCGAGACAGGAAAGGACTGCTGTGCCTTGTGGGTTGCTCCCTGGCCAGTTTGGGATCGAATTCTTGCTGCAGAGGCTGTGGATTGCGTCATAGTGAGGTGCTTAATCCCTTGTGCCACCAGGGAGGCCCAATATTTATAGCTTTCTATGGTGTTTTGATAGATATGGTTTGATAGTAGCTATCCTATCAGGTCTGAGGTGGATAACTGGTGAAAAATAAACAAAGCAACAAATCACTGTAATATGTAAGTACTTCATTACTGGCAACAAATTATTTGATCTAACTGAGCTAATGTGTTAATACCTGGTAGCTGACAACCACTGTCCTCCTCTGAGTTGCCTGGAGAGATTATACTGGGATTAGGATGAAAGAATTAGATGGCTTTCTCAGAATATTCCAAGGTATTGTTAGCAGATTGACTTCTTTATTTTGTTTTCCATAAATTTCCAGATGTCAGTGGGATTTATATTACAACAAATACTCAAGACACAGTCCACACTTGCACGCAAATCAGTGTTTTGATTCAAATACCACCCCTTCCACTGTTGACAGTATGATGACCTTGAGATGGGATTCATGTCCCAAAGAATTTGTTCAGCTAATTTTCAGTGAGCATCGGCTTCATGCCAGAAACCATGTTTGATGTTGTAGGCACAAAGAAGTTTCCATTCACTGCTCAAGTGCAGCAAAGCACTTGTTTCAGAGCTTCTCAGGATGTGTTTTTTTGACTAGAATTGCATTTTGGTATTTTTGTTGGTTTGTGCTATCTGTAGCAGTTAAAAAAATAAAGAGAAAGTAATTTTAGATCTTTTTATTTTTAAATAGTCGTCAACTTAAAAAAGTAATTTTTTACTAATGCCACTTATATCAGGGAACTGTTCTTACTTCCAAATGCCAGACCTTTGTATCCATTTTTGCAAGCAAAATGCAGGGTTCTCTTAAATATCATATCTTCTGAATTGAAATCCTGGAGAATGGTGATGCAAGCACCCCAGCTAGAATGTATTTTTAGAGCTCTCTTTTATCCCTGTTAGTAATTAGGCACTTATCACCAATGAATAACTTATCATATTTAATTAAATCTTTAGGGCCTCCCAGGTGGCGCAGTGGTTGAGCGCTGGGTTGCGAAGCTGCCCGCGGCTGCAGCGCCGGTTCGATCCCTGGCTGCTCCCCGGCCACCAGAGGAGGGTCCCACATGGCGCGCAGACCTCTCCTGCCACCCGCTGCTCCCCTCAGCAGTGTACTTCGGTCCTTCTGCCTGCTCTGCTCCCCGCTCTGGCTCTGGTGAATTCTCTCACCCTCCCGTGCTTCTGACTGTACCCAGTGCATGTATAAACAAAACAAACAAACAAAATAAATAAATAAATAAAAAGCATGCCTCTATAAAAAAAAAAAATTAAATTAAATCTTAAAAAAAAAAATAACTCCTTGCAGTGGTTTATAGCTTCTAACAACCCTTCAGAGAAAGCAGTTTTCTTCTTATTTCATTCATGAGGAGACAGGTTCTATGCTTTTAGCTACATTGTGCAGATTTAGTCAGAGCACCACTTGTGCTGGGAGAGCTAAGTCATTATAGTTAAGGTTCTCACATTTCCTTTGTTTACCTACTTTATAGCATGGTTCCATAAAAATTAATCATTGATTCTCTGGTTCTTTTGTGAATTGTTCGTTGAATATAGAAGTAAATTCCTCATATGTTACTCCATTTACATTTTATTAATCAACTTTTGGTATTTGTGGACTTGAAAAGATTTCAACTTCATTTCAAAATTTATTATTATTTTGTGATTCCATTGAAGATTATCATATATCTCCTGTGAAGCAAATATCTCTGCAACACCTTTTGAAAATAAGTATATTTAACCTTTTCCAATGGAGGTCATTGCTGGAATTTTGAGTGTGCTTTTAAATGAATCCTGAGTGAATGATTTTGATCTATGAATTTTGATCTATGAATTGATGAGTTTTGATCTATGAATTGATGATCATTCAGCTAATCATTTTGGACTGCAGTGGTTTCTTTTAAACTAATTTATTCGGGTTTCTCTTTGTGCTTTGAGACTTTAAATGGCTAACTTTGCATGAAACAAGCTTATACTAGGACCATCTGGTGTATCAAGGTGACCTAATCCAAACTT
Source organism: Talpa europaea (assembly GCF_964194135.1). Classification (NCBI taxonomy): domain Eukaryota; kingdom Metazoa; phylum Chordata; class Mammalia; order Eulipotyphla; family Talpidae; genus Talpa; species Talpa europaea. The sequence continues at coordinate 51,373,013 of NC_140077.1, forward strand.
TTCTTGATGATATTTTTCTTTCTGGAATGTTCTCTGCTATATTTCCACACACACACATCTTTATCTGATACCTAGGATTATATTTTAGATTTCAAACAACATCATTGCTTCTCAGTTTTTGGCTTTTTGTTTCACAGAATATGATGACAGCAGTGACTTCAGGCACAATTATAAAATCATGCCATAGTAAAACCACTTTTATGCGTTGCTCTAACTTGCCAGTATTAGTGCAAGAAATTTGACACTGAACTTTTCCCAAACATTGAGGTTAGAAATTCTTGGAAGTGCTGATTGGATTTCAGACTGAGTTAGCATCAGGGTTGGTGCTGCTGGGTGAGTCCTGTTCAGCCTATCTCCCAGGCAGTAAGCTTGGGATCTGCCTGGGGGTGAGATTAGTCTGCACCTATGTCCCAGCAGGGCCCTTTGGCCTTGTAAGCTAGGTGGAATATATTGGAAGAAGAACATTCCATTAAAAGGCAGATGACATGGGAGGCATTTGCTTTTGAGTAAGCCCCTCAATCTCTTTTCATTTCTTTATTTTAAATAGAGAAAACAACTTTTTCTAATCACCTCACTGCTCACCTTAGCCAGAGATACACAAGAAACACAACATGTTTGTGACGGCTCTTTGTAAACTCAAAAGACCTATATAAAATTAATTTCTATGTATCAATGAGGAAAAAAGGGTAAATGTGCTTCCTATATAAGATGAAAGAAAATAATAGACATTAAATAATATTTTTATAATTTCAAAGTGTTTTTACATATAGGGATCATTTGAGCATTTTAAAACGAGAAGTAAGAAAAGATCTATTTTGTGAATATGGAAGCTGAGGGGTTTTGTGCCCTGACTGAAGTGCAAGGGTCGGGAGACTCAGGTTTAAGATGCAAGGGCTCTCTTCAGCCCTGGACCACCTCTCAGCACCCTTGCTTTCCCATGTGCCTGAGTAGGTAAGACAGTCATTGCTTGGCAGTTTTCTGTTATTTCCTTTCAACTGAACCCTGGTAAACACTGGTAAAAATGGAGCTGTTTGGATTGAAGCAAGAACTAAGGGGTTCAGGAACCAGTGGCTTTTTGGAACCTTTTCAGTAGATTCTGCTTCTGTCTTCTTTCTATGGAAATCAGTAGCTCATTGCTCTTTCCATCTGACATTTTTTTTTTTTAAAGATTTATTTATTTATTTATACAAGAACCGGGGTAGAGGCCAGATGCTCGGGAGGGCGAGAGAATTCACCAGAGACAGGGCAGGGACCAGAACAGGCAGAGTGATGAAATACACTGCTGAGGGGGAACATCGGGCGCAACAGGAGAGGTCTGCTGCGCCATGTGGGACCCGCGCTGGCAGCCGGGATCAAACCGGCGCTGCAGAGGCTGCGGACAGCTTTACGGCGCTGCGCTCAACCGCCTGCGCCACCAGGGGAGGCCCTTTCCATCTGACATTTGTAATGGCTTCTTGAATTACAATTTTAAACTTCTTGGTGGTCAAAAATATATACATCAGAAGGGCTTAATGACAGCAATCTGAAGGAGAAATGTGTGCTATTTGCATCACACTTTGGTTTTTGCATTGTGGATCGTTCCTTTCTTTGGGGATTAACTTGATGGGGATAGTTTCTGGAAGGAAAAGGAAGACCAGAGGTTTGGAATTAGCATGGACTCTCACATTATTTTATTTCACTTTCCCCTAGTAGATTGCTCTTTAGGACTTTTCAAGGATCTTTTGTAAGGCTTATTTGTATATGTCACAAGAACCTTCTCAGGTGTTCTGCAAATATCTAAGTGACAAGTGAATAAAACTTCAAGGCAAGTCTGAAATAGTTTTAAAAGTTTCTGTCAAAGCCAAGTTGACAGTACTTTAAGTATATTCGACTATTCAACAAATATTTTTTGAGCACCAGCTCTATGTTAGACCCTGGTCCAGAGACCCAGGATAATCAAGTGAACAAAACAGTTTTCTATCTACATGTAACTTGATTTATGGTTTATTTTAGATATTTACATAGATGTAAACACGTGGAAGGTATTAATTGGTAAAGATGTTAATTCTCATTACAACTTGCTTGAGGAAATAATATACTATATATTTATATTAATGAATAACAGAGTACATGTGAAATGGTGACAATATATAAATTTAAATAAACGTATTTGTCAATAAATTAGATTATATGGATTTGGTTTTAGGATCATACAACTTGTGTTTTTCCAATTTTCTCCAGAATTTTGTGCAAAAATAATGACGTATTCTTAGTATTCTTTTATGGACTCTGTTATTTAACTTTTTTACCTTTTAATGTATAGCAAATATATAGCATGCCTGATTTAACTTTGTATCTTAATCTATCACTGGGATAGCTGAAGACATTTTTACATTTCCTTTTCATTGCAGGGCAATCACACAATTAAGATTGTCTAGTATGTCATTGGTTTTCTTAATACTCTATTTTTAAATTCATTTTTCTCAAAAATAACTCAAAAGATAAAAAAAAAGCGGGGGTGAAAAGGGTGTTTATAATTTCCCTAATTTATCTATAATTTATATTGCTAAAGTATATGTCCCGATTCATTGAGAAATTTCCCTGAATTGATTTAAGATCGTCTCTTTAGCTTTGGTTCTTTCTCCTGATCGCCTGTGTAGTATAGCAATTTAGAGCTAAGGCTGTGACTGGATGACCTCTTTCAAATTCTAGTCTGGCTTTGTTTGGTGGATAAAAATACATACTCATGTTAGAGTCAGCTAAAAAAATTTAATTCTGACCAGGTAATAATGCTTTTGTAACCCATCTCATCCAGATGGAAGGTTGTAAGGGTGTCAGTGACTCCCAGCTGGTGGCAGGGAGTCATTCATGTAAGCCTTTTTTGGGATACCTTTTCTTGCAACTGCACCTGGAAACATTCTTTACTATTCATCCAGGAAATGGCCATTGGATCCCTTAAATCTTCAGGCTTGCATAGCACGTCATTACTGTGTTGGGAGTTCAGGATCCAAAGTTAGGAAACAATAGAAGCAGATAAAATAGAACAGTTGGTGGAATTTCCCTGGAATTAATTGGTATCCATAAATAAAGACAGGTGAAAGAATAGAATAGAATAGACAGGTGAAAACAATGAGGTTTTTTATAGATGAAGGAAAAAGAAACTAGAATGAGAAATGACTAGTTTATTATAGTCTCCATTCTGGGCATGTTGCCTTTTGTAGACCAGAGGGACTGGATAAAGAACATTATCTTATTTTTGGGCATTTGGGTTGTTTCCAGGTTTTACCTATTGTAACTAGTGCTGCAATAAACATAGGTGTACAGGTATTCTTTTGAATCAATGTTTTTGTGTTCTTCGGGTTCTAGGAGTGGAATTGCCGGGTCATATGGAAGCTCTATTTTTAGTAGACCGAGGAACCTCCAGACAGCTTTCCACAGTGGTTGGACCAGTTTGCACTCCCACCAGCAATGTAGGAGAGTTCTTTTTCACCACATCCTTGCTAACATTTGTTGTTGCTTGTTTTTTTGATATGTGCCATTCTCACTGGTGTAAGGTGGTATCTCAATGTGGTTTAATTTGCATTTCCCTGATGATAAGGGATGTTGAACATTTTTTCATATGCCTGTTGGCCATTTGCATTTCCTCTTTGGAGAAATGTCTTTTAAGTTCTTCTGCCCATTTCTTGACTGGATTGTTTATTTTGTTTTTGTTGAGCTGTGTGAGTTCTTTGTAACTCTTTGTGATCAGTCCCTTATCAGTTGAACGGAGTGCAAAGATTTTTTTCCCAATCAGTGGGGTGTCTCTCTGTTTTGGTTACTGTCTCCTTTGCTGTGCAGAAGTTTTTCAGTTTGATGTAATCTCACGTGTTCCCAAATGACCAAAAATAGATGACTGGATCAAGAAGATGTGGCATATATACACAATGGAATATTATTCAGCAATCAAAAAAGATAAACCCATGCCATTCACAGCAACATGGATGGAACTAGAAGGAATTATGCCCAGTGAAATAAGCCAAAAGGAAAAAGAAAAATATCAGATGGTTTCACTTATAGCAGGAATATAGGGGAACAAAATAAGACATCAGTGTAGAAAAATAATAACAGTACAAAATACAACAAGGCAAAAAGGGACAATTACAAATCAGAGACATCCTGCAGGGGAGGAGGAGGGAGAGGGATCAGAGGGAGGGAGGAAAGAGCACAGGGGACTGAGGTGATGGTGCACGGGTGCATTGGGGAAGGAAACCCTATGGGGACTATACCTGAGGGGGTAGGGGGAAGCAAATATTGTTTAAAAATGAAAAATCATGTAAAAAAAAATTATGCTTTAAACAAAGAAAATTATCTTAGTAGAAGGAAAAAGGAATTCCAAGAAATTACAGTATTATTTCTGAGCTTTGTTCTTTCACTTTCTAAGAAACCACATCTTTAGTTTTATGATTAATTTGTAATACAAGTTTATATATTTATATGCTACATTAATAGGTGAACATAAAACTACTATCTAATGCATGAACATGCAATAATATATGATGATAACAGCACTGAGGATTAGTCTAGGGGTGGTTATTTACAAATATAGTGTTGCATAATTGTTTCATTTATCTAGATAAATACAAAATTGGCTACTATTAGGGGTATTTTAAGGATGCATATATTAATTCCTAGAACAACCACATAGTGTAGAGATAGAGCTAGAAAGTCAACAGCAAAAATAAAATTGAATTTTAAAAATACATTTGACTTAACAGAAAAAAACCAGGAAGGAGGCGCACAGGAACAATAATACCAAAAATAAATGGAACAAATTAACAGATGCTAAAAATGTACAGCTAGTACAATCATGTCAATAATTACATTAAATGGTTTTTTTTTTAAAGATTTATTTATTTATTTTATTTATACAAGCACTGGGTACAGTCAGAACCATGGGAGGGTGAGAGAATTCACCAGAGCCAGAGCGGAGAGCAGAATTAGGCAGACTGACAAAGTACACTGCTGAGGGGAGCAATGGGCGGCAGGAGAGGTCGTGCGCCATGTGGGACCCTTGCCTGGCGGCTGGGAATCGAATCGGCGCTGGAGAGGCTGCGGGCAGCTTCACATCCCAGTTCTCAACCGCTGCACCACCGGGGAGGCTCACGTTAAATGTTTTTTTCAAAGATTTAATTTTATTTATAAAAGAGCTGGGTTACAGGCCAGAGGCGTGGGAGGCTGTGAGGATTCACCAGAAAAAGAGCGGGGAACAGAACAGGCAGATGACTGAAAGCACTGCTGAGGGGAGCAGAGGGTGAGACAAGAGAGGTCTGCTGCACCATGTGGGTTTCTCCCTGGCCGGCCAGGAATCGAACCCTCACTGCAGAGGCTGCGGACAGCTTCACAGCGCTACGCTTAACCTGCTGTGCCACGAAGGAGGCCCTCCATTAAATGTTAATAAGCAAAACACTCCACCCAAAAGAGAGATTATCAGACTGGTTTAAAAAAGAAGCCAAGTATCAACTATTGCTCTCTATAAAATATCCATGTTTCATTTAAAGACTATTATATTGGCAGAAAAAGACCAGAAGAAAAAAACAAAATCTCAAAGCAGAAATACATAAAACAATAGTTGAAGACATAGCTTTTGAAACTGATAATCAGAAAGTACTCAACATGATCTTGATCTAACTGATATTTATAGAAAACTAGATACAACTCTAGAATACTCATTTTCAAGTGCAAATAGAATCTTCTCCAAGATAGACCATATACTGGACCAAAAAGAAGTTTCAATAGATTTCAAAAGATTGAAAACTTATAGAATATATTCTCAGACTATAATGACATAACAGCAACAATGTTATGCTAGGAAAGCCCCAACTATGTGGAAATTAAATATCTAACAATCATCCTTGAGTAAAGAAATCAAAAGAAAATTATAATTTTTTTATATTCATTCTGAAAAGTTTATCATCACTTTCTGCTACTCAGCTCCATTTTATTGTCACATTGAAATGACAGCTCGCTGTATCCTTTCTTCCTATTTTTCATGAGAAGCTAGACATCTAGAATATGTGAAATCTCCTGGTTTTTAGATACTAGCAGTTAACTCTTTTTTTGGGGTTTGTTTTCCATTAATATTATATAAATCAAGCAAAATACAGTTACAGGGCTCCAGTTTGAACCTTTGCTATAGTACTCTAAACCATGGCAGTCTGTAGAAAGTACTGCTATGCTTCTGACTTGAAACCATCCCCTGCTCTTTCCAAAAGGCTGGAATGCTATTTGTTAGCACCTAGACTTGTCCATGGCTGAGTTCCAGATTGTTGTCTTTCCTTGTTTGGTCAGGAGGTTTGGTCAGTGCCTGACTTATGAAATTATGGCTCTTATTTTAAACAGCAAGAAAGACTTTTGGCATTGTAAAATTTTACTAAGGGAATTTGAATGCAGACTGAATGTGGTTTAACATCTCTACAAAGCTCACTTAAGTCATTTGGTATTTGAGATAAAAGGCCTAGTTGGACATGTTAATTATCCGTTTACTTAAATTATTGCAATTTTCCTCTCTGCATTCTCAGACCATCAGAAAATAAATGTCTTAGAGCATTTTGATATGGATGATAAAACACAGCATATTAAAATTTAAAAAAAAAAGACTAGTAGTAGGCAGCAGCTGTAGTAGTCCATAAAGGGAAATTTATAAATTTAAATGTTTATATTAGAAAAGAAAAGAAATCCAAAATAATTGCTCTATGCTCACACTTTATGAAACTATAAAAGGAATAACAAATTAAACCCAAAGCATCCAGATGGAAGGAAATAATAATGATAATGTTGAGAATTATTAAAAAAAAATGTAGGGGAAAATCAGTGAAATGAAAGACAGATTCTTTGAAAAATTAGTAACATCAATAAACCTCTACCTCGAGAGCCTCCCTGGTGGTACAAGGATTAAACACAGCACTGTGAAGCTATCTGCAGCCTCTGCAGCATGAGTTCGGTTCCTGGCCAGCCAGGCAGTTACCCACATGGTGCAGCAGACCTCTCCTGTCTTGCCCGCTGCTCCCCTCAGCAGTGTATTTCAGTGTATTTCAATGCCTGTTCTGCTCCCCACTTTGTCTCTGGTGAATCTTCTCAAGAACTGGTTTACACCCCAGTTCTTGTATGCATAAATAAATAAAAAAGAAAGAAAAGTACAAAAACTGCTGAAAAAAATAAAGAACACCTAAATAAGTGTAGAGATACGCCCATGGGTTAGAAATGCTTCACTTTTTAAATTGATCTTCAATTTTTAAAAAGATTTATTTAATTATGCATACAGGAACTGGGGTACAGGCCAGAGGTGAAGGGGGTGAGAGGTGCTGTGTTTAGCCCCTTGCGTCGCCAGGGAGGCCCTGATTTATAATTTTTTTTTTTTTTAAAGATTTATTTATTTATTTATATAAGCACTGGGTACAGTCAGAAGCGCGGGAGGGTGAGAGAATTCACCAGAGCCAGAGTGGGGAGCAGAACAGGCAGAAGGACCGAAGCACACCGCTGAGGGAGCAGCGGGTGGCAGGAGAGGTCTGTGCGCCATGTGGGACCCTCCTCCGGTGGCCGGGGAGCAGCCGGGGATCGAGCCGGCGCTGCAGAGGCTGCGGGCAGCTTCGCAACCCAGCGCTCAACCGCTGAGCCACCGGGGAGGCCCCCTGATTTATAATTTTAACACAATCTCTATAAAATTTCAATGTGTGATAGCCAAGATTATTTTAAAATAGAACCAAATGGAGCTTTCTTATCTGATTACTATAAAATTATGGTAATCAAGACATAGTAGTAGTGGAGAAAGGTAGACATGGATCAGTGGAATAGAACAGAAAACCCAGAAAGAGACCAAATATATATTTACATACACACACACACACACACACACACATATTATCAGGTTTCAACAAAAATGCTAGAACAATTTATGGGGAAAGAAAAATCTTTTAAAAAATACTACTGGAACAACTGGGATCCTGTGTGGAAAAAAATTAACATCAGCTCTTATTTCATGCCATTCTTAAAAATTAACTTAAAATGAATTGCAGTCCTAAGTGTCAAAGCTAATGATATAAAACATTTCAAGCAAAAACAGAAAAATCTTTGTGACATTGGCGTAGGCAAAGATTCCTCTGGAAACAAAATGCATGAAAAGACACCATTAAGAGAAAAAGGATAATATATAAAATGGGGGAAATTATTTTTAATATGTCTCTAACTTATACCCAGAGTATTTCAAAACAGCAGTCAAGTAGGTAAAGAACCTAATACAAGTAGCAACAAATTGCAACAGATATTACAGAGATGAAAATATATGAATGGTCAATAAAGATGAAAAGATGCTTAACATTAGTGATTTACGGAAATGCAAATGAATACAGGTTTGCATTTATAGAACATATCTAGACTCCACCTCCTGTTTAGTGGGTGTGGTAACACATATCTCAGGAGGTGTGAACCAGCACCACTAAATCACGTACAGGATTGTAAACCCATATTGGCTCAGTAAAAATAATACAATTTAAAAACAACAACAACAACAACAACAACAAGCTCCTACCCAATCTTTCTGTATTATTTGTTTGGTATTTGAACTGGCCTTTGCATTGACGTCTAGAAACTTCTTGTCTCAAAACCTTCGGACTGAGACCTGTCTGGTCCCCTTTCTTTGCCCAGGTTATATTTTTGTACATTTTTCCTAGAAAAGAATAAGTCCCTCAAACAAAAATACAGAAACAAGCAGGTGCCTTTCTTCTCCAGTAAAAATCTCTGAAGAATTTCGGCACTGAGCTAAATCTAACCTTAATTGTTAGGTTTTACACTATCATGTTCCCACTTGGCTTTTTATAGTATAGGCCAAATTTGTTCTTTCTCTCATCATGAACATTTTTACAACTTTTTAAATCGTCTCTCTTTGTTTTAATTCAAATAGTATGCTAGTCTTTAAACTCACTATATGCCAACTCATCCATAAAATTCCTCAGGCTTTTTTTAATTACAGGTGGGAATGAAACAGTCATCAGTAAATTGAATGCTTTTTCCTTAATGAGTGTTATATTTGATAAGGTTCACTCTCTAGTTTTTATATTAACACTCTTTTAACTGAGTATGGTTTGAAAGTTTGTTTCCCTGTATGTGACAGGATGGAAGGGACAGTTAAGGGCATATAACTGCTAAGCACAAAGTGCTTACTATTTGCTAGGTACCATTCTTAAAACTATTAGAAATATAATTAATTTAGCTTTCAAAAAACAACATACATATAATATCATATCTCCATTTTACCAATGACGAAACCAAGGCAGAGAGAAGATAGGAAATATGTCAAGGTCACACAGTTAAACAATAGCAGAGCTGTGACTTAAAGCCAGAGTTTAGTTCCAAGGTCTATCTAAATGGCTAATCTGTGCTGCATTTATAGCAATAAAGCACATGTTAATTCACAATGTCCTTGCTGAAAGGGATTAGGATAAGAAATTCATTTGCATTTTACTTAAAACTTAAATGTGTTTCTTGTGTGTGTACTTAATCTCTCAAATTAATGTCTTTGTGACTGTCCTTAAATATTTGGACCTTTTGTGATAAGCAATTCTTACAGACTGAAGCCTTTGCTGAAGCATTTCTTTCCTTAGAATTTGGTGGTCTTATCCATGTTATAAGCTAGAGCCACTGATCTTGATGTCCTAGTCTTTAAAACATGTATAAAGTGTTTTCTGGCTAAGAACATTTTTTATCTGCTATTGTTATAGGACAGGGAGAGGGGCAGCCCAAACCCCACAAACCTGCCTATTCTAAATGGGTTTTGCCATCTGCCCCATCAACACAAAACATATGAGACTTTAATGGGAAGGAACTTTAATACAATTAGGAAACAATACAGGAAAGGCAAAGAATCTAGTTTCTAAATCAAGCACCCAAAGTTACCCGTCCCCTCGTGGGTAAAAGTCCATCCATATGGGATTGGCCCAGAACAAGGCCCCAAAGACTGCCACAAGTCTAAAGCATCTTCCAGTGGGGACCCACAGAAAAGGGTCAGAAACAACCAGACAAGCCTGGAAGGAAAAGAGCAAAATCAACATCAAGATAAAAGCTGCCATTGTCACCTCCCCATGGGTCTCACCCACATCTGTGTCACCCAGTCCACGACCAAAAGACAAGCACAGTTTTTTTCACGTGTCTCTAAGCTCCATGCGCCTCCTCCAGGTCTCCTTCTGGCTCCATCCTGCTTCCTTCCTCAGTCTCTTCTGCAGCTTCTCCTCTCCCTGCTCAGCTCCACCCTCCCTTGGGTGGGGCAGGGAACCTCCCCCTTTCCTGGGGACCACCCTGTTACACTATCAGTACTATTAATCTTATTTCAGAGCTAATTTATACAAATAAATACTGTTTTTGACCTTTCCTAGGAGTTACTGTGAAAATTATTTGAGTTGAATGGGGAACAAAGATGTGATGAGATAGCATTGTTGAACAGTTCACTAGGTAGGGTCACTTATTAGCTTAGTTTCCTACACAGCAACTTCTCTACTCATTTATCAACACCCCAGCCCAGGAAATAAACATATTCATCACCTCCAAAGGTATTTTTGTGTTCCTTTGCTAGGGGTACTTGTGTGTGTGTGTTTGTGTATGTGTGTGTGTATTTAGCCTCAACAAATATTTAAATGCATAATACCTTATTGTTAAATAGCATATAGTAGCTGATCTCCGCAACAACTCTTGTATAACTGTAACTGCACTTTTTAATCTATGTCTTAAGGGTGGGTGGTGATGTGGGTGGCATTTTGATAGCAGGGCTCACCAAAGCCCAAGTTCTGACTTGCTCTATGCCTTTCTTCCCTGTGGAGTTCCTGAGCTTGCGTGTACCTGAAAATTGGCCATTTGAGAGGTTAAGTGCCATCTCCTAATAAATGGGAGACTTTTGGAGTAGCTTGAGTCTATGTCTTGTGGCCAACAAGATTTTAGGTGATTCTGCAGAGAAAGTTAGCCAGAAATCTCCAGTTCACAAGAAGAATGTATGCAGAGAGCCAAAACTCCTTGAGCATAGGGAAGGAAAGGAGTCATCCGGACTTGGCTTTGTACTTTTATAACTATCTGCCTGCTTACAGAAAACTGTCAAAGAAAATTTAAAGAACATCCAGTAGATGGCAGCGTGTTGTTATACTTGAAATAAAGCTTTCTAAAAGATAATGTTTTACAGGTGTAATTGTATGAAGGCAACTGTATGAAGGCAAAATGATTTCATATTTAATCAACAACCAATTTGAGCAAGCAATTTCCTTCTTGCTCATACTCTGTATTACATTATTTTAGCTATGTGAGGTTTTGCATACTAGGTAGTAAGCATGCTGAGGTTAGGAATAACACCTTGTACCATTTTTTCTCTCTTTTCCATAATGCTCAGCTACTTGTAATTGCTCAGCTACTTGATCCATGAGTATTTTAGCTCAAAAATGATTCCCATATATTATTGTTATTCTGCTTTCTATTTGAAATATAGTCCTATAATGTCCTATATTGTCTGCAAACACACATATAGGTACAACCCAATCAGATATACCCCAGTGACCATGCCACATATTATAATTTTATTTAGGAAATTTATATTGCATTGTTCATGTTCTGCTTCTACCCTGCTTCTCCTCTGCTTTCAGTGTTATTGCTTGACTTTGTCTAGACTTTGTGCCAACCATCGACTCTGCTATCCATTTCAGTTTGGCTTTTCCATCATCACTCCATCAGATCTCTCTTGCTAAGGTTACCAGGGGTTTCCCTTTTTCTTAATCCAAGGGATATACATTAAGCCTTGTCTTCCTTACTTTTAGCAACTTCCCACACTGGGGTCCTTGGGATTACAATGTACTATTCTACATTTGCCTGTTTATACTTTCTTCCCTGAGCATTTATTTCAGAGCCTTTAAAACAACTCTAATAAACATTTTATATCATCAGGTGTTGTTTCTTAAACTGTAAGCTCTTTTTACTTGGCTCTTTGTTGTATCATAGTCCTTTGCAAAACTCCTGGAACAGATGATGCTAGTATAAACATATGCTAAACTACATTTAATAAATGCATTGGGAACTTTGGAAACATTTGTCAATTTCTAAAGATTAACTTTTATTTTCATACATTACTTATTTAACTTAGTAGAGCAATGGCTATGGTAAGAATATTGTTACTAGATATTTATGTTCTTACACTGTGTCAAATGAGCTTTTTAATTTTAGTTTGCTTAATGATTAGTAATTTTTTAATGGAATACATACCAAAAATTTTTACTTTTTTTTTTGGTAATAGCCTATAACTGCAGGCAATATAAATTACATGACAAAAGAAGATTTCAAATTCCGGGCATAAAAATAATATAAATTAGAAAAATAATATAGTTAGGAAAAGCTTTTTGTTTTATTTTAAGTTAGGATAAATAAGAATTATATGTATCCTTGCCCACATTTCCAGATACATTTTTAAATTAAATGAAAAAGGCATTTTAATATTTGTATAAAAGCCCCATCATCTATATTTTATAATTTTTTATGATCTACCGATTTATTTAATACATGAAAATAAGTATACTCATGACAATTTAAATAAAACAGTATCTACCCACATATGACCCAGACCCTCGCTTCCCTCATGGTCCACATTCTGTGCCTGGGAAAAGTCCAGAATCATTTGGAAAGGCAATCTGAGCAGGAAGCTTAGCTTAAAGGGAGGGAGAAGGAACTCTCCAGGTTGGTGATCATACCATTATTTACACTCAGTGGCAAGATAATGTGATGAGGAAGTGGAGGGAGAGACCACTGTGTTGACGTTGATATAAGTGAGGACTGGAGAATGGCATCTGAAGGTCCTACCCTCAAATACACATGGGGAAGCAGGGAACATCTGGAAATTGTCCCCATGAGTGCTTCTTAAATGCCAGATGTCTCCTCAACAGCCCTGCACCAGGGCTAAAATCTGAAACTGTGTCCCTCACTATGACTCCATGGACACATGGGGGCAGGGCTAATGAAAGAACTAAAGATCAACTCATTTCCAGGAGGGCTTTAGTTTCTGGGTGGCCCCTCAGAGTGGAGGGTACCTGGCACTGAAACATTGGGTTAACTTTGAAAGTCACCAGGGGTCTGAGGAAGATATCCCCTGAGGCAGAAGCCCTGGGATCTCAAGGCCAAATTTCTTGGGGTCCATGGGGGATGGGTGACCAGTGCTGGGATATTCCAGTGGATAAGGGAGTGGGAACACTTCCTCAGAGGGCATGTGGAGTTTAATCCATCTGTTGACAACTTCTGGGAATCTGCGGCCACTCTGGAGTGTCTTCCAGGGACTAGCGGGACGAAAAGCTGAAAGTAGGGTCTCGCTGGAATGGGGTAGTTGGTTGCCCTAAGGGCAGGTGAGGTGTCCAGAAATGGGTGTGGGAGTTTTGTTGCATCCCCTTTCACCATCCACATGGCCTCACCGATAGCACTCTCTGTGGACTCATGGCTGTCAGATGGAGTGAGGCTAATCTTCTGCATTTGTTTCCTTGGTGTAGGGTCTGACTGCTGTGGTCTCACTGCTCCCATTAGCCCCTGAAACCTGTGATGCCTCTGTGTCCATTCCTTCAATTCTGTTGCTTTTTCCCACCCAGGGTGTGTCAAAGTCTAATGGGGGTATGAGCCAATAGGACTGCCAGTCTCACCTATGTGTGACTCCCTGTCCTTTACCCAGAAGTGGTACTGAAGGTGCAGGGTCTGCATTCCACTGACAGCCAGCCCCGTGGGCATCTTCGTGATGCCCGTGGTCCTGGGTGACAGTGGGTGTTCTGTGCCCAGCAGGCCCCGCCTTCAGGGTGCCCTCCAGCAAAGAGCTTTACAAGCAAAGTTTCATTAAATTCTCTCAACAGTCCAGTGAAGTAGCTTTGATTATGTCTTATCTACAGATGACAAAACTGAGACTTCAAGACTGAAGGACCTAGAATTCAACCTCTCAGTGCCTTCTCCTCACTAAGTCTGCCCTGCTCTGCCAGGGCGCAGGGACACTGCAGCACGTGCCACCCTAGATCCCTGTTACTCTGCAGCCCAGAGAACCCCTGGGGCCAGAACCCCAGGCAAATCAGGGCCTCCCCTAAGCCCCTCCATCCTATCCTGCCCCTACCCTGCCCTCAGTACTAAGTGGATTGAGCCACGGGGAAGCCAGGTCCTAGGGACCTGTGATTAGCACTAAAAGCTCCCTTATTTTAAAAGTAAATAAAATTTTAATCCTAATCAACTGTAGACCACAGTTCTAAAAATAGTCCTAAGTTTTCTGTCTAAATTTGAACACCAAAGAAGAGCAGCAATGAAAAAAAAAAGAAGAGCAGCAATGACTCATTTTTTTAAACTAAAACTGTCTAGTTCAGGTCTCAATCTGAGAGCATGTTTTTTTCCCTCTATACCAGCTTTTTGGGATGGTTGTTCTTACTGATTTTAAAAATTGTCTGTTGGCATAATAAGTGCTGAATACCCCCTGCTACTCACAATTACACATACCTGTAAGAGACACCATCTCTTCCATGTTCTAATCTGAGGAGAGAGGGAATGGGTGAATGTGGTCAGTGTAAAACTGGAGGAGAAATTAGTGCCAAGAGTAGTGCCTTTAATCTAATCAACCAAACTGCAGTGTTAAAAGAAATCTGGTCTGGAGATATTAGACTCATGAATCTCATTGCTACTTTTTTTTTCTAATAGAGAAATGTGGTACGTCTAAAGATTATTATTCTCTTATTGGGTTCAGGGAATAAAACCTTCTGTTTTTTATTTAATGGCATATTTATTTACCTAGAAATATGGAGGGAAAAAAAATCTTAACATTTTTGAAAAACCTTGTTTCAGGCTATATGAAAACATTTTAACAAATGTGTAGAAATATATTTAAAAAGCTGAAATATCATTTAGAAAAATCCACCTTGAATATTTATTGGTTTTGGTAGATGCCATGTTCTCTTTATGTTTGATGCCATGTGTTCATCTATAGGCAGTTTTATTTTCTGAGGGAACTTCTATCAAGAGAATGGCCAGCATGATGGTCATAAAGTCAGGAAAAGGGAAGTCATCTTATTATTCATGACTCTCTTCTTAAAAGAAAAATACAGATAAGCAGGACAGTGGTTAGTTGAAGTGCTCTTTTTACATTGCTTTGTATTATTCAGTTTTTTTTTTTTCTGGCAGAAACCATACTCAGATTAGCTCAAGCAAAAAAGAAAAATAATTGGCTCATGTAACTGAAAGGTTCAGGAGGGCATACGTGAAGGCTTCGCTGGAAATAGGGCCTCCTCTCCTATGGATGTATCTCTTTCTTATTGATCCTCAGCACAATTCCTCTGGCAGACTTGTCCCAGGAAGGCATTCTCTGTGAATGACAGAGATGCCCTTGGTTGGTCCAGTATTACTAAGTCCTCAGAGAGAGAAAAAGATCTTCTAGCATACTTATTAATCAGGAACAAGGAGACTAATTAGCTTTGTGTTTGCCATTTGTGGATTCATCACTGTGTCTAGAGGGATTGAGCTCTACTGGATAATCTGGCAGATTTTCAAGCTGAAACTGGGCTCTGAAGGATTGGTTCCCAGAAGGAAAAATAGGGGTTCTGTTACCAGATCAAGGGAGGGTTGAGATGCAAAAGCAAGATGGAACTAAGACCCATTATTTTTTAAAAAGATTTATTTATTTATGCATACAAGAGCTGGGGTACAGGCCAGAGATGCAGGGTGGGGTACAGGCCAGAGATGCAGGGTGGAGGGTGAGAGGATTCACCAGAGACAGAGTGGGAATAGAACAAGCAGACTGACCGAAGTACATTGCTGAGGGGAGCAGCGGGTGAGTCAGGAGAGGTCTGCTGTGCCATGTGGGCTGCTCCCTGGCAGGATGCAGAGGCTGCGATTGCTTCATAGTGTATTGCTTAACCCCTTGCGCCACCAGGGAGACCCCTAGGACACATTATTATTAACATTTACTATGTGCTTGTTGAAGTAAATTCTGAAAATAAAGAAATAAGTGTAAGGAAGAAAAAAAGGATGATCTGCAATCTCACTATCTAGAGACATAACATTTTAGAATATGACATTTGTGTTTGTGTTTTATTTATGTGGTTGAATTTTCTGTTTCCTTTCAGCTCTATCAAGTTTTTACATCATGTATTTTGAAACTCTGATGTGGATGCATACTCATTATGGGTTATTATATCTTATTAATGTATTGACACCTTATCATTATAAAATGTTTGTCTTTATCCCTGATAATATTCCTTGGCCCATTTCTTTATTATAAGTAGATCACCTCTAGCTTTACTCCCTCTGTTTCCTGCCCCCCTTAGTGTTTCCATGATATATCTTCTTTCTTTATTTTACTTTCTAATAATCAGTAATGAGTAATGCTTTTTATGCCGAACCAATCACTTTTCTCTGTCATTTTAGGTCTGCTTCTGTTGATTGAGTTTTGTCCTCCTGGTGATGGGTCATATTTTTCTGCTTCTTTGTAGGTTTGGTTATTTTTTTTTTTTTTGTGGGACCCTCACCGGCGGCCAGGGAGCTAACTGGTGCTGCAGAGGCTGCAGGCAGCCTCGCAGCCAAGCGCTCAACTGCTGCGCCACCAAGGGAGGCCCAGTAATTTTTTATTAGATACCAGAGATCAGTAATTGAATATGCTGTATGTTGGATTTTGTTATATGCTTTAAAAAGTGTTGGTCTTTTTCTTCTGTTTTGTAGTTTAATAGCTTGCAGATCACTTTAATCTGTGAGGCTTCTGATAATCTTTGCTAGGACAGGTCTATGGTGGCTTTTATTCTTGGATTAATTTAGTTTGTCTATTAAGGTGTGACCCACCTAAGAATGCTACCCAGTGTCCCTTGTATTATAGGATCTCTGCACTCTACTTGGTGGGAACATGAACTGTTTTTAGCCCTGTGTAAGTCCAGGAATTTTTTAGCCTGTTGGTTCTCTCCTTCATCATGTATTTTAACCCCTCCCTGCATGTGCAGATCTATGCTCATTAATGATTCAGTCAACCTTTTTTTTATATCTCATACCCTTGGTATAGTCCCTCCTCTCTTGTACTCACCCCCACAGATTCTAGCTGTTGGTTCCCTCCACTTAGTAAGAATTCTTTGCTATGTTTGACTTCTCTCTTCCTGCACTGTGGCCTGAAACTATTCCCAGGAAGCAAGGTGGGGCATTTGTAGACTGAATTCATATTTCCTCCTTTACTCTGGGATCATATTTCATTCAGCACTGCTTACTTTTCAACATCTGAAACACATTGTTTTATGTATTTTGTTCAGTTCATAGCCGAAAGGCAATTCCTATATCAACTGATCTTTTAAGAGTAGAAATAAAAAATATTATATAATAAATAAAAAATATTATATAATTGGGTTCTTTTGATAAATTTAGTATCATATCATAAAAACTTCCCAATGACATTTACTTCTCATTTCTTATTATCCCATGCTGAGGATGATCCATAATGTAACTCTTCCCCTATCTTTAGGATACTATGCTTTCTTTCAGTTTTCCACAGTTTCAAAGAGGGCTAAATTAAATATTCTTGGATGTAAATTTTTATAGTGTATGTACAGTCTTTATCTTTGTGATATATTTCTTGAAGTGGAATTATTGTGTTAAAGGTTTTGTGATTGTTCATGCTCTACAAATATGTGGCTAAATGTTTGCTGGAAAGGTTGTACCAATTTTCCACTGGTATTAAATGAGAGTGCTTGTTTTACCACACCCTCAATAGCATTATGTTTTATTCTTTATGTGCACATATATTAGAGTGCAATAACAGTAGGATGTGCATTGCCAGGAAGACCAAAGTTCAGCCTCTTTCCCCATAGGACTCCTAGATGAGTGATGGAGAATTACAGCCAAACAACAGCAGAATAGGATACATTTTAATAGGGGTCATCAAATTCCGCCTAAGAAGACGCCACAAAGGAACATTTATCATTAATTATTTGTGTCTGAGCAACTGCTCATACACTTAAAGAGAGAAATAAATGTTAGAAGGGTTCATAGGATACTTAAAGTGTGAAGCTGTGTGGCATTCACTGATTGGTTTCGCCGGTACTAAGGATGTGTTTGGAGTGAGTGTGGAATAGGAAATAAGGCAGGATTTGGAGACAGAAGCAGCTGTCAATAGGCTCTGTGTGGTCTTGAGTGAATCAGATGTACATTCTAAGCATTTATATTTCATGGGTGTGCTAAATCCTTATATGTAGTAAAATTCATCTCTTTCTATTGGCTTTGTTTTTCTTTTTTCCTGACAAAATTTTCCCAAGTTTTTTTTTCATACCATTTCCCCTATTTCATCTAAGAGTTAGCACCCAGATTCTTAATACTACAGCAACCCTTTGTTTGTTTGGAGAGCAGGTTGGGGCCTTGTTTGCACTTGTAAATTCAATAGGCTTGACTTTTTGTCTTCTAAATAGTATATTTGTACTCTGGGCAGGCATAGCCTTGCCTGGAGCAGCCCCTTGAGCTGCACATAAGATCTGCCCTTTGTACTAGATAGTGTTCTCTCTGGTCTCTCTCTAACTCAGACTCTTTGGGGGTGAGGTTGTCATCTTGGCTTTCTGCCTCATCAGAACAAAAGCAAAACCATAGGTATTCTGTACTGTAGAACTCATGTCCTTTAAGTGAAATTGAGCCATCACACACAAATGAAGAAGTGGGAAAATGTCAAGAACAGAGTTGAACTGGGTCATTGGAAATAGGCCTACTTACCAGTCTTTGAGTGATTAATAATATTGAGTGATCTTGGTCAAATTTCTTAGTTGTGTGGGCCTTGGCTTCTTGAGTAATGAAATGAAAATACATTATCTACTAGTTCTAGACCTTGAGTAGATAAAAAAGATTTGGATATAAAAATTAAGTTTGTGTTTAGACAATTATAAAACAGAGACATACTGCAGGGGAGGAGGAGGGAGAGGGACCAGAGGGAGGGAGGGAGGAGTCCAGGGAACTAAGGTGATGGTGCACGGGTGCATTGGTGAAAGAAATTCTACAGGGACTACATCTCAGGAAATGGGAGGAAGCAAATATTGTTTAAAAAATGAACAATGATGTAAAAAGTAAAAAATAAAAATAATAACAATAAAAGAATTAAGTTTCTGTTTCTAACTAGTTAAAAGTAATATTCTGCTCTCTGTTCTGTAATCCAAGTTTCTAGATTACCAAAGACCTTTGTAAGCACAATTCTAGATTTTTGACTAATTTCTTCTCATCATGACATATCAACTTAATTTCTTTCTTTTTTTAAAGATTTATTTATTTATTTATTTATACAAGCACTGGGTACAGTCAGAAGCACGGGAGGGTGAGAGAATCCACCAGAACAGGGAGCAGAACAGGCAGACTGACGAAGTATACTGCTGAGGGGAGCAGCAGGCACGGCAGGAAAGGTCTACATGCCATGTGGGACCCTCGCCGGCGGCCGGGGATTGAACCGGCGCTGCAGAGGCTGTGGGCAGCCTCGCAGCCCCATGCTCAACTGCTGCGCCACCGGGGAGGTCCTCAACTTAATTTCTGAAGAAAACAGTGGGTTACTTTTCATTTATCTTAGATGCACAGCAGATATTTAAACTTGAGATGATTTATTTGGAATGCAGTTAAAGTGCTTAAATGAAAGCTAAATGTTTAAGAGATCTCAAGTTACCAGCAGTGGAGCTGTCCTGGGTAGACACCCCAAAATTCCTTCCATTTCTACTTCTGCCATAGTTCATGGCATTTTTACTTGTCTTGTGATAGTAGATGAGAGAAAAGACTTTTAGAACCTGTGTATTATAATATTTCTTTAAGTACTATTAATCTGATATTAGTTATTTTTGGCTGCAATAGTTTTGTGTGCTATTTTAGATATAAACTATAGTAATAATTTTTTTTAATGACTAGGAACATTTTGAGTCTTAAATTGCACCTCTTCATAACTTGAAAACTACTTGTGTTGAGAGCATATTTAAAATGTCCTGTGATTTGGAGCCACTGACATGAAATCAGTTATAAACTGATTTGGTATTCAGAACTGTTACTGAGGTTAGGTATACCAGTCCTTAGATAGAATGGCCTTAGGTTGCTGTACTTCTAGCTATTTTATCTAATTTTATAGCATTTTCTATTAGATATATATATAATTTTTTGCTCTTAGATTTTAATAGTTTCTAATATGATTTGTGTTGGGACTCCAGTTACTGGAGTTTATTCAAATTACAGGAAAATCAGAATATATAAAATCTGAGTAAGTCTCAGAAAGAACAACATCTACAGATAGGTGAATAGAATTTCAGTATAAGTATCATTTTGAATGAGCGTTCTTCCCATTAACGCTGTATCTGTGTTGCATATGTTGGAAAATTAGGGAAACTGTAGTGTGCCTGAAGTATGAACCCAGGGTTATTAAAGTCTAGAGATGCTCAGACATCCCCCAAAATTATAATAGAACTTTGTTTAATATTCAAAGGTTCATGCATATTATTTGCTGATTTTTCTACTTGGTATAAATCATAATGAAAGTTGGAATACTTGCCAATCTTGTACTATTTCTTTCTTCAAACTGAATTACCATATGCCTTCAGAAGTTTCAACCCTACCAAACAAAACCTAAACAGCAATAGCAGACAAAAGCTTCCAAGATAGTTTCAAACACTCTACATTGTTTTTTAGTCATAAAGTTTGTTATAGCTTGTTATACAGAATAATGAATAAATTGTATCTAACCACTCCCCAAGTAGTTATAATTGAACTTAATGCAGAC
This sequence comes from Talpa europaea, assembly GCF_964194135.1. Taxonomy (NCBI): domain Eukaryota; kingdom Metazoa; phylum Chordata; class Mammalia; order Eulipotyphla; family Talpidae; genus Talpa; species Talpa europaea. The sequence continues at coordinate 51,393,753 of NC_140077.1, forward strand.
TGTATTATAATTGAGATGTATATTTCTTATTTAGATTAGATTTAGTACTAGAGTTTATTCAAGTTTCATGAGACTCTTGTTCTGTTTCTTTATTCATCTTACATTAAATTATTTTCTCATTTGTATTTGACCCCAAGGCAGGAAACATTGGCAAAATTTGTTAGGCAAAAACAGCAGCCAACATTCAGTAGAAGGCAAGGCCTTTCATCTCAAAAGAAAATAAACACTTGGAAATTAGGAAAGGGTAGAGATAATCAGATCTAGATGTTTCAGGTGGTGTGAACTCTTAGGACATTGGTCTGCCAGTGATGCTTTTTTAGCCTGTTGTATGCTTGTAAATATCATCTACAGTTACCCAGAAAATTCAAGAACTTGAACATCACCACCCATTTCCACCCCAGCTCAATTTCTTTTTCCTTGTTAAGTTTCATTGTATTGGCCAGATAAAATATAAAGGAACAGGTCATGACAATGTTTTGGATTATAACTGAATCTTATACATTTGATTAGATTTGCTTAAGTGTTTATGACCATTGCATAAGTTTATAGGCTATGAGATTCTCTAACCAATAGAGTTCCCTTTGTATTAGTGTTTCTTATTTTTATTTTTTGAAAAAATGGTCTTGTATTTTTCTTTCTCCTTCTGACTTTTTTTACTTAGAATAATCCCCTTCAGTTCCATCCATATTTTTATAAATGGCAAGATTTCATCTTTTTTTTTAAGCAGAGTAGAATTCCATTGTGAATATATAACATATCTTCTTCATTCATTCATCTATTACCAGGCTCGTAGATTTTTTCCACCATTTGGCTATTGAAAATAATGTTGCAATGAACTAGGTGTGCATAAGGATATGAACCCACACAACAAAAACTATAAGACATTATTAAAGTAAAATGAAAGAAGACAAAGAAATGGAGAGATATTTCTTGTTCATGGATTGGAAGAATTAACATTGTTAAGATGATCATTTTACCCATAGCAATCTGGCTCCTTCTCATCCTGAAAATACCCTTCTTTCCTTCAGAAGGGATGACTTGCGACTTAACCTAAACTAGCACATCTCTTTCTTTCTTTCTTTTTTTTTTAAAGATTTATTTATTTATACAAGAATAGAGGTACAGGTCAGAGGCGCGGGAGGGTGAAAGAATTCACCAGAGAGAGCGGGGAGCAGAACAGGTAGACAGACCAAAGACACTGCTGAGGGGAGCAGCGGGTGAGGCAGGAGAGGTCTGCCACGCCATGTGGGTTTCTCCCTGGATGGCCAGGAATCGAACCCATGCTGCAGAGGCTGCAGACAGCTTCACAGCGCTGCGCTCAACTCTCTGTGCCACCGGGGAGGCCCCAGCACATCTCTTTCTCATAAATCTTTTCACTCTTACTTATTTGCTCTGTGGGACATTCACAATCCCTTGTCATCTTTTGTTTACTTACTTATTTTCTCCTAGAATATAAGATTTGTGAATGCAGGAACCTATCTTTCCCTCTTGTTCTTTTCTGTAACACTAACAACTAACAACAGAGTAATAGGTGTGCAATAAATATTTATACTTCAAAATAGTTAGAATGTTCATGGATATTTTATATGAATCTTTACAATTTGACTCCAATGCTGTTAAAGAAAATTATAAAGAGGAACACTTTAGTTCTTTTTTCTATAGCCAAGGCACTTATTTCAATTTTTCCACAAAGTGCTCATATATATCCAACTTGGCACATTTTGTAGCAAGTTGGTAATGAGGAAGAGGCAGATATCATGCCCTTTTTCAGATAAGAAACTGACACTCAGATTAAATGACTTGGGCACGTTCATATGCTGATAAGTGGGAAGAGGAATCATAATGACTTTAATGTCCTTAACATATAACATTCCATTGTGAAAGAGAACTGAGCCTTTTAGAGGCTACGTGATCAAGGTTAAATAGCTGGAATTCTTGGAAAAGATAGGAACTAGGAAAAGAATCAGATCCAAACAAAGCATATGTAAGTTGCTTCTAGTGTTCACTTTGCATTGTGGTATATAAGTCTTTTGCAACTGGGAAAACAGATATCCGTTTTTATTCTATATTTCAAAAATATGAGTTACATATTTTCACATTTAATAGTACATTGATATGGATTCTTTTAGAACCACAGGCATTCATTTTTTCAGATAATATTTCAAATGGGCTTTTTATATTTTCTTGATAATACATCTTTGAACTCTGATTTTGTTTGTTAAATATACAAAGGCATCTGTAGCATTTGTAATAAATGTTACATGAACATTTTGGTTTCCAGACATCACCTCTTTAACTCTCTGTTGCTATGGGTTTTCATTAGTATTCCATGGAGCCTGGGTTGCCATAGAAAACGTGTAGTTGTAGAGGAGTTTCCATGGCAACAGCCCGCCATTATATATTTTCCAATATTATCTAGCTGGAGATGATAGTGAATCTGAATGATATTTGTTTAGGAGTCCAATAATAAAAATAAAACAAACAGAATATTTTAATATCCTAGTTATCTCTAACAAATATTTTAAATGTGATGTCTGTTACTCCTTACTCAAATAAATTAAACAGAAATGAAAGCTGCCTTAAAAGCTAGCTTTTAGCAGCTATTTAAACCTGATCTCTGAAGATACTAAAAATTAAATTGCCTTAATTGTTTGACAAGCACATAAACTCCTATGTCATAAAGATCCTTCTCCAATAAGCCTAAGTTTTTGCTTTAACTGGCTCCTTCTTGACCTTGAACAATAGCAGCTCAGGTACATTTGAGAAGACAAAGATGAGGAAGAGTCTTTGCGGTGGATCTCAGAAATAAAGAACGGAAATCACCTGATGACTCACTGCTAATGCAGCTTTTCAAAAGAAATAAAAAGGCGGAGAAACTATTTTCAGTAAAATGGCAAATCCCTTAGTTGCAGAGAAATTTTAAACATACTATTAGAAAACATTTTGATATATCCAGCATTTTAGTACTCATTTCAAATTTATTAGCAATGTTAAGCATGTTAAACAGTTGTCTACATTTAGCCTTCCATAGTCTTACATTGATATTGCGATGCATCATTATTTTAGCACAGGGTAAGGAGAAAAAGTCTTGTAATAACCCAGCAAATTAGATGTATATATATTAGAGATTAAGAAAAGATGAATGAAAAAAATTGTAATCTGCTTTTATTTTTTTTTTTTAATTGCTGCTGTTGTCTGAATAGTTGTATCCCTCCAAATTCATGTTAAAGGCTGATGTCCAATGGATTGTGTTAGGAGGCAAGATCTTTGGGAGGTGATTAGGTCCCATGTAAAGGAATGGGATTAGTGCTTCCACCATGAGAGGATACAGTGAAAATATGGCTACTTAGGAGCTAGCTAACACGCTCTCATCAGACACTAACTCTGCCAGCACCATGATCTCAGACTTCCCAACCTCCAGAACCAGGAGAGACAAATGTTTGTGGTTTATAACCACCCAGTGTGTGGTATTCTCTTATAGCAGCCCGGATAGACTGAGAGAGTTGCCATGCCTTGCTCTGACATTGTGGAGAAGTGTGATTTTGAGATTCTCTCTTATTGTTTCTTGTAGATGTGTAGTGTGAGAGCTCTCCAATAATCTTCCCCTGAAACATTTTCTCATGGGAGATGGGAAGTGCCCCTTCTGCTGAGATTCATGGGGTCATAATTTAGTACTATAGAGAACTGACAAGTTCTCTAATCCTGGAAAATCATGGAGCATCTGAGAGAAAGGGTAAAATGAAGGTGCTTTTATTAGCTGCATTTTGCATTTGGTTTGATAGAAAACATTAAAAAAAGATCTTCTAATCTGTAATACTACTGAATAAAATAGCCCTCTTGCAAAGGGTCACTTCTAGTAAAATTGACAGTAAAATACTTCGACTTGCCAGTCTACAGAGTTCTTAGACAATGATGTTTATCTACAAGTGGCATTTGACACATAGTCCTTATGTGTCAAATAATTCTACAGATGAGGGGATTAGTGATTTAATGGGTACTATCTATCAAGATGGGAATATTGAGTTTAGGAAAAGAATAAAATGAAATACTTGGCATTTAGTGAATTAAGGGTTTAGAATGCATTCAAAGTATTATCGTGCTCATTCATTTTCTCTGCCACAGGAGATCTCAGAGCAGTAGATAACAGTGCTGTGGTTAAAAGCAGGGGCTTTGATGTTAGACTGTCAATTGTGATTCCTGGCTTGATCCATTACTAGCTCTGTGATATTAGACAAGTTAATTAATCTCTTCTGGCCTTATTTTCCTCATTTATATAATGGGGATAATATAACAGTAACTATGTTATAGGTTGTCATGGTGATGAGATGTATTTACATTTGTTAAGTACTTTTGGAACTTAACAATAGAAAGTGCTATTTAAGTGTCTGTTAATTAAAGTAGAGAAAAGCAGGAAGTCATATCTACTTATGTCTCAGGCATTATTTTAGCCAATACTTTATCTCAGTTGGGATTCAGTCGCCTAGCTGATGACAGCTGATCAGAGGGTGAACTTCAGACCAAATCAAAGATTCATGTCAGAAAAGTCAGAAAAATAATACCATGAATAATGAGCTTGTCTCAGTTTTTTAGATATAAAATGACATGTGAGATATTGGTATAACACTGGTGGCATTTTCCACTCTATACCTGGTTCCATTTGCTAGCTGGCTTACTGAAAAAGGATTTATTAAACTTGATCAATCTCTATATATAGATTTTTGGCAACAGAAATAAGGTTTTTTTTTTAAGATTTATTTTTTATTTTTATTTGTACAATAGCTGGGGTACAGGCCAGAGGCGTGGAAGGGTGAGAGGATTCACCAGAAACAGAGTGAGGAGCAGAACAGGCACATGTACTGATATACACTGAGAAGAGCAGCGGGCGAGACAGTAGAGGCCCACTGCTCCATGTGGGTATCTCCCTGGCCAGTGGGGAATCGAACCCTCACTGTAAAGGCCACAGACAGACCTACAGCCCTGTGCTCAACCCACTGTGCCACCGGGGAAGCCCTAAAGTGTTTTTTTTTTTTAATGGCAGAAGATAGATGAATAGAATTTGTTATTATTATTATATATTGCACTGCCTTACCTGACTCTGCTCTCCTCTGTCCTATCCTTTCCAGGTTTTTATTTCCCTCCTACAATCTCCTGGGTCCACTTTTATCTCTGTGTGGATGTCTTGAAACCATTTTGTCAACATCTTGGTTCTTTGTAGTCAGTTCTAAGTCTGACTGCACGCTGTTATTTGTGTTTGAGTATCACGCTATAATTTTCACTAGACATGTGATCCCCACGGCTTTTATAACGTGTAACCCTGCCCAGCTATATCTCTTAGCACCACTCCCACTATCTTTAAAAAACAGTGATTCTTCTTACCTTTTAAACTCTAGTAGGAGACTAGTATCTCCCAGGCAACAAGGTTCAGTGTTTTGATCTGTGAATGCAGTATAATTAACAATAGACATGCCCAGTGCTTTACTACAGGGGATTTCAGTCAATTGGCTCTGGGCATAATTTACAAGGCCCTTGAATTTGGATGGGGAAAAAAATTACTTCATTTCGGTAAACTGTAAGTCAGAATTTAGCTTTTTCTTGCATTATAATTATTTGTCACAAACCACAGTGGTATTAATAGTACCTGTAACTTTGTTATTATCATCAGTAATGAATGCTTTCCTATCATGTCATAATTTCCTATCATATTTATACTCTTTACAGTAAAAGTATACAGATTCACATATTATTTCAAGAAGATATCTTGAAATTCTATATCTCTCATGGCTCTAAACACCTCAAAAATTATGGTTCTTATGAGACCTATCACTATATCATTATAATTTAATGATTAAAAAAGAGGCACTTTTTTTTTTATATAAATTTATTTATTTATTTATACAAGCACTGGGTACAGTCAGAAGCGCGGGAGGGTGAGAGAATTCACCAGAGCCAGAGGGAAGAGTAGAGCAGGCAGATTGACAAGGTACACTGCTGAGGGGAGCAGCGGGCGACAGGAGAGGTCTGCATGCCATGTGGACCCTCGCCTGGAGGCCAGGGATCGAACTGGCGCTGCAGAGGCTGCGGGCAGCCTCAACCAGCACTTAACTGCCGTGCCACCGGGGAGGCCCGAGAGGCACTTATTTTATCCTTAACTTGTTTTGTTTTTTTTAAGATTTATTTTTTATTTATACAAGAGCTGGGGTACAGACCAGATGCACGAGAGGGTGAGAGGATTCACCAGAGACAGAGCGGGGAACAGAACAGGCAGACTGATGAAATACACCACTGAGGGGAGCAGTGGGCGATACAGGAGAGGTCTGCCTCGCCATATGGGATTTTCGTGGCCAGCCGGCCGGGATCAAACCCGCGCTGCAGAGGCTGTGGACAGCTTCACAGTGCGGCACTCAACCGCCTGTGCCACCAAGGAGGTCCCTATCCTTAACTTGTTTTTAAGAACATTTTGGGGCCTCACCTGGTGGCGCAGGCTGTTGAGCACGGCACTGTGGAACTGTCTGCAGCCTCTGCAGTGTAGGTTCTATCCCGGCCTTCCGTCAAGGGTTCCACGGCAGACCTCTCCTGTCTCGCCCACTGCTCCTCTCAGCAGTGTATTTCGTCAGTCTGCCTGTTCTGTTTCCTGCTCTGTCTCTGGTGAATCCTCTCACCCTCCCGCGCATCTGGCCTGTACCCTGGTTCTTGAATAAAATTTTTTTTTTTAAAAGAACATTTTGGTTACTGTATTTTGCTATGTTTGCTTTCCTTTGTAGCCCTCTTTTAATTTTATGTCTTTATAAGCATTATTTCAAAGAGCTCCAGAGGCTTCATCAGTCTGCTGAAGGGGTTCATGGTTCAAAATATGGTTAAAACTTCTATTTTTCTGTAACAGGTACACATACAAAATGTGGCAGCCATTGTACACTTTGAATGGTACGCCTTGCTTATTCATTCACCGTTTAAAAAATATCTGTTTATGTATCACGCAACATTTTAATGAATACATTCTTTTTTTAGAAACTAAATGTCATAATTTTATAAGAATTTTGGATTCCTTTGAAAATTATTTTTTTAAATACACTACCTTTTTTAAAATTTTTTAAAAAGATTTATTTATTTATACAAGCACTGGGTACAGTCAGAAGTGCTGGAGGGTGAGAGAATTCACCAGAGCCAGAGCGGGGAGCAGAACAGGCAGAAGGACTGAAGTACACTGCTAAGGGGAGCAGCAGGTGGCTGGAGAGGTCTGCACACCATGTGGGCCCCTCGCCGGCGCTTGGGGCTCGAACCGGCGCTGCAGAGGCTGCGGGCAGCTTTGCAGCCCAGCGTTCAACTGCTGCGCCACCAGGGGAGGCCCTGTAATTTTTTAATGTAGCAAAATTAATCACAAAGAGATTAATTTGTGCATATCCACGTGTATGTGTGTTATCTTCTAGTGTGATTGCAGATAACACCAAACTGAGTTTGCTAGCAATCTTATCAATCAGGATTAGAGTGAAGATATTAATAGGCTGTAAAAATGGAGATAGAATTGAGGGGGAAGAATAAGCCAGGTGTAATCAGAGACCTGATTGAGCACATTATTAGTTGGCCCTTACATATAAATTAGGTACTTTGGAAAATAAACTTATTTTGATAATCTATAGCCAGATAGCAAAATGTTCTCCAGCTCTTTTGGGGGATTTTAATTATGCTTCTTCCTGCTGACCTCTATTATCTTGGGAGGATCATATTGCCTAGGGAAAATGATTTAGTTGAATTGTGTTTATTGTCCTGAAGTTCAGGTATCTACTGCTTCCTAGCAAACCACCCCACAACATAATGGCGTAAATGACACTGTATTATGTCTCATGGCTCCAAGGCTCTCTCTTGCCCAATTGCTCTGAGCTCTCGGTGACTCTCCACACACATGCCTGGTGCTTGAGTGCTCTGCCTTGTGGACTCTGTCTCAGAAGAGTGGTCTAAATTGTTTTTTGTTTTTTTTTTTAATATAGTTTTTCTCAAAAAAAAAAAAAAGACTTATTTATTTATTTATACACACTAGGTACAGTCAGAAGTGTGGGAGGGTAAGAGAATTCACCAGAGCCAGAGCCGGGAGCAGAACGGGCAGAAGGACCGAAGTTTACTGCTGAGGGGAGCAGCGGGCAGCAGAGGAGGTCTGCGCGCCATGTGGGGCCCTCGCCCGGTGGCCAGGGATCAAACTGGCGCAGCAGAGGCTGCGGGCAGCTTCGCAACCCAGCACTCAACCGCTGCGCCACCGGGGAGGCCCCTGGTCTAAATTGTTTTACATGGTGACTTAGGGTGACCAGAGGCAGGAAGCAAAGCCTGCCGGTCCTTCCAAAGGCCAGGACCGCACTTGACATAGCATCACTTACTCTGTGATTTATTGTCAAGACAAAAGTCCAAGGGGAGAAGAAACAGTCTCCATCTTTGATTGGGGCATTGATATGTACGCACAGGGAAAGAAGAGATCAAGGAATTAAAGGTATTCAAACTTTCTTTATTGTCAGAAATAATAAATAAATTTATTTAATGTCACTAGAACAAACTCCTTAAAATGGTAGTGTCTCTATTGCATTTAAATGGCAAATAGATGATATAGGTAGTAAGTCTTCGTTATAGGCTAGGTGGCTAGGGAGCTTCTTTTAAAGATTTAGTTGTGTTTTGAAGAACTGAATTCACATAAGTAGGTAAACACTGGCTTTGTGGTCCCTGGTCAGTGTGCAACTCTTGGCATAACAGGTAGATCAGTGATTTGGGGGAATCTAACCTAAAGATCTGATTGGGTGCTTTTGGTCTCACTGTGAAAATAATCTTGTAGAATTCATTTAGCTTCAGTTCTAGGCCCTCTACTCCTAGAGGGCTTTTCTCTCTTTCCTGCTGTATTTCTAATAGGCCTTACAATGAGAGACAACTCCTTTTAATGAATTCATATACTAATTCAATAAGCATTTAATGAGCATGAATTTAGCCAACACTATTCTAGGTGCTGGAAATACAGTATCAAATGATATAGAAGTACCCTATGACCTTATTTCTCCCCTAGAAGAGATTTTTAAAACCTTGAGGCACATTTTTTGTTAGTTTAGTTAATCTCCATTTATTAATTCCCTTAATATGTCTGTGAAGCAGGAGAGCTAAATGGATACTGTCTGAAGCAGTTAATATTTATTGAGCAAAAAAAAAAATATTGAGCAATTATAATGTGCTAAGGACACTACATCTATAACTTCATTTAATCTTTACCCTTTGAGTAGCAACAAAATAATTATTACATCGTAGATGAGGAAATTGAAGTATATTTCAGATTTGGCTACTCTAGTATTTGCACTTTTCAGCATGATGTGATAGATGACTACTAGATTAAGTAAAATTTGCCATCTTTTGCTGCATTTGTTTGATCTTGCATTATTACTCTAGGCCAGTAATCAAACATATTTGTTGCCTGTGTTAAATATTCATGCTTTGAGTTCATATTATACATCAATTGAACAAATGGACCAAATCCATTACCTGTGTGTAGCAGTAGTAGTCTTTGTTTTTTACCAGAGTTCGGTTTTATTGTTTGAATATCATATTGGAGAAAAAAGAATAGATGATATCAAAAATTTTTGAACTAGTTACAAGTTGCTAGTGATAATTGTGCCACTGGGAATTTTTTAGTAGTTTATACTAAGTTCATTAGTTGATCTATTGATAAGTTCAACAAGTGATTTATGACTTTTCTCAAGAAGTTGGTTGATATTAAGCTTCTCAAACCAGCAACAAATCACATGACTACAGGAAGACCTGGAATGTTGGTTTGTCAGTGATAAATTGTTTCACTGCTTTAATGCAAAGATTTTATAAGTGTTGAATATTTCAGTTTACTCAAGTACATTTGAAACGTATATTTGGAAATCTGTATTTTCTGAGCTTTATAACAGACTTATTTCCTATAGGAAATAAAAGTAGAATACCAAGTTCAGGACAAAATAATTTAGAATTTTAATTACCTATATGAGTCAGGGAGATAGTATTGCTTATTAAAAAGTTCTTACTGTTCTAGTACCCCTCTTCCCTGAAGGGTTTTGGAGTGCTTCTTCATTCTGAAGGCACTTCTCTTGAACATATTGGTGGGTACATTTATGGATATGTGTGAACATATTACATTGCATTCCCTTGCATGGTTGCAGTGGGGAAATATTTGCTCAAATTGTTTTTCTCTAACAGAGCCAGTGTTATTTTAATAGAATAGATTGAAAGCAGCTTAACAGAAAAGCTAAGTGTAGGGCTCTGATGACAGAATTGGGCTTGAATATTGCTTTTGATACAGTACATTACAATTTAATATAATCTACTAATTTGTACTTCATCTTGTTTAAAGGATTAATGTGTTTTGTACTGGGCATATCTGAAATGTCCAATAGGTCCAGAAATATAGTTAATTTATTTTAATTTTAGACATGATCAGTTTTCTTTGTCTTTATTAAAAAATGACCACTTAAAAACAATAAGTGGTCAATAGTAGTAGGCACCTTTTCCAGCTGTGAAGGTGGCAAGAAGTAGCCCCTGAAGCAGGTCAACAAGGTAGACATAGAAGATAAGACATTCAAGCAGAAACAAAAAGAGGAGAAGAATCTCAGGAGCTAAAATTGAAGACTACAGAGAAATACTCCTGGCAGGTGGAATTAAGAAATCTGGCAGAAAGTAGTCTGTGCCTTGTTCCCAAGGCAATGATTATCCTTAAAACATCTGAATTCCCTGCTATATACATCTGTTGTCACCGATAGCTAGAATGAAGTGTCTTAGAGCCTTTTATACATTTAAGAATAAACTTTTGTAAAAAAAAAAAAACAACACATACAGATTTATCTTCTCTTAATTCTTCTCACTTATCTGTGAGATCAGAACAAACCCACTTCAGAATCCGATGCTTGTTGTCAGTCTTCATTCTATCCTGAATTCTGTAATGTCCTGAATTCTGTATTACTTTAGAGTTAAACCATTTGAAATAGCAAAAACCAAAACAAAACAGTGAGTGGTCTTGGTGATTAGCATGATTACTAAATTTAAAAACACCATTTCGGGCCTCCCCAGTGGTGCAGCAGTTGAGCGCTGGGCTGTGAAGCTGTCCGCAGCCTCTGCAGCGCCGGTTCGATCTCTGGCGGCTGGGTGAGGGTCCCATATGGTGCGCAGACCTCTCCTGCCACCTGCTGCTCCCCTCAGCAGTGTACTTTGTCAGTCTGCCTGCTCTGCTCTCTGCTCTGACTCTGGTGAATTCTCTCACCCTCCCGCACTTCTGACTGTACCCAGTGCTTGTATAAATAAATAAATAAATCTTAAAAAAATAAAAATAAAAACACCATTTCAAGGGAGAACAAAAAACAACAACAGAAAGAGTGGCCCCTTACTTAATGGTGTTGTTTCAAGAAATCATCCTTGATTCTAGTAGTTAACATTTAAGAGTTTTGAATTCATGCCCAATTATTGGTATCAAATGAAAGTCTTTTTAAAAACTCATGTAATTAAAATTCTATGGGCAATGGAGCTACACAATCTAAGACCTGTTACTTATTTACTATGTAATTATGGAGAAATTACCTGCTCTTTCTGTGTCTCAGATTCCTTGTATATAAAATGGGGATAATAAAAACACCTTTTCAGGGTTTGTTAGGATTGAATGAGGTAGATTTGTAAGGCCTTTAGAGTAGTACCTGACACATAGTAAGCACTAAAATGGACTATTTCTTACTGTTTTATATTGATGGTACTGACACACAGTTACAATTGATTTTCATATTACTATAAATAACATTTTGATGGGTATGCATTTTGAATCATGGGAAGAATAATTATAGTTGATGTTGACTAGCTGGACATGTAAGAAACTTGTCAGACCTGAAAAAGTTACAAATTTATGATCTCTTTGGAAATATAGTCATTTTTTGATAGTAACCATTCATAACATAGTTTATAGTTACTATTAATGATATTCAGTCTTTATTAGTTTACATTTACAATATAATAACCCCAATCCTGCTTTTATAAACTCACACGTGGTTGTAATTGTATTTCCTTGCTTGTTACTTTGAGATTATTCCGTCAAGAAATAGACATTCATTGCATATCACAGTTTCAAAGTAAATAACTTGGACATCAGAATTGTCTTGTTGGAGACAGTTGCTGAGAAGTGAACTATGATTGCCTATGTGGCTCTAATCGAAGTTATAAAAAAATTAGTGACTAATGGTCTAGAGACTGTGGAAGTCAGTTTTAGGAAACAGGAAGAATTTTGTGTTTGACAGTAGAAATCCTGGGTTCAAGTCTTGTGACAGCCAATTAATAAGCATAGAGCTGTAGATAATTTGGTTATGTCCTTATCACTTTACCTCTTTTATAAATTAATAATGACATTGTCCACCCTGCTGCTGTTTTATAGAGTTGTTTTAGAGTCCCAATCATGTAACATGTGAAATCCTGGGCACATAATTGTGCTTTTTATTTCTATTAAAGTCAACACAAGGGTGAAGATCTAAACATATTTGTTTCTCTGAGAACCATGGACATCTGACTAGGGCTATGAGCAGAGCGAAGGAGATGGGATATTTTCCGTTAAGTTCTGTTCTCCTAAATTTAATACAATAATTTAAATTCAATTTAAACATATTACTTAAGCTCACAGCATATGATTTTGAATTTTTTGGCAGAATGAGAACCGGGGCAGAGGAATTGGGATGTGTTGAGGACTGGTTAAGGGAAGAGAGAGTTTTGGTGTGAAGCTGGTTATCAGAAAAGGTTGGGTGAGGGTGAGTTTTGTCAAACCTCTGTCATCCTGAGGAGGTGTTCCTAAGATTTCAGGCCTCTTCTGGGGAGAATAAGGTAAAAGAGTTCAGAGAGGTTTGGGAGGGCCAGCATTTGGGATTCCTGTTAGAGAAAGTGGAGAAATTTGGCCTATAAAGGGACTCTTCCAGAAGAGGGCAGAACTGACCTAGAAAAAGAAGTTTGACCTGGATAATTACCTTCTAGGAAACTATAGGGTCAATTTTGATTGAGTCTTTTTGAAACCACCACTTAGTTCTTATTTGTAGTTTTTATTTCCAGTCAATTTATTCAGCAGTTGCTAAACTTAAACTATCCTACATCAGCAGAGAAAGACTTTTTTTTTGGGATCAAGCCAATGAAAGGAAAATTTGCCTTTCCAAAATGCAGTACACCAGAGTGTGCAGGAGTATTCAGATCAGAGCTTGGCTGGTGGCCGTGAAGGGAAAGCAGATAGGCCTGATCTCTGACTTACACACCCAACCCTGATGATCCTGTGGTGATGGAGGAGGACAGGAGATTAGAAGGAGACTGTCTTCTCTGACTTTCTACCCTGCTTTCTATCACCATCTCCAGGTCATCTGTTGACTCCCAGTCCTCTTTCTTCAATAGTTTCTGTTTTGAAGGCCTCCCTGGTGGTGCAGGGGTTAAAGACACAACGCTATCGAGCTATCAAGCTATCAGTAGCCGCTGCAACATGAGTTCCATCCCCAGCCAGGGAGATATCCCACATGATGCAGCAGACCTCTCCTGTCTTGCCCACTGCTCCCCTCAGCAGTGTGTTTCAGTGGATCTGCCTGTTCTGCTCCCCATTCTGTCTCTGGTCTATACCCCAGTATGCATGAATAAATAAACCTTTTAAAAAAAGAGTTTCTGTTTTGCTTCAAAGCTTTCTGACTCAGTGTTCATGTCCCCAAGTGGCTCAAAGCTATTGAAGTTCTTTTTCTCTTTGCCTAAGCAATCTCAAGGGAGAAGTCCCAGCCTTGCCTATGTATCGCCTACTAAATTCACTTTCCCATAGAAACAGATGAATATTGAATCATTTCTGCAGGTAATAATAGATGATCTACCTTGCTTTAAATCAGCTGAAAAATTAGACATACTTTATGACATTATTTTTTATTAGAAGATGTTTTATAAGATCTGACTTTGGCTAAATTTGTGGCAACACCTACTATTGGGTTGGAAATTATGTTGCAGTGAAGTAGCATGGCTGCATCAAAAATAAAAGGCACTAGAACCATAAAATTCAGGTGTGTATTCAAGCCCTACTATGTGTCCATGTATGATAATTAATGTTACCTCTTTAAAATTCATTTTCCTCTCTGAAGTGGAGATAAAATATAATGTCAACTAACTAAGAATAGGACAGTTTTTCAATATTAAAAAAACTACCTCTTTTTCAGTAAGACTATCAACATTAGCAATAAGAACCCAGAAACTGTTATATATAAATCAGCTTAAAGACAAGGATATCTGTGTTCAGTTTTATACAAGTTCAGCTTAAAAATTATTTTGAGGGCCACGCTGGTGGTGCAAGGGGTTAAGCACAGCACTGTGAAGCTATGCACCGCCTCCGCAGCACAAGTTTGATCCCCGGCCAGGGAGCTTCCCACATGTCACAGCAGACCTCTCCTGACTCACCCGCTGCTCCCCTAGGCAGTGTATTTCAGTCAGTCTGCCTGTTCTGTTCCCCACTCTGTCTCTGGTGGGTCCTCTCACCCCTCCATATCTCTGGCCTTACCACAACTCTTATATGCGTAAATAAATAAATCTTAAAAAAAAAATCTATTCAGATTATTGCTGCCATTTATTTGGTGGGCAAACTTCACAGCTTTTCTTTATTGAGTAGTTATCTAAGCATTTCCTGCAGACTTTTCTTACTCATCATAGTTCCTTTTACTTTGTGTCCCCTTTAAGACACTTCCTAAGTATTTAAGTCTTTTAATAAACATTTTTAAAGTGCCCTCATGGTAAATGTATGAAGTTTTTTCACATGTGCTTAATGTTTCTTTGTTTTAGGGTGACTATGGATCCTACTACTCACAAAGCTCTAGAAAGGTAAAGAAAATTAATGCAACTAAACAAAAATACATTATCTTTGTTATAATTTTATAAGCATGGATTCAAATGAATTATTTATATGAGATGCTGCATTTTAATCAGTTTCTTATTTTGTTAAATGAGTGGACAATTTGAAGACTTTTCATGTTTGCCAACTGGGGTAGTTGGTCACCTGACCCATGTTCACAATAGGATGGTAACTTCCAGTTGTTTACTGTGTTCCACATCTGGTTTTCAGTTGTGCAGTAGGAGGCTTGATTTTTTTTTTAAAGATTTATTTATTATGCATACAAGAGCTGGGGTACAGGCCAGAGGTGGGGGGAGGTGGGAGGAGTGAGAGGATTCACCGGAAACAGAGTGGGGAATAGAACAGGCAGACTGACTGAAGTACACTGCTGAGGGGAGCAGTGGGTGAGACAGGAGAGATCTGCTGCTCCATGTAGGTTGTTCACTGGCCGGCTGGGGATTGAGCTCAGTGTGCAGAGGCTGTGGACAGCCTCACAGGCTGCGTCTTAACCCTTGCGCCACTAGGGAGGCCCAGAAGGTTTGATTTTTATCACATCTGTAAGTAGCCATGTATCCTGCAGACCATGGGCAGCCTCCATTTCTCCATTTATGATGCCGTGAAAACCAAATGCTTAGCACATGAGTATATTCTCTCCTGTTAGAACAGTCTACAAGAAAGTCCAGTTATGATCAGTCATTTGCTTCTAGCTCTGGATTAAACAAAGAGAGTCAATTTGATGATTGTAACAGTGAAAGGCTTTTAGCTGTGATAACCACATGTGTCTGTTTCACCTTGGGGTTTTCTGCTCGGAGAGGCACGCTGGCAGCCTTTCCTCTAACAGTGATGAGTCAGTGCTTCCCCTCTCTCCCTCTCAGGGACTCATCCTGGAGTCCCCACCATCCATCTTTCCGTATTCTCAAAACAGTTGCTGTTTATTTTCTGCCTTTAGTTTGGGAGGTACCTATTCTTTTCGACTGGCAGGCTAATTGTCAGGGTTAGGACAGATTGCACTTGTATGTCAACTCTATTTGACCTCATGCTTTAGGCAAAGCACTGAATCACTCTATACCTTGTTTTCCTCATATGGAAATAGATTAATACTTATCTCTTAGGCTTGGGAGAATTTATTGAGATAAAACATTTAACTTGACATAATAAGGGCTCAATTCTTATCAAATAATCTAATGCACTTATTGTGGTTTAGTTTTTTTTTAGGATAACTTCTGCACTGGTACTTGTAGATTTTTTTTTAGGTGGAATTATGTGAAATTGCTCTTTTGGCATATCAAAAATCATTAATCACCAGCTATTTCATATGACAAACCCAATAATTATTAACTTATAATTATTTTCCCTATCTATGGAATCTTTATTTTGCTTCTTTAACACATACATCTTAATCCTCTGAAATGTAACTATACTTCAGTTATCACCCTTCATTGATCTTATTTTATTGTTACTGTTCAGTGGAATAGAAGGGTAATACTAAATTTTTTTTTTATCACCAACTGCTTGCAGGAGTGATAATGTAGTCTCTCACAAACTGCTCATAAGAATGATAATGTAGATTTTTACATTAGTTCAGTAGGTGATTCTAATTTTGTCACCAGCAGGGTCCCAGCTCTGCAGAATGTTGTAATGTTGCTGGTTGTTGTTATTTGTGTCACCAGTGATAAAGTAAAACCAGAGTCCTCTGATTCTTAAACAAGATTTCATCTTACCCATGTAGAATAGGCCTGTCCTCTTGAAGAACTTTTGTATTTTCAGAGTATTTTTCTTTTCTATGATTTTAAGGGACAAAGTAGAATGATCTTAATTTGCTAAACTAAAAAAAATTGAGTCAGGTTAAATGATTGGACCTGGAGCATGAATGTAGTTAGTGGCTACACAGGGAGTTGAAAAGAGAGCTTTGTAATTTTAAAGCTAAGATGGGTTTTGATTGTTCTCATTCAAGACTCTCATTTTGTATAGTTGGATAAATAAAAATCTTAAGAGGTTGTTGAAATAATGACAGAATCAAAGCAGGAATGGATAATGTCAACTTCCTCCATTCCTACTTTATTTCTAGGATTCTCTAGTTGTTCAAAAGCATATTCTGACCATGTGTTAGAATTTTAAATAAAGCCAAGTTAATAAAAGATAACATTTCAGAATGATTTAAACATGAACTTCACCAATACACAGAGAACAAAAAGATATGTTGTCCCATCTAAAGACTGAAATATATTCATTTATCTGAAATTCTATATAGGGATGAAATAAGTATTCATAAGTGGATTTAGGGCTGATTCTGTTTTGCTTACATATTTATGCACAAACCAATCTTCTTTAACTAATATTGAGCTATTTTAACAGTTTTTTGGAATGGAAGTGTGGTTATACCACCTTCTGTAGCAGCCTTTTATATTTAGATTAAATATTGTCTTTACTGAAGTGGTGAGTTTGTACCTGCATGTTGAAGACATTAGGCGGCTACTGGGAATGCCAGGCTGACGTAATTTCTCTAGAAGCTCTAACACCGCCAAGAGTTCATTAGGTTGGTGATTGAGATTGACTCCCAGTTGATGCCTTTTACCCACAAGGTAACGGGTTTCTTCTACTTTGCATTTTTTGGTGTCTTAGGAATTCCTCTTCGGGCTTCTATCTGATTTGGGTATAAAGTATAAGCTCCGCTGCTTTTGTGCTTTGGAACCCTGATGGACCTGCCAGTTCAGTTTGCCTTCTATCTCTCTTGTCATAGTTTCAAAGACTATACCAGAAGTCAGAGATCTGCACTCTAAAAAGGCAACTTACTCGGGACCTACTCCAGTTCTTCCATCTCTAGTCACTTAATGGTTCCACCCACTTGCCCTGAAAGATGATGGCTAGGACCTCAGAGGTAACACAGAATCCCTTTTCCGCATCTTTGTTATTGATTCCGCTCATCAAGTTAAAATATTAAAGTCCTCCTGGGGTTAGAAGATGAGGTGATATGACTTCATAGTCAACAAATTGAAGGGGAGGCTTGGGATGAATTCTGAGTTTAATGAGCTAAGAAGAACATCAATAAAAAGAAAGGAAAACCAATTATGTATGGGATCTGATTCTTTCCTCCTTTCCCCCACTGCGCTGATAATGTATCTTTATAGAATATGAATCAAATGGTAGCATTTAAGAAACCAAGGTCACTTTTTAAATCTCGTATGTCAAAGACCTATCTCAGCAAGCGTTTGATTTAGATGTTTGTAAATGTGACTTGACATCTATAGATAGGTGTGCTGTCAGAATGTTCGATTTCTTTAATAGAAAGGATGAAGGAAAGCATGAGCCTCTCTGGTAGAATTCTTTTGTCTTTGAACGGAGGAATATGAGTAATCAGGAACAATGCTGTGTCGTGCCAGGTGAAGTCTGAATCCTGAGGACATAATTCTAAGACCTGTCAGAATTGACTCATGTCCAATTTAAGGGTATGGATGACACTGAGGCTGCCTAAAAATACCTGATGATTTCTGTTGCCAGCAAAATTTTGTTTTCATTCTATATCCAGAACAAATCAGAGCTATCACAGTGTAGGTACAATGTTGCCCTGAAGGTCCTGATATGGGGAGACTGACTGACATGAAGTTCAGAAGTGCGTGTGTACAGGCTGCATTCACTTAGCTCCTGGACCGAACTGATGACTCAGATGTGTCTTTTCTCTTTCCTTTTACAAGCAGGCCTTCTTTTAAAGGATGTGTGGTCACTGGGAAGAAGAGACTTATATTTTCATTTGGGAATATTATTCTTCAAACACCTTTCCTTAACATGCAAGGAAGATGTGTTTGCTTGGATTCACTTTCTAAAGAGAAGAGTGTTATTGTTGGTCCTTTAAGAAATGTGTTAGGAATGCAAATAGGTGTGTGTGTGTGTGTGTGTGTGTGTGTGAGAGAGAGAGAGAGAGAGTGTGTTTGTGTGTGTGTATGAGAGAGAGAGAGAGAGGTGGAGGAAGAGAAAGAGGGAGGGAGATACTTGGACAATTATAAATAATGTCACTTAATCAAAATAATTATAAAAATATCTAACTTATCTATATTAGAAAGCATCTTTTACATGAGAGCTCATTTGTTAACTAGCGTCTAGTTATTTCTTAGTCATTGACACCAACTTGGAATCCTGACTTCATAGACAAAAATAGAAGGGTTAATCTGATGCTCTCACAAATCGATGGTATCTAGAAACCTTTTGTACTGAGAAAATCTATTTTTTCAATAGCCACTCTGTTTTTCAGAACCACTACAAGGTTGTTTCAAATTTCAGAAATAGGCTGAAATCTCTCCCCCACCACTCCAGTGTTTTCACCTAAACTATCTCATGCTGTTTGTTTACTGGCTCCGTGAGGTGGAAAAAAATATCTATTCATTTTTCTGCAGTTTTATTGCACTTAAGTCAGTAGTGAGGTAATATATTTGCCTATAAATGGTTTGAAAAATGTGATGGCAGTATGAGTCTGGATTGGTTACTAGATATAAGATTTTGGCAGGTGATAAAGTTTTATTTTTAAAAATACAATATTAGGAGATCAGTCAAGATTTTGAGATCAAAATTGTGCTCAGTGAGATAATCTTTCTACAGAAGAGATCCTTCCTTGTTTTTCTTTGATCACTAATGAGACAGAACAATTTTTTCATACTTCATAGGCATTTAACTACTACTTTTGTGAATGTGTATCTATGTACTTTGGGCACTTTTATTTGGACATTTATGCTTTCTTGCCAATTTATATGTTTTCATGTATTAATATTATTGGTCCTTTAGCTCCATTTTTGGCAAGTATGTTTTTAGAGTTCCTTTTCCTCTTAATTCTCACAAAGTTTGACTTGAAAAATTAGTAAACATTTACTTTCCAACTGTGGTGAAACTGTTAACGGGTGAATTATTTTCAAATATGTTAATGTTTAGAAAGCACTGGGCAGTTTCAGATAATATATTTAATCTGAAAATCACCAGACGGTAAATATGACTAAAATGCATGGGGAGGGCCTCCCTGGTGGCGCAGCGGGTTGAGCGCAGTGCTGTGAAGCTGTCCGCAGCCTCTGCAGCAAGGGTTCTATTCCTGGCCAGCCAAGGAGATTCCCACATGGTGCGGCAGAACTCTCCTGTGTTGCCCGCTGCTCCCCTCATCAGTGCTTTCGATCTGTCTGCCTGTTCTGCTCCCCACTCTGTCTCTGGTGAATCCTCTCACCCTCCTGTGCCTCTGGCCTGTACCCCAGCTATTGTATGCATAAATAAATAAATAAATAAATAAATAAATAAACAAATAAATATCTTTAAAAAATAATAAAATGCATGGGGAATAAGGCTGAAAAGGTAATCTAGAGTGATGTAGGGGGGTTTTAATTCTCAGCTAAAGTGGTCAGTCTAGTATAGATGTAGTTCATATTAAATTGAGTGTAATTATGGACCATGATGTTATAAGATGTCAGTGTTCATTATTCTCTTTGTAGCAGCAAAGTAGATTTCAAGTTACCTGGACACTGTCATATATTATATCACTATTTTTCTTTATTTTTAAAAATATTTATTTATTTATGCATACAAGAAGTAGGGTACAGGCGAGAGGTGTGGGGGGTGAGAGGATTCACCAGAGACAGAGTGGGGAACACAACAGGTGGACTGACTGAAGCACATTTCTGAGGGGAGTAGCGGATGAGTTAGGAGAGGTCTGCTGCACCATGTGGGTAGCTCCCTGGCTGGCCAAGGATCAAACTCATGCGACAGTGGCTGTGGACAGCCTCATAGGTTACGTCTTAACCCCTTGTGCCACCAGGGAGGCCTCACTACTTTTCTTTAAATTCTCATGGGTGTTCCCTTTGCGGCAGACATTGTTATGTATTTACCCATATCATGTCTAAATTCATGATCACATCTGAAAAATTTAATATGTGTACTTGACTTAACTGACTCTAGAACAGATATTGATACTCTGAAGCTCTAGGGTAATGAAAAATATGAACCTAACTTGGGTAATACTATGTTTCCTCATCACAAACTCCTTCCAGAGGGTTATGCCTAGTGTTTGCAGTGCAGCAGACTGCATTTGTGTTAGGAATTGTAAGTTGCTTTAGTCCCAATTTTGTCATTTTTAAGGGAAATAATAATAAGTACTTCATAGAACTTTTATGAGAATTAAATTAAACATACCATTCTCAAAAAATGTTTCTGGTGTATTATATGTGTTTGATAAGTGCTAAATACCACCGTTACCATCACCAACATACAGATGCCCCATACTTCTCCTTAATTGATCTCATTCTAAGTCCATCTTCTTTCAAGACAATGGTGCTAAAAATCTAGAAAATAACTCTTAAAATTTTAATAGTGTAATAATGAGGCAGTGGACATGAATTTGGTGGTGGAAACTGGAAAAATCCAATTTCAAAATGTTGGAAGTTCCCTCCTATGGATGCTTCCCTGGCCTACCTGTTACATACCCATATCTATCTGTGATATTCTAAAAGTTGCATCAAAAGAGATAAATAGCACTTGAGAATGTTACTCTCTCCTTTTTTGATCTTTAGTGATGTCTATCTGTCTATTTATCTATCTACTATCTATTCATCTTACCATCTATCCATCAAACTAGTGTGCTATCTCTCTAGTAACCATGCTAAACATATTTATGTAGATATTACTGTAGGCAATATATATGTATAAGTAAATATGTGTGCATATACTCATGTATGTATTTAATCTATGTAGTGATTTAAGTTAAGAGATCTACAAAGTCTCCATAATTCCAGATTCATGCTGAATCTCTTGATAGTAGTTACTTTGTTACATCATCTGGTGGGGAGGACTTGAGGAGGATCTTCAATGTGATAAATACTATTTACTTTAAATTATAATGATAGGTTTCTTTCCTTAGGATAGAGTATAATGCATGTCAACCATTGCTCAGTCTGTAGCTCCCAAGTCAAGAAGTTATTGAAATGAAAAGTGATTCTGTATCAGGTCAGAAAGAAAATAGGACACTACATGCATTCCTTCTTGATTCAAGAAAGAGAAAAAAAAAGTCCTTATATTGCTGATTGTAGCATCCAAGCCTATAAGTAATTGTTAAATGGTAATACTTCAGATGGTATAGCAAAAGAAAAAAGAACTAATAAGTATTGAATGGCCATATTGGTGTTAATGCATTGAATTCTCCAATGACTTTGGGAGGTGGTTTATTTACCCCTAATTTACAGATAAAGGAACTGAACTCACTATTTGGTAAATAGCAGAGCTCTGATTTGGACTCAGAACAAGTTGATCCCCCAAATCATGTTCTTCGAGGACTATGCTATCTGTGGGCACATTTGATTCTGAGTGAGGGAAACCAGGAAAATTGTTCAGCGTTTCCCAGGTATGATATTTGAAGTACTGACCCTAACTGGTCACACCCAAGGAATTCAGGAGGTAACTGCTGCTGAGAACAAGAACTGTGTGAGGCTGGGTTCCTCTCAGCCATTAAGTTCTCGACAACTTTTTTTCTGATTTGGGGGTACAACCTTACACTTCATTACTTACCCTGGTGCTCTCACTTCTCAGCTGGCTCTTCCCTCCCCTCAAAGGTTTACATTGGCTAGCTTTGCATTGTCACTACTAAAACCATATTGGTGACAGTTATTTACTTCACTTATTTATTTCAACTTTCATACAGTGTTTTGAATATTGAGCTATAATTTGAGGCATGTATAACCTCCTGAGAAAAGAGTCAGCAATTAAGATGTCAGCCTTGTCAGAATTCCTGAGTAGTGTGCTGAGAGGTACTTGGAAATGATATAGATAAAACATATGTTAGAACCTTCTGGCATGTAAATATGCTGCTCTTTAACAGAAAATTTCCAGGATTCAATCGTCAGCCTTTTCCAATGATTTAGGTATTCTGGGCTGGATTCTCTTGTTACTAAGTTTTGTTTTTTTATTTTTTTATATTAGAAAGGGTGGGACTGTGTGTTGTAAGGAAAAATAGATAAATGTGAAAGTCAAATTTTGATGCAGACTCAAAGTTTAGTTCTATCCCTCACTGAGTACCCCTAGGCAACTTATTTTATTTCTTGGAGTTCTGGTTATCATGTGTACAACAGAT
Organism: Talpa europaea; assembly: GCF_964194135.1. Taxonomy (NCBI): domain Eukaryota; kingdom Metazoa; phylum Chordata; class Mammalia; order Eulipotyphla; family Talpidae; genus Talpa; species Talpa europaea. The sequence goes on from NC_140077.1 coordinate 51,416,702, forward strand.
ATGATACCTGCCTCATAGAATTTTTTATAACCCCCATTACAGGGCCTAGCACAGAGCATCACTGTGAAAATATTATTCCTATATATCTTGGCTGGGAAAGTATGTTTTTATTTTATATGAGCTCAGTGAATGTGATATACATATATTTCATGTGTATATATGAAAAACTGATTAAATAAGCCATTGTTCACATAAAGATTTGATTTCCTTTACAATTCTATATATGTGTTGTGTCTCAAAGATTAAGCTCTTTCATTTCCCTGATACCTCTGCAGAAGATAAAACTTGAACTCAATATACAACAGCTTGTTGGGTGCATTCCATACATCTGTTATGTGCAAGTGTTCTTCCTGCCGGATCTGGGGTGTAGTGAGTTGAGAGTCACATTTTGCTAGTAGACTAAGCTATTGATGATTCCAGCACAACATTTACTATGACGTAGGTGATGCTTTTGAAATCATGCAGGAAACTGTCATGACTCATGTGGCAGGTCAAGGCTTACAGCTGTAGAAAAAAACATTTTTTGGCTAAGTAGGCGCTGTTCCATCTTATATTGCTCTTCTCTTATCTGTAAATTCTGTGCTTCCTATTGAAGATGGTCTTTCCTCCCTGCTGCCTTTTTAAGTGTACCCAACTGTTTTTGAAAATGATATTAAATATGCCCAAACAAAGGGTAACAGGTAGTGAGTACAAGTCTAGCAGTTTACCCTTCCATTAATCAGCTATTAGACATAATCTCCTACACGTAAAGCTGACAAGTGTTCTTTCAATTTTGCTCGACAGATGAGTGAATTTTATATACAAGGCATACTTTTTTAATGAAAACTTCTTATTTGAATCTCCAAATGAAGGAAGGCTTTTCTCTCTAGAAGAATATATGTTTTGGAAAGAATGACGCGTACTTTTAAAAATCATCTCATGAGGCCATTTAATTTGAGTAAAATTTAAAAATTATTCTTAGTGTTTTACTGTTATCATTTTTCCAAAAGAAAATGGTCCCCAACCTGATTTATTTATATTAGAAATGCATTATTTGAAAAATCAGGAAATATATTTTAATGTTGCTCTTAATTGTTCATATTGCTGTCTGTCTATAGATAGCACTGAGGGCCTCCCTGGTAGCACAAGGGGTGAAGATGCAACCCATGATGCTGTCCACAGCCACTGCAGCATGGGTTCGATCCCCAACCAGGGAGATACCCACATGGCGCAGCAGACCTCTCTCCTGTCTTATCCGCTGCTCCCCTCAGCAGTGTATTTCAGTCAATCTACCTGTTCTGTTCCCCGCTCTGTCTCTGGTGAATCCTTTCACCCTCCACACCTCTGGCCTGTACCCCAGTTCTTGTATACATAAATAAATAAACCTTTAAAAAAATAGATAGCACTGAATTTAGTACTGCTTTGTGTTTTCTCAGGCAGTTGTTTATGTACATATTATCAGAATATGTCACTCTATACTATTAATTTGGAACTTGGGATGAGTGTCAGCAGCACACCCCTACAATATGATTAAAGAGGCAGGAAGTATTGCATAAAGTTCAACGGAACATTTAGCAATTTGTATCTACTTTCTTTTACTTTGATTTTATTTGATTTTTAGATCCTCTATATGAAATGGGCAGAGAAACTTTTATTAATATAACTTTATAGATACAGAAATGGAAGCTCAGTTTATGTGACTTGTGCAGTCCCATAACTAACCTACCTCTAACTAGAGTCCTCCCTTTGCACCAGTGCTTTTTTCATACCCCATTATCCAACTCATTTAAGAGGTGCCACATGTCCCCATTCACGTAGTTCCTTGTGAGAAGCAGGTAGGCTCTGTTCTTGAAGAGCTGGACAGTAAACACTAATGGGTTAGAATCTGTAATGAAGTATGAGAAACTAACACCCGTTCATGAATGCATGTGACTCATTCTATGTGCTTTTCCTTTTCTTGAAGAGCATTTGGGTCTAGACTTATTATGTCGACAAATGTGTATTGTTTATTTTTCCTCTGTGGAACCTAGATGAAGACAGTCTGAAAGCTGGTCTGTGTCTATCATTTGTGCTGATGCCAGTAAGTTCACTGATTATGTTTACCAAGTTCGGAAGATGAGTCTACGGAAATGAATTGCTCATTTTAGAGACTTGTACAGTTCTGATCATCAGCCATATTCAAAGATGGTGGAGTTTACTAACTAGGTTATAATGATGTGTTTACTGAAAAACTAAGACAGCAAAACCTAAAATAAACTTGTTCTGTTGTTCAATGTCAATCTTGGGAAAGGCATAGAGAGTGGACTGTGAATAATGGTGCTTAGTGAGTGAAGATGCGCTAATTTCTAACTCTTGAACTCACTCTTTTTTTTTTGGTTTAAATTAATTTAAAAAACTTGCATAGAAGAACTGGGGTGTAGGTCAGAGGTGTGGGGGGGTGAGAGGATTCGCCAGAGAGAGTGGGGAGCAGAACAGGCAGATTTAATGAAATACACTGCTAAGGGGAGCAGTGGGCGAGACAGGAGGGGTCTGCTGCACCAGCCATATGTGGGTTAGCTCTCTGGCTAGGCATTGAACCCAGGACATAGTGGTAATAACACTGAGACTTAACCCCTAGGCTACCAGGGAGGCCCTTTGGTTTGGTTATGTGGAGCTTGTTTATTTTGTTTCAGTGATAATGTGCATTGACTATAGTGTTGGAGTCTTGCTTTTCCTCATGGGAGTTGTCTCCTTAAATATAGATGGTGGCCACTTACAGGGATTATTGCAGAGACACTCAAAGCATTAGAGAACTTCCTCCCAGATGTTTGGTTCTAAAAGGCTTTCATTCTATCATCCATTTTTCCCTTTGAAAATATAAGTTAACCTTGAAAAATATACTGAGCTTCTATTTCCACAGTTCTGGCATGGAAATTTCTTACAGGCTAGAACTGCTGCTTAGACTGGTTGCTATGCAACCAGGAGAGGAGTTCACAAGCTTTGTCTCAAGCCAGCAATCAAATGAGAGCCAATATTTTCTTTTGATTATGTTTTTTTTTTTTTCCCCTAGCCAGCTCTTATTTTTGGTATTGTATATTTGCATTCTTTGGGGTGCTTTTATTTGTAGCAGTGACTTTTCCAGAGAAACTATTTTTTGAAGGTATTTTGCTTTGATCTTGCTAGATAAAAAGGTAGGCCCCACCTCACAGGCAGTAGGTGTTGAAATTAAACGTTGGAGCAGATAAAACATTTCTTATAAAAACATGACGGAGTCAAATACTACTTTAGCCTTTTTTTTTGTTTAAAGCAAACATACATGTGGATTTGCGTTCTTCAACTACTAGTTTTTATTCTGCACTTTTGCCTGTCATAAATCAGTAACTTTGAGCCTGAGGTACCTTTGGCTCGCTTGTCCTTGAATGTCATCTCTGAATAGAAGATTATTAAAGCTTTGTAATCAGAATTTACTGGGACTAAATTCTTTGGAGTCATGTTTTATGTAAATTCCTCTTGATCTTTACAGATTTTGTTTTTCAAGTGCTAACAAACCATCTTGTGAATATAGGAATGAATGAATGTGAATACTTCTAAGTAATTTTGTATTTCCAGTTATCCATCTTTAATTTCACATTGCTGTTTATTAAATAAGACTGAAGGGCTTGCTTAGGAACTGGTCACAATAATCTTTTTTTTTTTTTAACGATTTATTTATTTTTTTTTATACAAGCACTGGGGTCAGTCCAGAGGTGCAGGAGGGTGAGAGAATTCACCCAAGACAGAGCAGGGAGCAGAATAGGCAGAAGTTCCGAAATACACTGCTGAGGGGAAACAGCGGGCGAGACAGGAGAGGTCTGCTGCGCCATGTGGGGATCTCTCTGGCTGGCCAGGAATCGAACTGGTGATGAAGAGGCTGCGGACAGCTTCACAGCACTGAGCTCCATCTGCTGCGCCAGCGGGGAGGCCCTGTTCACAATAATCTTACAGGTAGAGAAGAGAAAATGCGGATACTAAATTGATACAGATCTGCCAGTGTACCAAAGAGGCAAAGATGGATTGTAGAAAATACATGTCTATGAGCTTGGTATTGATGTCTGGCAAAATTGCACTCTGAATTGTTGAACTAAAAGCTTGCATTGACAAAGAAGTGGTGACAATTAGGTGCTGTTATAGTTTTACTAGGAAAAACTCATGTGGACTTAACCTTTTTTTTTCCTGATTATTTTACTATGCTGGTGATTCATGCAATTCTATAGCCACTGGATATGGATTTTAATATCACATTTAATGAAATTTGCTATGATAATCAACATTTCATTACAGCAATCTCTTTTATGCTTTAAAATAGCACTTAGCCCTTTTCCCTGCAAATGGCTTTTTATGTAAATTATTTGAAAAAAATGAAAAAATATTAAAATCAATGTAAGTGATTTTTAAATTCAGGGATATAACATTTGCATATAAACATTACCGTTTCACTTCCCCTAGTAATTTGGCCTAAGGAAAACATTTTGCTTTTTATCTTTTAAAGTTAGTATTTTGCATTTTGTTGTAAGATACCAAGCTCCTGTTTTAGGACAAAGGCATTAAAACATCCAGGATAAACTTACCTTTACCATTAGTTCCCTCCCAAAGTAAGTGGGGTTCCAAGTCAGACCTTTATCATTTACTAAGGTTTTGTGCCTAAAGTCTCAATCAGTGACTTTTGGAAAAAGGCTTGATCCCTTGCCTTAGTTTTCTATACTCCTCTCCTTGAGCTCTTCATAGAAGAGAGTGAATTATTTTAAATTAAACCTTAAAATAGTAGTTAGGAATGCTGATTTCTTTCATTTCTTTAATCCACAAGTATTTACTTGCTTTGACCCCAATAATCCAGTTGCCCTTCTGAGAGGCAGTGTTTTACAAATATATGTTATAGATTCACCTTTAAAGGGAAATTTCATGCATGTACAAGTTTGTAAAACATGTACATACATGCACACACACACTTTGTCTTTTTAACACAAAAGTGATTTCATGTTGTCCATACTATAATTCAACCTGAGCAAATAAATAAAAAAAGATCTTTAAAATCATTTCCATATGGCGTTCCCTTGATTTTTAAATAAACTTAGTTTTCACTAATTGTGACTATTTCAGACTTACTGAAAAGCTACAAGAATAGTAGTGTCCTCATATATACCACGCCCAGTCTTCCCAGTTGTAAACATCTTTCATTATCATGGTACATTTGTCCAAACTAAGGAAGAAACATTATTAGTACATTACTATTAACTATTACCATTAGTACGTTACTATATTGACACTATTCTGATTTTACTCGTTTTTCCCTGATGTCCTTTTTTTTTGTTTCCAGATCCTTATTAACTGGAGTCATCATGTTTTCTATAGCCTCTTCTAGTCTGTCATAGTTTCTCAGCTTTACCTTGTTTTTTTTTTGAAAGATTTATTTATTTTATTTATACAAGCACTGGGTACAGTCAGAAGCACAGGAGGGTGAGAGAATTCACCAGAGCCAGAGCGGGGAGCAGAGCAGGCAGAAGGACCGAAGTACACTGCTGAGGGGAGCAGCGGGTGGCAGGAGAGGTCTGTGCGCCATGTGGGACCCTCCTCCGGTGGCCGGGGAGTAGCCGGGGATTGAACCAGCGCTGCAGAGGCTGCGGGCAGCTTTGCAACCCAGCACTCAACCGCTGCGCCACCAGGGAGGCCCTTTACCTTTTTTTTTTTTAAAGATTTATTTATTTATGCATACAAGAACTGGGGTATAGGCTCAAGATGTGGAGGGAGGGGTGAGAGGATTCACCAGAGACAGAGTAGAGAACAGAACAGGCAGATCAACTGAAACTGCTGAGGAGAGCAGCGGGCGAGTCAGGAAAGGCCTGCAGCTCCATGTGGGTAGCACCCTGGTTGGGTATCGAACTCGTGCTGCCGTGGCCGGCAATTGCTTCATAGGTTGTGTCTTAACCCCTTGCAGCACGAGGGAGGCCTAGCTTTACCTTGTTTTTAATGGCTGTTACAACTTTGAGGAATGCTGGGTAGATTGCTTTGTAGACTGTCTCTCCATATGAATTTGTCCAATGTTCTTCTCAGGTTAGAAGGGATGATGGATTTTGGGGAGTGTGACCATAAAGGTGAAGTGCCCTTTTCACCACCAATATCAACAGTACATGCCATTAACATTTCTAATGACTGGAGATGCTAATTTTGGTCACCTCAGCAAGGCAAATTTTGTCAGGTTTTGAATATAAGTGTACTTTTTCCTCTTCTCTTTTTTTGACAACATGTCTTAAAATACAGCCCAAACTTATGGGGGTAGGTACTCAATTTACACTTCCTTGAGAAGAGAACGTTTTGTGTGTGTGTGTGTGTGTGTGAGTGTGTTTAATGACTTTGTAATAATCTATTGGACTTGACATAACATGTAGAAGTCTTTTTTTGACTTCTGTTAATCTTCTCCAGAATGAAAAAAAGATTGAGAGCTCTAAAAGTTGCCTCCCCAAACCTATCCTCTCCTCTCCCTCCATATGTATTTCTTATTTTGATACATCAGTTTTTTGTTTGTACATAATTTCCCAGTTTTTATGGATCATGATTGTGCAGAAAGCTATATTCAAAATAAACAATGTGCTACTTTATTAGTTTTGTTGATACTCGTAGATTATAATTGCTACGCTACTTATCAGACAGCAAATTATTTGCTCCTGGTGGCTACATAAGCAGTTCTTCCGAATCATGTTTCTGAAATTAATATTTAGGGGTGCTGCTGTCTTATTAAAGGTTGCATATAGCCTTGTAACATACATTTTAATATGCACTCACATACTTTGCTAGTCAACGTTCAGTTAACAGATACTTAGCTTCTGCTAAGTTCTAACCATTGTCATTGGTGGTGAGACAAATCAGGTACCTGATGTGAGGCAGATCATGTTTCTGGTGGGAGATACAGACAATAAACATATTAAAAATTAATGGAAAAGATCATTTTAGATAGTGATAAGTGCTTTGAAGAAAAACACCAGGGTGAAGAGTTAGTGAATTACTTGGTCATGATGGTTGTATAGGGACTGCTTTTGTTATTGTAGCCAGTGAGGTGCTCGGGAGCTGGCAGTTGAAGCAAAACTGAGCATGTGGAGGCACCGGGCATTTGAAATTCTGGGAGAAGTGCATTTCAGCAAAACCTGGAGTGGGGAGTGGCCTTGGTGGTTCCAGGAATAAAGAGCAGGCCTGGGCCTCCCCAGTGGCGCAGTGGTTGAGTGCTGGGTTGCGAAGCTGCCTACGGCCTCTGCAGCGCTGGTTCGATCCCTGGCCACCGGGTGAGGGTTCCACATGGCTCACAAACCTCTCCTGCCACCCGCTGCTCCCCTCAGCAGTGTACTTCGTCAGTCTGCCTGCTCTGCTCTCTGCTCTGACTCTGGTGAATTCTCTCACTCTCCCTCGCTTCTGACTGTACCCAGTGCATGTATAAATAAACAAATAAATAAATCTAAAAAAAAAAAAAAAAAAGGAGCAGGCCTGAGTGGTCTAAGTGGGTACTGAGCAGAGGGAAGCAGGGCCTGTTCTACACACACAGCTTCCCAGGCAGTGTTTGTTACTTATCCTGGGAGGCCCCAGGTGGTTTAAACCAGGGGAGTGACATGACCTGATATTTGAGTGTTACTGTGGTAGGGGAGTATGGGTGCCCTTGGGGTGGGGGTGGTGTGATAACATAATATCAGAAGAGGTGTGATCCTGTACCTCTGAATCATATATAGTATTGTGAAACAGTCTTAATTCAGCACAATAAATTACTTTAAAAAGTAAGATAATAGTGATAACGGTAGTGGTGGTGTTGGTAGTGGTGAGGGCATAGGTGAAGTGAGATTGTGCTGGTAACTGTTGAAGCTATGTAATTGGTGTGTGGAAGTTCATTGTAAAATTCTTGTTTGATGTTTGAAGATGTTCAAATTAAAATGTTTTGTTGCAGGTAAAAAATACCTTCTAGGTGCTTTGTGGAAGATGTATTACAGAGGGCAGAAGAGGAAGCAAGAATACTAGTTTGCAGGCCATGCTAAGAATCCATGTGAAAAATAGGTGCTAGATTGGACTGGAATCACAGGCCAAAGTAGGCAGATTGGGGTGTATTTCAAAGATAGACTTATATATGAATGTATTTTAGCAGAGGGGATGTCAGGAAAGAAAAGGTGATGATGCTGTATATATTGACTCAAATATAGATCATCTTTTGTGAGAGTCTAATGCTTGAAAAATTTGACATGAAAAGTATCATCAGCATTATATTTTCAATCAGTGTGCTCTAAAGGAAGAGTGGTATCCAATATCCACATTCACTCATTAGGAATAAGTTAGGAAGCCATGTCTGTTGTAACTTAATTCATACAACAGTGATAAAAGAGGAATCTTGCTTACCAAGTTAATGAGCTCTTAATTTTATTAGCTAGCAAGTTTATCATTATTGCCAAGCCCATAACATCCTTGTCTTTAGGGGTTAGTAACAAACTGAGGGAGTTTATCATCCCATCTATTTGATCATTACTCTTTAGGAAATTCTCATCTATTAGCAATGATATTCTTAATGTAATGGTCACCACGGATTGCTTTTATGTCATAATGATTGTAATAGTCACCAAAGCAGAACAAGATTCAATCATATATTGATGTTTCACTTTGAAATTACTGAGAAAACATTTCATTTTGCAGCTGTAACTTTCATGCAAAACTTCTCATGATAAAGGGTTTTTACAGAGTTTTCTTTGGCATGAATAACTAAATGTGGTCATTTTATACTTTGACATTTATTTTTGACATTTATATTTTTATATCCAATACAGCAATTGATTTTTTCAGGACTTGGGATTTAAAATCATAAATTATAGCAATTGATTTGTTTTAACATTATAAGGTAAAATTTTCTTTCCTATGTGAAGAAATTTTATATAACAAAAACCTCATTAGTTGGGTTCTAGCTGGCACTCTTTCTGTGGATGCACCTAAGCACAGTATGGACTGAAGGACATGCGGCAGGACAGACTTAAGTCTGACTAAGAAATATTCTGTGGAATCTGGCATTTAATGTGATTCTTGAGCAGGTATGGAGGATTTAATGATAGGAAGCAAAAGTGGGAGGAAAACTACAGAAGGAGGAAAATGATAGCATATATTTAGGCTTTTCAGTTGTAGCTAGGGGTTGTGCCTATCATTTTACTGGTCACTGGGCAGCTCACAGAATGCCCTGGATGGAGTGCTGCTGAATAAATACATCTCAAGCATGGACAACATATTTGGACACTGACAGATACAATTACTAATGTTATTTAAGTCAGTTAAACAAGGTAACATAATCACATAAACTGTATTGGCATTATGTTACCTTAGTAGACTGTTTTATTTGTTTCACAAATGAGTTTGTAATTTCTGATTTGATTGCTACAGATCAAGAGAAAAAATACTTTGGTGGGAGAAAGACGTCGTGAGAATTTCTTTGGTACATGTTAGTAGACACATGTGAGGCGAGATACTGGTTTCTAGTCTCTTGCTCCGGGGAATCTGTAACATGGTATTTGGTCTACTGCTTTAATTTTTATCCATTTGGGGACTCACTTTAGTGGAGGGGAATGTTAAAAAATTAAAAAAAAAATACGTTTTATTTTTTAAAAAGATTTATTTATTTATGCATACAAGAACTGGGGTACAGGCCCGAAGTGTGGGAAGGGGTGAGAGGATTCACCAGAGACAGAGTGGGAAACAGAATAGGCAGATCGACTGAAATACACTGCTGAGGGGAGCAGTAGGCAAGGTAGGGAGAGGTCTGCTGTGCTATGTGGGTAGAGGCTGTGGATAGCTTCACAGTGCTATGCTTAACCCCTTAACGCCACCAGGGAGGCCCAGGAATACATTGTAAATATCTGTATTTTTTAAATCAGGAGAATTCCCTGTTCAGAGTGAATCCTTTTATATAATATGAAAACACCTTTAAAGTAAAAAGTCTTTTTACAATTTACTGGTTTATAAAACTTGGTTTTTATACATCTGATTTCTGTTTTGGGTTTCTGTACTATTGGTCTACTAGGAATCCATACATGAACAATATTCAATGATTCTAATTTATGAAAGTTTAGTTCAGTAGACTTATATTTAGTAGAATACATTTAAATAGCTTAATTATTTTAGTCAGAAGAATTCCATATTCAGAGTGAATCTTTTCATATGGCATAGATTTTTTTTTTAACTTGAAGAAATCTTCCTATAATTAACTGGCTTAGAAAATACACATTGTATGGTGCATTTTTAAAAAATGGAATGTGTTCAATATTCTGTTGACTTTATATTAGAACATCCAATGGAAAAAATATCTATGGATACTCATCATCATTTTGGTCTAAAACCCTATTAGGCTTAGAGGACAGATAATATGCCAAATTGTGTTTGCCACAAAATAAAAGTATGAGCTTGTTCAAGTGAAGTCCACAATAAGCTAATGATTATAAAAGGGTATGGAACAGTTTCCATGTTTCAATAGAACAAGCATTTAGAAACATAAAATATTGCTCCTATTAAAGATCATAACAATGAATTTGGGGGGGCAGATTTTAATTTCAGTGTTGACGTTTCATTATGTAGATTGTTCAACCATCACACAGCTTGTTAAAGATCTATTTCAAGCATTTGTTTTTCCTACTGAACAGTTTCCCAGTATCTATAATTATTAAGAGAACACACAGTATGTAGAACAAATTCACATGTGCAAAACTGACAATCCCAAAAGTGTTAGATTCTTATTTGCATTATGATCTTATTCATGCCGGGTAAAATCCATGTTATTTCTCTCAAATTTTTCTTCTTTTTCTCACTGAGCCTCTTAGCAGGGATGCTGTACATGATATTGCAGGCATGCTGTTAGGAATATTAAAAAGGCTAAGAACCTGAAGCTGAAGAATTGTGTGGAAAGAAAAGATTCAGCATGAATGTCAATCTATCCTCTCTTGTCATTTAAGTTACTTGCTTTTTTTTTTTGGAAATACCTTGGGGGAAATGTGGAGCTCGTTCACCTACCATTTAAAAAAAATTTTGATCTTCCAAAGATTTCTTTGAGTTGACAGGCCCTATGGTTCATATGAAAGTCTGAACATTTTATTTCTTTCTCTGGAATGTTCTAGTGCTTCAGCCATCAGAGATGTCAGTGGTTCTTACCTAGTCAGAAGTAACAATCTAAAGGATGTCATTTTTCCAGAATCAGCCTGTGATTGCTAATGATTACCTAAAATGGGCAATAACTATCCTCTGTAAGGTGATTGCAAAGAAGCAGAGAGCATGCATTCTCAGATAAAATCACCGGATTAACCTTCGTATACTTCAAAGACCTCACCATAGTGAGACTCTTGCTATATGAGCCTAGTCCAAGCAAATATATACTTGCTAGGAATATAAATTTTCTGCAGATGAAATAAAACTCATCGATTGGCAGATTTGTAAAAATTCTGTTTGCATTTTCACTTTTTTTTTCTTTCTTTTATAGAGGCATGTTTTATTTATTTGTTTGTTTGTTTGTTTTGTTTATACATGCACTGGGTACAGTCAGAAGCGTGGGAGGGTGAGAGAATTCACCAGAGCCAGAGCGGGGAGCAGAGCAGGCAGAAGGACCGAAGTACACTGCTGAGGGGAGCAGCGGGCGGCAGGAGAGGTCTGCGCGCCATGTGGAACCCTCCTCCGGTGGCTGGGGAGCAGCCAGGGATCGAACCGGCGCTGCAGAGGCCGCGGGCAGCTTCGCAACCCAGGGCTCAACCGCTGCACCACCAGGGAGGCCCTGCATTTTCACTTGTATAGCTATATTTTTGCGTGGAAAGAAGCTTATATTCTTATCCTTACTGGTAAGAGACAGAAAGTGTGATAGTGAATAAATTGATAATGTTTACAAATAGTGGGATAATGAATGATTTCATAATTTATTTTTGACGGAATGAATAAAATCAGATACCTTGTGTGACTGGTCTCTTAGAACTTAAGTAAGTCTGTAACTGAAAAGTAGATTTATTTTTAAAGAAAGGACTAGAAGGACCAAATAATATACATTGAATTATTAAATATTGCCTCATTTGATACATGTGATAGCTGTAGTTCAAGAATTAGCCTTAGACTGTGTGAGTTTTTCTAAGGCCATAGTTCTTGCTTTAACTGTCTTGAAAAGGAAAAATTGAGAGTTTATGAAAAGAGACAGAAAAGTGGGCAAGAAGCTTTATATAGGTAGATGAATAGGTGAGGGGGGGAATACCTATTAGATTTTTCTCTTGTTTCGTATAAATATTACTATAGGTGATTCCTTGATAAACTTGTTATTTAAGTTTTCTTAATGAATATTAGTTGTTTACCCAATGCCAGACTGTAAGGACAAAAGCCTCAGTGGGACTATAACTACATGTGACTTACCCAATTTTGTATTTTAGAGCACATGAATAATAGACATATTGGTTTCAGGTCATCAATCTTTAATGTTTAAGTAAGTGCATTCATTGTAATAGCTTTTGAGTCAATTTCACTCACAGAAACCCATTCAGAGACTTTTTTTTTCAATGTTTAGGTTTTATGTCAGCACAAAAATAAATGGATTAAAACTTGAATAGGGAAAATCTGGATTTCTCCACAGCTCCCTTGAACAAGAGAAATTTTCATAGATTACTTTCATCAAAACAACTTCTAGTATGTACTTAATTTTCTTGTAGTAAACCAAATTTGGTCAACCAGCCTTAAAAGTCCTGAAAGAAATCAATAAACATTTTTCATACTTGTGGAAAGATTGTGAATGCTGAGAAAGAAATAGGAACCTAAAAAATCATGATTTTTTTGGTATAATTTTCCTTTTTCTGATTGTGGATTAAAGAACTCTATCTGCTACATGAAAAAGATTTGTAGCTATTATTTGTTCTACAGCTGCATTTCTACAGTTCCTTCACATACTGCTTTACAATGAGTTCTTAGAGATCAAGGCAAGACATCCTGGGAAAGAAATTCAGGAATAACATTTTACATAGGCAATAAGTCATGTTTTGGTTAAAACATGTTTCTTTCCTTCCTGGTTGTAGGACAGGATCAAAATGTTTTAAAATGATAGGGGGGGAAATTGCCATCAATTCCTTAGGTTTGGGGTTACCTATAATGATAACAGTTAATGGTCACATAAAAATTTTCAGAATACTTGTTTGTTTTATATGTTTCTACGCATTGGCATAGTCTAAAGATTTTCATGTTGTGGTGGTGTTCCAGCAAAGACATGGGTAATTCATACTTCATGATGAACAGAAAGGCAAAGTATGTGCCACACAGAGGAAAGCAAAGGGACAAGAGCCCCTCCCACACCATTTTATTTTTCACATGAATCTGAATTTTATTTATCACAATGACTTTTCAGTGTATTTCAGAAAAGCTTGCTTAGTATGTGGCCCATAGTCATCTGTAGACATGCTTATCTCGAGTAGAGCGGTGCTCAGGAAGCAATGGCAAAACAGGACAACCCAGAAGCAGTAGTTGGCAGGGCCCAGTCTAGTGGGCACTGTGAGGAGATGCTGCCCTGGTCTAGCTCAGTTGTAGGGGTTCCTTAGAGAGGATACAGACACATGTGAAAACTCAGTTGTACTTAAGTACTACCTCCCTCCTCAGGTTCCCAGTCATGTTCACAAAACAACTCCACGACAGTAATTTGGCTTCCCAGTAATTTAAAGGTCTAGGGCCTATTTAAGAATATTTTCAGAAAAAGTTTCCCGTTTTCTTTTAATCCCTTCTGTCACCAGGACCTGAGACAGAAGGCATTTTCCTCGGGTTGGTTGTAGGTTGTTATTGTCAGGTATAGCTTGTAGCACATAGCTATGCAACAGCCCAGAGAATCTACTAGAACTGTTGGAAGGAAGGTGTGAAGTGAACACTCTTTAATTCTTGTCTGAAAGTAATTCAGTCTATATTTTGAGTAACTCAGCTATTACATTTTTCCCTTGGCTCCCCTTCATTACTTTGCATGTGTATACTCAGGCACAGAAGTATTTCTGCTTACCTCAAGTTCATAGCCCTATAAATTTTATCATCTACAATCATTTAATATACTGCTCCTGCTTTCAAACAATAACCAATTTACAGAATTTATAATTCTGGCTAACTTAAGCAGAAAGAGAATCTATTGAATGATATCGCACGGCTTACAGAATTGAGTGGAAGCCTGGATAACAAGTCTTGTAGTTATGGCAGAAACCGGGGAATGTGAACAATCTGAGTAATATATAGCCACATCTTGTCATAGTAAATGCTCTAGCTAGGACTTTACTAATGGAATTTGCCAGTATCACTGCTGGACACTGAGCTCTATCTCTGCTTCTGTGAATAATCTGCTACTGCTCCTGTGATTTGTATTTCTTGGTCTTTGGCACAAGTATATCCTGTGTGTGACTAGAATGACTGCTAGGTCTTCCAGACTCTCATACAGCACTCAGTATGATGTCCTCTATCTCATTAACTGTTGTGATATCCTGTAGCTTGGCAAGATGGTCAAAATTGTTGCAGAGTAAATGCTGGAACATGGCCAGAGAACAGATAAGATCCAAAGGCAAGACACTGAAGGTGTTACAACTGTCTTTGTGAGAAGCAGACAGCTTCTGGTCTTCCTTTTCCAGCCTTTGCACCATCACTGATCACATAGTGGGATTCAGAGACTGAATCAACTTGCCCTAGTAAGAAGGGCATGTCTAATTGGCAGGTAGAAGTTCATTTACCACCTGATTATACATAATCTGCTGCTGTTCTCTGCACAATTTAGGAATCATCTAATTTCTGCATCTTGCAAGTCTTTCATGCTGTCATTAATCTCAGCCATCCTTTCTGAGATGGTGCTTTATTTAATTAGGATTTTAATCACAAGGAGAAACTTAAAGGGCTTCCACTTGTATATTTCTACAAAAGTAGCCCTTGTCTCATGGTTCAGTGGGTTTTCTTCTTCGGAATATGTCTATTAACTCTGCATGCGAGAACTGAGGAAATAACATGGGTTTGAGGTGCCATTGGGCTCAATATGAGGTAGATTGGAACAAAAGTTCACTTATAGCTTGATCCGCAGAAACTTCTACCTAACTATAGTGGACTGCAGTGTTATGTGCCCAGAATTTATTTGGACTCAGAGCCAGTACCAAATAATAGCTAAGAGGCCTGGATATTTTCCTTCTCCCAATCTCCATGTCTGCTAATGGCCACAAAGTCCTTTGAAGAAGGCTAGATAGAAGATTCATGAACTTTATTAAAGATGTTACTGATGATATGTGTTGCTTTTACTAACGTTGTTTGTCACGATAATGTAGTTCTTAAATATATAGTAAAATGGAACCATTGCATTTGAAATACTCAGTTTTCAATGATTTGTGTGTGAGTTGAGTGGCATTTCCATCGATTTACATTCCCAC
The DNA here is from genome assembly GCF_964194135.1 of Talpa europaea. NCBI lineage: Eukaryota > Metazoa > Chordata > Mammalia > Eulipotyphla > Talpidae > Talpa > Talpa europaea. Next base: position 51,432,085 of record NC_140077.1, read on the forward strand.
CAACAGCATGTAAGTTCCTTGACGTTAGCAGCACTTTTAGTGTAAGGCATTCTCACATGTGTTAGAGGATGTCTCAGTGTGGTTTTGATTTGCATTTCTCTAATAAGAAGTGATAGTGAACATATTTCATATACCTGTTGACTATTTGTATGCCCTCTTTGGGAAAGAGTCTATTCAGGTTTTCTGCCCATTTTTTAATTGATTTGTTTTCCTTTTTTTTTAGTGTTAAATTGGATGAATTCTTTATTATTATTATTTAAATTTATTTTATTTATATATATCTATTTTTTTTTTTTTGCATCATTCTTCCTTTTTGTAAAATGTATGCTTTCTCCTCTCAGGTGTAGTCCCTGTGAAATTCCCACCACCAATTCACCCATGCACCATCACTATAGTCCCTTGTGCTCTTCCCTCCCCTGTTTTGATCCCTCTCCCTCCCCCATCCCTGCAGAAAGTCTCAGATCTGTAGTTGCCTGTTAATTTTTTTTTAAGATTTATTTATTTATTTATACAAGCCCTGGGTACAGTCAGAAGCACGGGAGGGTGAGAGAATTCACCAGAGCCAGAGCGGAAAGCAGAGCAGGCAGACTGAGAAAGTATACTGCTGAGGGGAGCAGCTGCACGCCATGTGGGACCCTCGCCCGGTGGCCAGGGATCAAACCTGCTCTGCAGGGGGTGTGGGCAGCTTCACAACCCATAGCGCAACCGCTGCGCCACTGGGGAGGCCCTCCTGTTAATTTTTTTTTATTTATTATAATTATTTTTTTCCTGGTCCCTTATTTGGTTCCCCTATATTCCTCCTATAAGTGAAATCATCTGATATTTTTCTTTTTCCTTCTGGCTTATTTCATTGAGCATAATCCCTCCCAACTCCAAAATTGGATGAATTTTTTAAATATCTTGGATATTAACTCCTTATCAGATGTGTTATATGCAAATATTTTCTTCCATTCAGTTGGCTGTCCTTTTAATCTGCTAATATTTTTCATTTGCTCTGCAAGTGCTTTTTAATTCCATAATCCCAAATGTTTATCTTTTCTATCATTTCCCTCATTGTTGGAGTAAAGTCCCCTTATTGATGTCATGGAACAGGGTTCTTCTTTCTGCATATCCTCTCCAGCACTTGTTGGGTATCTTTTGAATACATACCATTCTCATGGGTATGAAACGTTATTTCATTGTGGTTTAACCTGCATCTCTCTTATTGGAAGCTGTGATAAACATTTTTTTTATATATCTAAGCATATACTCTTTAATGAATTATCTCTTCATATTTCTGCCCATTTATTAATTGGGTTGTTTTTGTATTTTGTACATTTTTTATGTATCTTAGATATTAATCCTTTATTGATTATATATTATGTGAACATTTTCTCCCATTTGGTAGGGTGTCTTTAAATCTACTTACATTTTCTTTTCACTGTACAGATACTTGTTAGTTTGAGCTAATATTGATTGTTTATGTATGCTGTTATTTCCCTTACTATAGGGGGCAAATCTCTAAAAACATCTTACTATTGGTGTAATAAAACATATAGCTTATATATATATATAAATTATAAAACATGGCCAAATTTATTTTGTAGTTGATAAAACACTAAGCTAAATAGAGAATAAATCGAGCTAAAGAGAGCTATTCACAATAACAAAATAATATGAGGGAATTTTAATACTCTATTTACAATTGGGAACAGATCAAGTGGACAGAGAATAAATTAGGAAATTGTATCCTCAAATGAAGTCTAGACCAAATAGGTTTAGTATATATCTACAGAATACCCCCCAAATCCATGTATGCACATTTTGTTTTCAAGTGCACGTGGATCATTTTCAATATTTTGGTCTATTGACCATATGTTGGGAGACAAGTCAATTCTTAATAGAACTACAAAGACTGAAAATTTACCAACTTCTCTTTCTGACCATAATGCCTTAAAATTAGAAAGCAATTATTACAAACACCTGGAAAAACTATAACTATATGGAGACTAAATAAGATGCTGCTTAATAGCTATTGGACAAAAAAGAAAATTAAAGCAGAAATTAAAAAAAATACCTTATGACTAACAAAAATGAGCATAGTAGCTACCTGAGTCTTGGCATGCCCCAGAAGTAGTTTTAAGAAGAAAGATAATACAGACCCACATTAAGGAGCAAGAAAATTCCCAAATAAGCAATTTAATACTACCCTTAAAGTAACTTGAAAAAGAGGAACAAAGAAGACTGAATTTAGTCAAATGAAGGAAATAATAAAATAAAATAAAGAGCCGAATAAAGGGAGAGATCAAAAAGACTATACAAAAGATTAATGAATCTTAGTTAGTTTTTCAAGAAGATAAAATAGAGAAACCTCTAGCTGGGTTAGCAACAAAAAGAAGAGAGAAAACATTTGTAAACAGAGTCAGAAATGGAAGAGGAGAAATGATCACCAACGACACAGAAATAAAAGGCATCACACAGGATTACTATGAACAGTTATGCACTGATAAACTAGAGAATATTAAAGAATTGGACAGATTTTTTTAGATCAATAGTTTCCAAGACTAACCTGGGAAGAAACAAGAGTTGACTACACCAATCACAAACATGAAAATTAAAACAGCAATAAACACCTTCCTCAAAACAAAAACTCAAGGTCAGATGGCTTCACAAATGAATTCTATCGGACTTTTAAAAAGAAAAACTTATGCCCATCTTGCTCAAATTGTTTTTAAAAATCCAAGAAGAGGGAATTCTCCCTAGTACATATTACAATGCCAACATTCTCTTAATACCGAAAACAGATAAAGAGGGCACAAGAAAAATCACAGACTAATTGATGGTCTATAACCAGTTGTATATCCTACAGAACATTGATGCAGAAATATTTAACAAAATTGTGGCAAATTGAATTCAACAATATACCTCGAGGATTTTACATCATGAAGAAGTGGGATTTACTCCAGGGATACAAGGGTGATTTAATATGTGTAAATTATTAATGCATCAGTAATATATCAACAAAAGTAAATGTAAGAATTGAATGATAGTATCAATAGATACAGAAGAAGCATTTGATAAAATTCAACACCCATTTATGATAAAAACTCTAAACTAGATGGAAATAGAAGGAAGCTATAAAAATGTGATAAACAGCATCTGTCATAAACCAACAGCCAATATAACTCTTAATGGTGAAAAACTGAAACCTGTCTCTTTAAGATCAGGAAAAAGTTTGGACTGAATCAAGTCACAGGGGGAATTAAGTTCTGGGTAGAGCTTTTGATGATCATTGCTTATATCAATCATTTCATCGCAAATTTCAAAGTAAAAATATTCTAATGTTATTCTTTCTTAATACATTAGCTGTAGTATTTCTACCTAGAAAAACTTCCCTTTATCAACAGTTTGGTTACTTTGAGGTGCATGTTGTGTTACAAAGACAGGATTAATAGTTGTTTCTTCTATTTAGTAGTTTTCAGAATGAGATGCTCTGTATGGTATCCTTCATAGAAAAATAATGTATCATTCCAGTTTATGAGTTTAAGTCTGTTTGATCTATTTTAATCCATCCTTTTTATTCCACTTTTTGATAATCCACTTCTGGCCAGTGGAAATGTCTTCAACTTGGCCCCGATTCCTTTTAATTTCACTCCAGTGGATTTTGGTAACTTCTTTGTTTTCTGGGATGCCAAGATGATCCAGGATCATCTTACACTTCCTGCTACAGATTTTGAGCCAGTCATTTCTCTAGGGAACACTGGTTTCTTTAAGTAGATAAACAGCATTTAGAATAACATGTGGACACCTCAAACTTAAGGAATTTTCATTCTGAAGGCTACATCAGAAACATTTTACTAAAACTAGCCTAAATGTTAGTGGCTTTAATACAACTCAAGTTTATCCTACTTATTACATTGTTAATTCTCCAGGCAGTGTTGAGAGACCCAGATCTCCAGCAACCTATAATCCGTCAGAATTCATTTCAAATAGCTGAGAAGCAAAAAATGAAAAGCGCAAAGTCACCTATTTTGTAAACACTTTGAAAAAATCCACATCATTTCTACTTACTCTTTTAGAGAAAATTAGTCACATGACCTCACCTGTAAACAACAAAGATAGTCCCAGGTCAGGAAACTGCACTGTAGCTGAGTGTACATCTTTGTTGGATGTCAAGTTCTCTCTGCCTGAAAACAACCCTTTTGCCTCCCAAAATCTTGTGTTCTCCCAAATTTCTTCCAAAGTGACAATGCAAAGTTTCATAGCTTGCCTTCCTGTACTCCAAATAAATATATAGCGTGGTAGAGTATAGATAGGATAATCACACTAAACTCTACTGTTTGGTAAAGAGGAATAAGTGGAGCACAGGTCACTGATACATTGAAATTTTGGAATACTGTTGGGTATACATTATGAGGTCTTTGAGCCCTGCCATTGGATAAAATTCCTTGATGAGGCTTGAATTCTACTCAGTTGCTGCAAGGAGTCCCCTGACCATTGGTCTCGATGGCTCTTGCCTCTATTCTCTAGAAGATTCGTGTATTTTCATATCTGTCTACATCAGAGGTGGTTCTTAAAGACTATCCCATCCTTCGAGTTGTACACTTTTTACACTCTGCATCTGTTGCAGGGCTGGGAGAGGGGCACCACAGACCCCTAAACCTGCCTTCTCTAAATAGGTTCTGCCATCTGCTGCATCAAGACAAAACATACTCTAAGGCATAAGACCTTTAATGGAAAGGAAATTTAATACAATTAGTAAGCAATACAGAGAAGGGAAATAATGTTTCCAAATTAAGCACCTGAAGTACCCATTCTTTTGTGGATAAATGCTCAGCCAAACAGGGTTGGCCCAAAGCATGGCCACTGAGGCTGGAAAACCTGCCACAAGTCTAAGGCAACTCTTTGTGGGGACCCAGAGGAGAGGGCTGGAAGGGGTCCAGCACATCTGGGACAGAAGAAGCAAAATCAAAATGAAGATAAAAGCTGCCATTGTTAACCTCCCCAGGGGATCTCGCCCACATCTGTTTCAAACAGTTCAAGACCAAGAAACAAGTGCAGTTTCTTCACATGTTTCTCTGCTCCATGTGTCTCCTGGTCTTCTTCTCACTCTCCATCTTCCTTCCTTCCTCTAGTCTCCTCTTCAGTTTCTTTTTCCTCCCTGCTCAGTTCCAACCTTCCTTGGGTGGGGCAGCGAACCTGGAACCTCCCTTTCCTGGGGACCACCTTGTTACACTTCCTGTTCTTGCAAGTTGGAAGGTAACTTTGGGGATTCAGTTTTTAATTTAATTTTTTATTGTTTTTAAAGATTTATTTATTTATGCATACAAGAACTGGGGTATAGACCAGAGGTGTGGGGGCTGAGAGGATTCACCAGAGACAGAGTGGGGAGCAGAACAGGCAGATTGACTGAAATAAAGTACTGAGGGGAGCAGGGGAGCAGCGTGCGAGTCAGGAGAGGTCTGTTGCACCATGTGGGTAGCTCTCTGGCTGGGGATAGAACTCAAACTGCAGTGGCTGTGTATAGCTTCATAGGTTGCATCTTAACCCCTTGCGCCACCAGGGAGGCCCTTAATTTTATTTTTTAATACTTAAACTTTCTAAATCTTTTCTAAATATGAGGGCCTGATTTCTTTAACCTACATAATTCTTTTAGCATCTTGTTTGTATCATGATCTATGCCTTCTATGAATCAGGAACTTCCTTTAATGGTCTGTCAAGGTATAACTCTCAAACATTATTTTCTGTGCTTCCTCATTTTTAAAAAAATATTTAATTAGTGGAAAAACTGGGATGTAAGCTAGAGATGCAGAGGGTGAGAGGATTCACCAGAGACAGAGTGAGGAGGGAGAGGTCTGCTGTGCCATAGGTGGGTTAGCTCCCTGACTGGGGACCAAACTTCGACCTTAGCAGTGATAGTGCTGAGACTTAACCCCTAGGCCACCAGGGAGGCTCTGCTTCCTCATTCTTTTGTCTGTATTTCTCACTTAGGAGTAGCTATTGAGAGGCCAGCTGAAATAATAGGAAGAAAATCATATTCCTAATTTGATTTTTCCCCACAACTGTCTCAATGGGAATTTTGTCTTTCACACTCTCTCTCAGTCCCCTCTTTCACTATGTGAGGTCTTGAGACACTAGACTTTTCCATTTTTGCAAGTCTCTAGATTGCTATTCCATTCATTTTTTCTCATAATTTTTACCTAACCACATCTCTTTCTTACAGATCATTTGCTAAACGGTCCTTATAACAACCAATACATGCAAAACATGCAGGCATAGCAAACCTGAGGTCTGCCTTTCATGTTATACCAGGAAGATTTACTGAATGTTTCACCATTATGCATACCAGGGATCTCCAGACTTCCAGCCTCCAGCATCAGTTTTCTTGCCGCCTGCTGCCTGACTGCTAGGCCAATTTTAGATATTTGTTATGGCAGCACCTCTCTGGAAGGTACTAATTTCCGTATTCGTTCGGGTAATGTTAGCTGCTGGAACAGAGACTGTCACAGAATTAGAGAATTTTAGAACCAAAAAAGAATTTTCGATGCTATGTAGTACATCCAAATCATTTTCATTTAGGAATCCAGGACTAAGACAGGAAACAGCTGAGACTGTGCAGAGCCACACAGGGATCTGGAAACTCTGCAGTTACCAGCTTGACTGGGCCTGGGTGGTACTGTCCTCTCTGGGACTTAGCTCTGTCAGTCCTACATAGGACTGACAGGTAATGAATATTTTTTTTTTTAACTGAATTGGCAGTGTGTAAATCTAACTCCACTAGGGCATCACTGAAGGTCAGAGAGAAAGAGAGAGAAGAAGAAAATTCAGGAAATGATAAACAGTAAAAATGCCTCAAGAAAGCTGTAGATTAGAAGGCCTAACTGACTTTATTGTGTATCTTTTGTATATTTTCATGCTTTTATAACAATCAAAATACTAAGAAAGAACATTTTGATGATGTAGCTGTTTTGATATAGTCTGAATAATAAGCTTTTAATTTTTAGCTTAAAAACACTACCAAATAATAGGCCCCCATGGACTGATGCTAATTTACGTTGGTGAGGATGTAAGTAAACACACATTTTATCTCCTTGGCCCTGGTTCCCAATTTTCTTCTCACTGTCTCTGAGCTTCTAGTGAGGGGGAGGAGACGGTAGAATTGGGATGAGATGCACCAAAGGAAAGGAAAAGAATGGTTTGAAGAAACCAAAACCACCGTCTTATATTCCAACCTATGCAAAAAGTGGCCTGCTGAAATATCCGTATCAATGTTTTCTCCCATACCACTTTAAAATGTAAAGATAGAACTGTGATTTTTATATATGATCAGACTTTGGTGTAGGACAGTGTTTGACATGTCATTGGGTTCCATAATGTTGTTCATTAATCTAGGTGGTATTTGGTATTTGTAATGAGTTTGTGCTGTGCCAGTGCTGGCACTCAGGATATACACGCAGATGAGGCAGGCATTGTGCCAGGACCATACAAGTGTCATACTTTAGAAGTTTCAGGATATACTGTTGGATCACAATGCTGGTCATTGCACTGTAGGAGATAATAAGTTTGTGTGGACATGGAGATTTTGCCCTTTTTGAGTTCTTTTTATCTTCTCCCGCTAGACAGAGAAGACAAGTTTGGAGTCAGTTTCTTTGGGAATTTTTTGCCATCCTTCAAACCTGAAAAAGGTTAGATGCACTAGCCCAGATCCCCTGGGAAGTTGTGCTGTTCATTTATTTTGGACATTTTTAGTTCTGGATGATCATATTTCTAGTTTTTAAGTCAAAGTCAGTATAAGTTAAATTTGATTTTGTGAAAGTTTTTTTTTTTTTTACAGTCTATGTTATAAAGGTTGAATAATAAGGAATGTCCGTGGCATCCTTTCTTAATAACTTTTATGATGTTGTAGTAAGCAATCCCAGAGAATAAATTCTAATTCAGAATCACACCAGAAACATTAATTGTGACAAGTTAATTTACATGGGAAAATTCTTGTTCTTTTATAAATCTTTTATAGAAGGTGTTAGACATATCCAAATTCTGTTCATTTCTAACACCTTGGATATGATAATTATTGCAAAGTTAGCTTTGAGTTAACTAAAAATACCATGTAAAAATGGGGTTGTATGTTGGCTGTTATCTGAACAGGGCTTTTTAGAAATTTATTTAACTATCAGTAGTGATTCCTTAATCACTTATTCATTTTTCATTTTGATTTAGACTAGAGGGAATGTGGTTTTCAGTCCTCTATTTATTAGAGCTACAAATAAATTCATCTTTGCTGATTTTCCTGATAGACTTGAATATGGTTGTGGCAATTCACTAATAAACAAATGATAGTAAATGTGAGAAGTTCAACTTTTCTATTGAAGAAATTTAAGTTTAGACAGCATAAGAATATGTTTTTCGGGCCTCCCTGGTGGCACAGGGGTTAGGGTTAGGGTTAGGCTATTGCCAGCTACTGCAGTGTGAGTTCAATCCCAGCCAGGGAGCTAAGCCACATGGTGCACCAGACATCACCTGTCTTGCCCACTGTTTCCTCAGCAGTGTTTTTCAGTAGATCTGCCTGTTCTGCTCCCCACTCTGTCTCTAGTGAATCATCTCACCCCTCACACCTCTGGCCAACATCCCAGTTCTTGTATGCATAAATAAAGATAAACCTTTAAAAATATATTTTTCTTACCCATTTGGCAAATGTTACAAAAGATTGATGCTAACTTCTGTTGGGGAGGGTATAAGTAAACATACATCTTTATACATCCTTGGGGAATGTTTATATTGATAATGAAAGATAAAAGAAGAATGTCTTCTAGATCTACGAAGATAAAGAGAATTCAAAAAGGGTCACATCACAATATTCATGCAAACTTTCATTGCCTTCTACAGTGCAATGCCCAGCATTGTGATCCAGTACAATATCCTGAAACTTAATCACTTGTAAGATCCTGGCACAATGCTAGCATCATCTGTGTGTATATCCTAAGTGCCAACATAGAGTCTGAAACAGAACAGATTCATTATAAATACTACCTCATCCTGATGTGATTTTCTGAATCATCTTACCATGTCTTGAATGTATAAACCATTTAGGAGCACATTTTTATCTCAAAAATCTCAATATCAAAAGTAATTTGAGGATGATTATAAAAAGATTGACATTGTCCTGTAATCCTTTGCTTGTATGAGGAACTTGGGTTCTCATTTATTTGCTTGGAAGAATATGGGTCAAGGGTCATGACAGATCCAGAGCATTCTGTGGCAACTGATATAAACTTATTTTTAAATTAAGAACATTACCTTAATTTTGGTATTTATTACTTCCAACTAATCTGAGGATAATCACAAAGTGATTAAAAAAAAAAAAACATCGTTGGCTGGACTCTAGGCCTGATGTCAATTCAACATCATCTTTGACCATGGGCTAAATGGACATCTGGGCTAAATGAACAAATTGACTCCACTTGGCTCTTTTCCAGCTGACTGAACAAATAAACTTCAGACAGATTAGTAGGGGAAAAAACAAATTTAATAACCCATGTATGGAGAATCCACATTAATGTGGAATCTAAAGTCAATAGAGCAAAATGAGGATATTTATACATATACTTTTTCAGCATATTGGGAAGGCCCATATTATTTTCACAAGTGAGGCAGGAGCCACCTAGAGCAGTTTTTATGTTCTTCATTCCATATACTCTCTGCCTCAAAAACCAATTCCTCTTTCATTGTAGTGTCTAGTGTCTCCTTCATTTTTTTTCCTGCTAGAAAAACTCTCAAGCCCATTTCTTCTCCTGTTCCAAGATCAAATGATTTCAGTTATTTGTGCTAATAATATTAAGCAAAACAAAATAACAGGTAGGAGAATGCAGACATACCACGCTGTCATGATGGTTTTAGTTAAAGTAACGCTGATATTAGTATAAAGTTTTAAGATACTTTGAGGTGTGACTTAAAGTTTGAAACAGTCTAATTCCTTTTCGAATCGCTCTTATTTCAGTAGGTGAAAGAGTAAAGGGTCTCGATATTACTATGTTGGTTGGAATCCTAGGAAATTGCTATGTCAGTTGAATGTTTGATGAAAAAAGATGACAATCGAGTTGTTCTGGCCATGTTTTACATAACTTTTCCATAGCAATGAAAGAAAACCCAGCAGAAATACTGACCCCATTAGGGTGTGCACCCAAGTATAATCATCCACAGTTCTTAATCATTTTAATATGAGCATTGCTGGAGATTATTATTAACAAAGCAAGGAATGTCTTTGGAACCTGTCACCATGGCTATTTTAAAACCATATTGTTACTGAGTAAAGCACATGGATTTAGGGAAGATCAAAGGAGTGACTCATCAGTCCATCACCACACAAAAGGATGTATATCTGGCATGTAAATATATCTGGACCTCTAAAGAGAATTGTTAGCTGAGTGAAAGAAAATTACCCTGAACAGAAAATCCTATCGGTAGAGGAGCAAAGGCTCCTGGAAGAAAGTAAACAAAAAGCAAACCATCCATTTACCAGCTATCTCTCTGAACATTCTGTCTCTCCCTGTTTTACTAATCCACTTTGATTATATCATTATATTTTAATGGGCACATGGCTGAATAATCAGGAAAGAAAGAACACCCAGAACAAAACAGGAAAATCCTGCTATGGACCTGCTTGAAGGTTTCAATGCATTGTCAGAAGTGGAACTAGCATATCAAAACTGTAATTTCACAGATAATGTTGTTTAGATCAAAGGCCAGTTAAAAATTATATTTATAAATGTATTAATAATACTGATGACCATTGGAGATGGCAAAAAATCATGTAGATATTTGAAAATGGACTGGAAATTGAGATTTATTTCATGGTCTCATTGTACTTCACCTCGTGCCCACACCTAACTGAGAGATTTTCATTCACTATAAGCAGATGTGCATTGGTCACTGTGTTATTTTTTATTTGTAGATCCAAAGAAGACTATTTGTGGAGTATATGTAGAACATATGGAATGTATCTTCAAATGTTTTCATTCACTGTGGCGATACTAAGACATTGTATAAAACATAATGACTTTGATATGTTAAATTACATAATGACATTTTTCATATGTATAAATCATCCTTGGGGATGGCCAGAAAATTAGAGGCTCCAGGCACATCACTTGAGGCAGTTGACAAGCAGGAAGGTGAAGCAGGAGTAGTGATAATGATGGAGGCAACCAAAAAAGAATGACCTGTTTGACTTTTTTTTTCATACATAAATATACTATTTTATTTGCTAGTTTCAATGGTAATTTAGGCATTAAACTGTAAGTTTGAAGAATATAAAGTGTTTAAGTATGAATATCATCCTAGAGTAAATTTTCGTGAATTGTCTTCCCTGTCTTTAAAATAAAAAAACAGCACACAAGCCTATTTTTTACATCAAGATCATCAATCATACTGCTCCTGGAGGCCAAGAACTGCCCACAGGGCACAGGAGTAATCTGGGGGTCACCCTTCTGAGAAGGAAGTATGCTCTTTGGAAAGGCTGTGGTAAAGTGTTGGAGACCACCTATTTCCTGCCTTAGGCTTTCTCTTGTTTTTCCTGGCATCCCACACAATAAGCAAGGTAAACACCAAAAGTCCACTGTGAGGGGTCCATAATGTGCTCCCAATGAACACTAGTTATATTTTTTCTAATTTTCAATAAATGCGTAATTAGGGTCTTCTCTGGTGGCACAAGGGGTTAAGCACCGCACTATGAATCAATCCGCAGCCTCTGTAGCATGAGTTCCATCCCCGGCTTGCTAGGGAGCAACCCACATGGTGCAGCAGACCTCTCCTGTCTCGCCCACTGCTCCCCTCAGCAGTGTATTTCAGTCAGTCTTTGCCTGTTCTGTTCCCCACTCTGTCTCTGGTGAATCCCCTCAACCCCGCATCTCTGGCCTGTACCCCAACTCTTGTATGCATAAATAAATAAATCTTAAAAAAATGCATAATTACTGAGGACAAGTTTGCTTACCACTGGATATTATCTCAAACTTGACCTTGGGATCATTTTACTCTTTCTGGGAGATACAATTGTAGTAGAAAGAAAGTCCTTCAGAGAAGTGAGGAGAACTGCTTCTGGCCCTAGCTCTGTTATTAACTAGCTTGTAGGGTGACCTCAGGGAAGACCTGTCATATCCACAGTAGATGAAGAGAAAACATCTCAATGTTTCAGCCAGAACTCTGAAAACCCTAGGACTTCCTGAAAATTGCTTATTTGCCCATAGTTTTGTCATTAATTTTACAAGTATTTTAGATACTGAGGACTTTTGAATAGTATAGAAGGAATGCCTTTGGTAAGATTTAGCAACTACTTTAGCTTGCCAACTAACAGTGTAATTTACAGTAAGTACGTGATGTCCTAGCCTTAAAAATAAAATTAGTCTATTCATATAGGTATTTCTGCTGCACTCAAATGGAAAATTTTTTTAACCTTTAATTTTATGTACTTTAATTTTAATCAAGGAATTATTTCAATGTTAGTGTTTTCAAGTGAATTTTATGCAGAATATAACTTAAAGAATTTGTTCCTATTAATCCCAGCCCTGTTATTTCTCCTATGGTAAGCCACTTTCATTTTAAAAATAGATCTGTTCTATGTGACTTGACTTGGCCCTGGTTGCTGTCCTCTTATGCGAGTTATTTAATTTAAAAATAGAACTGTCTCAGTTGATTTGTATCAACTAGTTTATGATCTTTTCTACCTAGAGTAAACACTAATTAGGCAGTCAGCTACGTGGACTTGTGTTTAGGAGTGTTAATACAGTTATGTTTACTTCTTTGGTGAATTTAACAGAAGCTACTTGTTTACAGGTTGACAAATTCAATACATTTGATTTGTAAGTTTTTACTTATGTTCCCAAAGTGCTGGGAGAATTTTATAATTTGGGTGAGAAAGATTACCATTACAAAGTAGTTGATATTTAACATTTATAGAATAAATAATCATCCCTAATCCTTTTATTTCCTGTTTAAACTACTATGTAACTAAGAGCAATTTTTATTTAGAATGTACTTACACACCTTTGGGCACATCCCAAACAATCAGTATTTCTGTGAATGCATATTTCTAGAGTATAAGTGTCAGAAACACCACTAAACAAATCCAAGGAATAATCCACTTATTATATTTAGCTGTTTTAATTTTTTCAAACTTTTAATGAAATTTGTATGATTTTACAAAGTGAAAATAACTTTTACATTGTTAGAAAGTAAATTACAATTGATTTTGTGATATTTTATAGCTTTAATTCTAATAGATTCATTTTACCTTTATTGAATTTTAGAAATATAATTATTTGCTCCTTCTAAAAAGTCTAGAACTTTCCAAGTTACAGAAAGTGAACACAAAACATGTTGTACATCATAGGCTTTTATTAGCTTATAGTTTAATTCATTTTGTTGCTTAAGTATGCAGTTTAAAATATTTTAAAATTAATTTTTAAAACTGGGGTTTCTATCAGCCCTGATTACACTGGTGGCATCTTGAAATATTTTTCAATCAGATCTGTGAATTCCTCTTGAGTAAGGATAATTCCTTTCTAAAATGATCTTTTGTAGAATTTTGCCATATAATCCTATCTTTTAAAGTCCTGTTTTTTTCCCATCCAACCAGCAGAGAGCACTTTAACTTATAATATTAGAGTTGCACATATAAGTGAATATAGTCAAGATAAAGCTTTATCAAAGAAATGGGCAGTTATTTTCAGTCACAGCTTCATTCATTTCCTGTCAGTTCCAGTTTATTTCATCTCTTTCCTAAATTTTTCATCCATTTAAACCTACCTTTATGGTTTTGAAAAAGTCATTATGATATTTCCCCTAGACATATACTATTTACTTGGGCAAATACATTTATGCTAGTAGTATTTGTATATTTTATAGCCCTAATTTGTAAGAGTAGCCCAAATTTCTATATACTTTTTATATTTTTTTAAAAATAAGTTCATACTCTATGGCTGCTCAGTAACTATTTGTCTATAAAGCTTTTCAAGGGAGATGATTAAAAGCAATAATTCTTTTTTTTTTCTCTGCAAGAAAATAATTTTATTTCCTTTGTATTCCCAGAAATGAGACTAATGTTCTAGATCTACTACTAATTTCTTTTTTTTTAATAATAAATTTTATTTTTATATTCCCCATACAATTTCAACCCCCCCCATTCTGACCCCAATCCCTCCCCTCCCTCACCCCACCCCACAAAAAGTGTCTCTGGTTTATAATTTTTGTTGATTTTCACTTTCTTATAGTTATTCAATTTCCTGGTCCCTTGTTTAAGTTTTCTAGATTCCTGCTATGAGTGAGACCATCCGGTATTTTTCTTTTTCTTTCTGGCTTATTTCGCTGAGCATGATCCCTTCCAGCACCATCCATGTTGCTGCAAATTGCATGTGTTTATCTTTTTTGAATGCTGAGTAATATTCCATGGTATATATGTACCACATCTTCTTGATCCAGTCATCTATTTTTGGGCATCTGGGCTGTTTCCAAAGCTTAGCTATTTTAAATAGTGCTGCTATAAACATAGGGGTGCAGGTGCTCTTTGGAATTGATGTTTCTGTGTCCTTTGGGTAAAGACCTAGGAGTGGAATTGCTGGATCATATGGAAGCTCTATGTTTAGTAGGTCCAGAAATCTCCACACAGCTCTCCATAGTGGTTGGGCCAGTTTGCACTCCCACCAACAGTGCAGAAGAGTTCCTTTTTCTCCACACCCTCGCCAACATTTGTTGTTGCTAGTTTTTTTAATATGTGCCATTCTCACTGGTGTAAGATGGTATCTCATGGTAGTTTTGATTTGCATTTCCCTGATTACAAGTGATGTTGAACATTTTTTCATATGCCTATTGGCCATTTGCATTTCCTCTTCAGAGAAGTTTCTTTTTAGCTCTTCTGCCCATTTTTTGACTGGATTATTTTCTTTGTTGTTGTTGAGTCTCATCAGCTCTTTGCAGATTTTTGTGATCAGTCCTTTATCATTAGTGTTGTGTGCAAAAATGTTCTCCCAGTTGGTGGGGTTTCTCTTTGTTTTTGTTATTGTCTCTTTTGCTGTGCAGAAGCTCTTTAATTTGATGTAGTCCCAGCTGTTTATCTTTGCCTTCACTATCACTGAAAAGCAATAATTCTTTATAAACACTAGGAATTAAAAAGTCAGAATTTTACTGTGATGAATGTACTATCTCTACGGCTTCACTGCTGAAGAATGCAAAGGTCTAGATAGTCTGACTTCAGTCCACCTATTTCCACCCTTCAGCTTACAGAGAATTTGTATTAAGCACTTGCCTCACATTTGTCCCTCAAAAGATCCATAACTACTAACATGAGCTCATCTGATTAAAATAAATGAACGATAGATGTGGGAAAGATGGGTCCCAGATTTCCTATGTTTTGAAGATGAGTAAGAGTTGAATCATGAAAGGAGTTGAAAGGTTTCTTCTGCCATACACATTGATTGCCCACCTAACATTATATGTATGACAAGATAACTGAGGATTTGCAGCAGAGAATGGAACTGTGGGCAGACTGCATCAAAGTCTGAACAGAACTTGGAACAGGGGATCAGACTCCAGATGCCATTCTGGACACACCAGACTTGCTAAGGTATTTTTTTTTTATTAAATTATGTGGAACCTCACAATGGAAAACAGCTAACCACTGTTCATAAAATCCATGTCGCTCTTTGTGGCATCATTTGCACCCCTTTTCCTGGACAGCTTGGCCTTGGAGAAGCCTCCCTCATTCTTAGGTCTTTTTGGGGGATTGGTGGTTTGATATGTAAAGAAAGGAATGTTGGTTGTATATAGACACAAACCCCCTTAGTATGGTAGATAAAGAATGAGGGAAATTTTAGCATAAACATCTGTCCTTTCCGTTTAATATTTAGCATTATTTCCTCCAGTCAGTGTTAGATCCTCCCACACATATCACCGAAAAGTTGCCCTAGTGACTTGTTTTTCCCTGCAAGACTGTGCTTTATTTTAATTTTCATTCTATTTCTCTCAAATAAAAAATGTTAAAGTGATGAGTAATATGATTTATTCCCGCCTTCTGGGCCCCTAAGGATGGATCTGATCCTGCTCTCTGTTTTCTTCTTTCCTTTACACCCATGTCAGTTATCTGCTCAGAGAAGCCGGTTTTGATTTTAGTGGTAATTCATAGAACTTTGTTCTTTCCTGAATCAGCATGATTCTAGAGCTCTGTAAGAGACACTTAGATGGCAGTTTCTTGGTGTTAATTCAGGTAGATTTTAATGGATGGAAGGTATGGTGAGGGAGTTCCCACCTGGGTGTGAAATCCCCCAGCTAACTAGAAGCTATGCAAAACTTTAGGCTCAGAATGGCTTGCAGTGTGGGGTGTGTAAAGTGATCTGAGAGCAGCACTGCCCTCAACATGGTCCAGAAGCACAGAATGTTTCTGCCACATAGATAGCAACCTTGCTCTTAGTATTTCCTGAATATTCTGGAGAGCTTCTAGTTGGCTGGTTGATTGGTATATTTGTGGAAGTAAATGAGTGATTAAATATGAATGATGGTAGTAACTTGGGTGTGGGGCTATCTGGAACTAACCCTTCATTAGAAATCTGAAGTCAAAGATTGGCAATTTGCCCATCTTTTTCCTCTTGTATAAAGAAAAGTAATCATGGAGAAAGGGTAACCTTTAGTTTCTCTAAGTAGTAAATAGTAGGTCTCTTTTATTGTTTGAATCATTGAGTGTTTTTTACTAACCAGTAACCCGATCTTTTATCACTCTCCGGACTGCCGCCTCCTCTGGTATGCCCTGATGCATTCAACACATGTGTTTGAATGGGAGCCCAACAGCACTGAGAGCAATTTACATGCTGCTTCCCAGCCTGCTAGAAGCAGCAAATCAACCTCTGGGAAGGCTTTGGAGACTTGTCAGCAGTCTGTAGCTTATTCCTCTCTCTCTGTGTGTGTGTGCGTGCGCGTGTATGTGTGTGCATGTGTATGTGAGTGTGTGTCTTTCTCTTTCACCATTTACAGGCTGGAATCACTGTGGAGGAACAAGCAACAAAGTCTTGTCAAGATTTTATCTCAGGGTAATGATTAGTTAAAATGAAAGGCTAAAACATTGATTTTCGTTGGAAGAATAATTGACTGTTTGATGTAGAGAACACCCAGTTTCTTCCCGAGGAAAGCTGAACAGGGCTACATTAGCAGCCGGCGGCTCGCTGACAGCAAGCAGGGGCTGGGTTTAAGCAGTGACTGCCTGCCTGGGGAGCACCCCTAAATGGACTTTGGTCTCAATGTTTTGACTCTTTGTCGTGGTTTTGGATGTTGGAATACATGCGGTGATCTCCTGTTTTTTATAAACTCACCTGATTTTAAGAAAAGATGAGTGAAGAGCCAAAGGAGAAAAATGCAAAACCTGCTCATAGGAAAAGGAAAGGAAAAAAGGTAAGAAATGAATAAGCAACATGTTCTCTGTATTGTTCTCTGGCTTTGGTGAGGAAGTGATCTTTCAGCTGGATTTTTAAGAGATTGGATTTTGAGACGATGCTAAAATCAGAATGCTTTTGTTTTTCCGATCTATTAATTGGGTGTGTTCTGTGTTGGAGAAAAACATCACCATTCAGATACATTGCTAAAATATTTAAACAGTTAAATATAGTCATTTAGATTTCACTGAAGTGTGTGTTTTTCATAGTGATATTCAGGATTATTAAGTAAACACATGTCCTAATTATGTGGGTGGGTGTGTTTTTTCCCCTTTAAATTTTCCAGAATGCTTGCTAATCAACAGGGTACAATTACTAATGAATATTATTATGGTATAGATGTTTAGCTTTAACACACATTTTAAAAAACTTAAGGAAACCTGTAGTTACACTTTAAAATTACAGCATGGAGGTGAACTCCATTTTAATTATTGATCAGCTTATGGCTGACAAATTCAGATTTGCCATCAACTCAGCAGTCGTATAGCTGTATGGCTAATTTGTCCATTGTACTTCGTGAAACTATTTTTTTCTATGTAAATTGAAGAATGTATAAATTGTTAGATGATTATTCTAAACCTGTAGATTCATTTTGATTTTCTTGAATGTGTATATTTTAAAATATACTCCCAACTTTTTAATACATTTTGATATGGGGGGTAGGGGGCAGTTCCTTAGGTATGGCATTTGCTTTTGATCTATTGTGATTTATAAACTGGCTTCTCTAGGGCGTGCCATCAACAGAAAAGACAGTTGTATATCTGTAACAAAGAAAAACAAATCCCTAAAACAGGATTATAATTTTTAGCTATGCGAGGAAAATACGTATTTTTTAATCTACAATCAAAATCTTTAGATCTTATGTTTTAATTACTAAAATTGTTACATATAATTGTGACTCATTAAAATTCTACCTTGACTGAATGTAACGTATGCTCAGCCAATGGACACTTAGGAGAATGGTTGGTTATAGTATATAAGGTAAATGTTTCAGCTACTCATCAAATTGTCAGGCATTTAAAAAATTTTATAATCTATTATTTATGAAAATATTCATTTGAATACAGTGTTATTAAAGGAGCTAATGTCAGCAGACAACTCCGAAGACACGATTCTGAACATGCCAACATTCTAGGGCAGTGGCTCAACATCCTACAGATGGTGAAGCTGTGCAGACTGGCTTTAAGTCAACCTTGACTTCTTGTACATGGTCTCAGTGGGGATTAATGATGTTGCAAAGGTGCTATTCTGATTTCCCAAGGGAGCAGGTCGCAGCTGCATAGCACAAACGATTTGTTTAATGCCTGGCATAGTCGGGCTGGTCTCAAGGAAAGCTGTCAGCTTTGCTCATGTTTATGAGACATGGCCTTAAGTCTCTGACAGGCTCCATCATGATTCTGAACACAGGGTATCACAGGGAACCCAGACAGACATCATGGACCATGACAGTGTAATCTGGATTAAAGTGACCAGTGGCTAGGTTGGTGTATATTGTTGAACTTTGATGTGGAATCTTTTAATAGGGCATTTCCCCTCTTTCTTGAGATTTTTCTTAGCTGTGTTCCTTTTCTCCTCCTACTCAGAGCATAGTATTGAATCAGTTGCTCTGAGTCCTTTTCTCTTCCATTCTACACTGCTGCCAGTACTGCCTAAGATGCCTGGATCATCATACTCTGTGCCAGTACCTTCTGAGCTCCCTACTGTCTACTCAGTGCAATACAAATCCCTGACCCCGGGTCTTTGAGGCCCTTTACAATCTCACCTGCACTTACCTCTCAGGCATTTTCCCCTTTTATCATTGACCTCATTCAGATGTGACTACATCCAAACTGGAGGTCTGACCAACCCCTGAATTAATCCACTCATTTTGGTGCTTGTCCTTTGTCCATGGAGAAAACATTTCTAGCCAGCCCACTTGGTGAAATCTCACCCATTCTTGACGGTCCCACACAGATCTTGCCCTTCTCTTGAAATCTGTCGATTCATCCTTGTTAGGAGTCAGTCTTCTGGATTGACACAGTGTCTTGTACTGTCAGGAAATTTATATTCTGCTTTTTTTCCGGTCATCATGTACCTGTTTTATTCCCTTGTCCCCACTGACATTCATCTCAAGGGTCACTCAAAATAATACTTGTATTTAGTGTCAACTACATATATACCCATATATATTGGGTATATCTTTTAAGTGACTGGGTCTTTTCTGACTAAAGATACAATATTTTTGTGAGTTTTAAAAGATATGTGCACATGTGTACATTTTAAAAAATCAAGCAAAACACTATTTTTTATTTCTCCTTTGTGTATCTCTCTCTGTGTGTGTATTCCATTTTCTTTGGAAACAAGGATTTCAGGAGGTCTCTGGGTTTCAGATGACCTACACTGCAGCATTGGTGGGTGTGGTCTAATGGAAGCATTTCAGGTGGGAAACCTGCCAAATTCTGTTCCAAGTTCCCCAAGTATTTGAAATATTCCCAAGCTATTTATGGAACTACTTTAATATTATATATTTAACATTTGTGTATTTAATAGTATATAAATTTATTATCTATCTAAATAAATAACATTTAATTATATGTTAAATAATATATTTAATATTATATATTTAATAATAGAATTCTTTTTCAATAAGAATATATCTTAAAATGGCCTTATGAATGAGTGTTGATATTGAGTATTTTCAGAACAGATCACATGCTTAGAGCATTTGGGCATAAAGTCTCTCGTGAGACATGTTGAACATTGGAGTCAGCAAGATAAATATAATGAATTCATTATTTTATCCCTTTGTTAGCACATAGTATTTTGCTCAGGAACACAATTCAAGTTGATGTAAGGAAATGTCTTTTAATTTTTGTAATTTATACCAAAAAATGAAGCGGGTATTGTATATGTGTGTAAAAATTGCTGTTTATTTTGCCTTGTGCAGTTAAAGGAGGACCTTAAAGTTCAGGAGACCCAAGCTCTAAATTAGTGCTGCTTCTAACTTGATATTTGGCCTTATAACCATCATGCATAAAATGTGGCTCATATACCTAGATTGACTGTCAAGGATATTATGAGAGTAAAATAAAAATAATAAGACCATATTTTCAAAAGATGTTTTAAAATAACACCTAAATTAAGTGATTATCCTTGTGGAATTTCAAACTTGTTAAGGAGTGGATGAGTCTATAAAAGAAATGACTAATGTGGGGCAGTAGCCCCACCTGATATTATTCTGTCAGATGTACTTGGTTTAACCAGCCACCAAGGATTAAATTAAAAAATGACATTTAATGATTTTAGTTATTTAGCATCTGCATTAGTCAGAAAGGGCTGCCACAACAAAATACTATAGACTGAAGAAAACAACAAAAATTAGTTTTCCCACAGTTCTGGAGGCTGGAAGTCTCCAGAGAGCGTTAGCAGAGTTAAGTGCTCGCGAGGACAACTTCTGGCTTGTAGGTGACTGCTTTCTCATACTCCTTTTCCTCAGTGAATGAATACACACTCTCCCTATAGTTCTCTTTCTCTCCCTGTTCCCTCTCCCTCTTTCACTCTTTTTCCTTGTAAAGCCACCAGTACTTTTGGATTAGGATACCACCCATATGAGCTCATTTAACCTTAGTTACTCCCTAAAAGCCCTATTTCCAAATACAATCACATTGTGGGTAGAATTTCAATATGTTACTTTGTGGGAGATGCACTTCAGTCCATAGGAGCATCCAAAAAGGTTCCCAACTTAATGTGCTTTACAAAATACATCATGGTGATTGGAGTCCTTTCATTGAATTTATTCAGCAAATGCTGTATAGTGGATAGTCTCCAATCACTGGGTCACAGAAAATTATGTAAACCAGCTGTGGCAAACCTGGGTAGTAAGTGTTAAGGGTACCAAATAAAGGTGAATTCTGGTTCCACTGGTGGCAGGAAGGGGAAAGTATAGATTTCATTTGAGGATGACATCAGGAAAGGATAAACAGAGGAAGGCATGATAGAATAGGCATGAAAGAATAGGTGTCAAGTGTTCCCAGGTGGGTCAAAGCATTCTAGGTAGAGAGAGAAGGATGAAATAGATGTATAGCAGCTTGGTGTGCTGAGAAATCTAAACATCTTTTTATGTAGAGGGTAGAGTACAGTATTGTGTTACTTATTGCAAGATAGGACAGTGGAGGAAAATAAAATAACCTTATTAAGGAGTTTGAATTGATTTTTTTTTAATCCATGGGTTCACCAAAAGGCTTTAAGTAGATGTGTATTGAAGTCAGAATTACTTTTTAGGAAAACTTCCCTTGTAGTTGATAGAAGTGATGGTCTTTATTTTACACCATCATTTCAGCTAGTAGAAATATATGTCACAGTTTCGTTCCTAATGATTACTGTCACTTGGTCCCTTTTCGTTGAAGATGTGTTTTTTTTTTTTTTTTTTTTTTTTTTTTTTTTAGTGGTAGGTTGGAGAAAAATACTTAGGTATTTGGACCCTGCTGGGTAATGTGTCCCATTGTAATGAATTTGCTTCTTTTCTAGGGGATGTCAGTAAAGGGATTTTCACTATTTCAGTTCAGTTGACTTTTCATCTTAAGATATCAAAATAACTTGCTTTATTTTAGTGTTTGTAGTTTGTGTTTCTTAGGACATATTCCATTACTTTTTCGTTCGTTCTCTTTTCCCCCACTTGCTTGCCTTTGGTGTGAGAGCTGTACTTTTTTCTTCTCTGACAAAACTTAAATTATCCAAATCATTTTTTGAGGGCGAGTCAAGGGACTGTACATTTCTGATTTTCATTCAATATTCAATGCTCATAATGAATGAAATACTCAATTTCATTAAATACTCCTAGAGTCTCATTGTTAGATTCTTCTTTAGTTTTAGGGTCTTTGATAGGGTTCCTTGAATACAAGTGCTATTTTACTGAGGTGATGGGGTGCTATTACACCTGGAGCACAAACACTTGTGTTCATCTGAAACTTTCACTTATCTGTTCCAATGTTGCTCAGTTTGTGCACTTTACAAACAAATAACCTTTCTAAGTCTTTTGTTGGTAAGAGGGATGAGTTATTTGATTTGTGCTGATTTCACTAAGATCACATGTCCAAATTCATTGTGACTTTTAAGGGTCTCATGATCAAACCACATCAAGTAGCATTTATGTTCTTTTCTATTTTACTATATGTGTAGCTGTATCTTTTCTTACCTTTAAGTAACTAGGAATTTAAAAATGTTTTTATTCTCTTAATATTCTTTTCCTTGGTTTTTAAATCCTGCTTTCCCAGATGCTGTCAGCTTTGTAAATAGGATCTTAAACTATGTAAATGCCTTGTGTGTCCATATCCACAATGCAGAAATTTTGACTCTTTATTTAAATAATTAATCTGTAGTGATATTTTCTTGAGTTTAGCATTGGCATTAGCTCATTTTATAGTATGAAGATCTCCATGTTGTCTTTCCCTAGGTATTTGTGCATTTGGAGTTTTCTTTTTGTAGGGAGAGTTTGAATGGATTAAGAAAACCTGGGATATTACTTCCTGATTTGGAAATTTCATAAAATATTACAGTGTCAATAGACTACCACCTTTAACAAATCAAATCCAGAAGATAAATGTATCAAGAGATTTTCTTCAAATTTTTTTTGTTAGAATAGGCAGAAGAAATTATATAATTTTATGTACAACAATCTCAGGGCACAGACTTTGAAAATGGTTTTTAAAGTGAGGCACTGTTACTCCACAGGTTTACAATCTCTTTTCTGTAATTCCAAAATCCAAAATAAAAAATTGAAAATTTCCCCCTAACTTCTTTGGCAGCAAAATTTGACCCAACCTGAACTCATTTGGCAGCAAACCTCTTATGACCTTAATGTGAAGCTATTTATAGTCGTTATTTTATCCCACTTAGTGTGAATATTTGTATATTTTGCTGCAGAAGTAAAAATTCTTTGTCATGGGGTGTTCTCCCAAGACATCGTTGTAGGTGTCTGTAATATTGATATAGACCCTTCTAAAATATGAAAAGTTTTGAATTCCAAAGCTTTTCTGGCTGCAAGGATTTCAGGTAATAGCTTATTTATCTGCACAGAGTTTGGAACTGTGGCTGGTGATGAGTCGTTTTGGCTAAAGGTTAACTTTGGTTGAGAGGGGAAGGGGTTTGTTTTTGTCTTTAATAAATTCCAGATAAAGTCATCCTCTGTTGTGTCTAGCACTATATCAAAGGTCTAATGCAGTTTTCAGTCTTATAGGAAAAATTATTTCCAGGAACACTGTAGCAGATACGAACTTGCTTGGTAATAAATCTGAACATTTGGATAGCGTAAATTTTAAAGGTAATATTTATAACCCGGTTTTTTGGAGGGCTTTGTTATTTTAAAGTAGTGAGTTACTGCTTAGCTAAATGTAGGGGGAAAAGGTTCTAATATATAGTTTAGGAAATTGTTAATTTTTTTGTTGCTCATGATCATTTGATGAAGTCATAAAAATAACTCTGCTTAGCAAATGGTGGCATGATAAGGAGAATAGGGAACCCTTGCACATTATTTGTGAAATTATAAACTGGTACAGTCACCATGGAAAACAGTATGTAGAATCCTCAAAAAATTAAAAATAGAACTACCACATGATCCAGCAGTTCCACTTCTGGGAATATATCCAAAGGAAATGAAAAAACTTACTTGAAAAGATATTTGTACACCCGTGTTCATATCACATTATTCCCAATATCCAAGACATATAAACAACTTAGGTGTCCATTGATGGATAAATTGAGAAAGAAGGTACTGTGCGCGCGCGCGTGCACACACACACACACAGGAATATTGTTCAGTCATAAAAAAATGAGGAATCCTGCCATTTGTGACAACATGGATAGACCTTTTTTTTTTTAAATAATAAATTTTATTTTTATATTCCCCATACAATTGCAGCCCCCCCATCCTGACCCCAATCCCTCCCCTCCCGCCCCTCACCACCCAAAAAGTGTCTCTGGTTCATAGTTTTTTGTTGATTTTGATTTTCACTTTCTTATAGTTATTCATTTTCTTGGTCCCTTGTTTAAGTTTTCTAGATTCCTGCTATGAGTGAGACCATCCGGTATTTTTCTTTTTCTTTCTGGCTTATTTCGCTGAGCATGATTCCTTCCAGCGCCATCCATGTTGCTGCAAATTGCATGTGTTTATCTTTTTTGAATGCTGAGTAATATTCCAATGTATATATGTACCACATCTTCTTGATCCAGTCATCTATTTTTGGGCATTTGGGCTGTTTCCAAAGCTTAGCTATTGTAAATAGTGCTGCTATAAACATACGGGTGCAGGTGTTCTTTGGAATGGATGTTTCTGTGTCCTTTGGGTAAAGACCTAGGAGTGGAATTGCTGGATCATATGGAAGCTCTATGTTTAGTAGGTCCAGAAATCTCCACACAGCTCTCCATAGTGGTTGGACCAGTTTGCACTCCCACCAGCAGTACAGAAGAGTTCCTTTTTCTCCACACCCTCGCCAACATTTGTTGTTGCTAGTTTTTTTAATATGTGCCATTCTCACTGGTGTGAGATGGTATCTCATGGTAGTTTTGATTTGCATTTCCCTGATTACAAGTGATGTTGAACATTTTTTCATATGCCGGTTGGCCATTTGCATTTCCTCTTCAGAGAAGTTTCTTTTTAGCTCTTCTGCCCATTTTTTGACTGGATTATTTTGTTTGTTGTTGCTGAGTCTCATCAGCTCTTTGCAGATTTTTGTGATCAGTCCTTTATCATTAGTGTTGTGTGCAAAAATGTTCTCCCAGTTGGTGGGGTTTCTCTTTGTTTTTGTTATTGTCTCTTTTGCTGTACAGAAGCTCTTTAATTTGATGTAGTCCCAGCTGTTTATCTTTGCCTTCACTATCACTGCTTTGGGTGATGTGTCTGTAAAGATGTCTTTGATGTGCAAATCACGTAGTGTTTTGCCTATATTTCCTTCTATATATTTTATGGTTTCAGGTCTTACAACATGGATAGATCTTGAGAGCATTGTGCTAAATAAAATAAGTGAGACAGGAAAAATGACAAGCACTGTATAATCTCATTTATATGGAATCTAAATAAAAAGAATCATTTATGGTTACTAGAGGCAGGGGATAGGAGGAGGGGGAATTAGAAGAAGGTGGTTAAAAGGTACAAACTTCCAGTTACTAGATAAATATGTATTAAAGAATTAAATTTCAACATAATGACAGTATTTAACATGAATATATAATATGTCTTTAAGATGTTAATATAGTAAATTCTAAGAGTTTTCATTAAAGGGAAATTTTTTTCTTTTGCTCTTTATAGTGTATCTACAGGAGCTAATGAATGCTAACTAAACTGACTGAAGTAATTATTTAAGTCAAACCATTATGCTATATACCTTAAACTTACACGGTGTTGTATGCCCATTGTATCTCAGTACAACTGGAAAAATTAGCTCATATGTTTTCTGAAAGAACAGATATAAGATTTGGGGGAAATTAGTTTTTGATTGAATCATACTGTCTACTTGTCAATAAAACATTCATCATATGAAAGATAATTAATTTCCAATCATTAGCACATAAAATGACTTTATTATCTATCTTTAATAATTATACCCATTAGTGGGTATACATATATTTTTTACACAACTTTGTATTTAGAAGATTTCATTTTATTTTTCCTCAATTATACACAATTTAAAATATATAGTGATTACATGATTGTATTAGCAGCTTAAAATCTAGAAGTTTCTCTCAAGCCCCTATTTCTTTTTTAATTATATAACTCTAGTCATTGAAATCCATTGGTCCTCCCACCCAGAGAAGTACTAGGAACAAAGCATATTTAAAACATGTTGTCATGAGACATCTCTTTATTATTTTTAAAGATACCAATTGCCATAGTGATTTTAACAGTGTCCTAAAAAAAAACCCAAAAAACTCTAAATCATTTATGAGGTTTTAATGCTTGACTAGTACTTAAATTGTGAAACAACATAATTGAAGAGTTTACTAAACGCAGACTATCTAGTAAGACAGCCTCAGAATTTCCTCCTTTACTCCCAACTTACTAGTTATTTAAATTTTTTGTACGATAATGCATGAAATATGTTTGTCTGGAATTTCTACTGTCTGTTTTAAAATAAAGTATAATCATGCAGAACTAATAGAGCCAATTTAAAATTTTGGGTTTGCCTCAATACCATACCATTTATGCTTTCAACAAGTATTTTTTGAGCACTTTTCTAGGTGTGAAAGATTCATCGAGGGTAAGTCAGAGAGTAAGCATACAATATGAATAACTAACAAGAAGTTATGATAAAAATTTGACAAGAGGCTGCTATCATGGAGAAAGACTAGAGCTTAGCTCTACGAGCCTGGGGCACAGGGAAGACCTCTCTGAAAGGGTGACCCTAGACGGTGAGCTCAGTCATGAAAGCAACTTGCTCAACTTTGAAAAGATGACCTCGGAGGTACATGGAGCTGCTTGGAAAAAGGGCCTTTCATGTTTGGTACTGAGGAAGGAATGACTTTTATGGGCTCTCTCTGTTGGTGTGAACTTCAAAGATTTCTATGCATAGCCCTCAAATGTTATTTTCCTTTCAAAATTTGACAATTGTTTGTAAGTTTTAAGGGTAAGAAATAATATTTCAAGTAGTTAGCTGGGAGATACATGACACCTGGGGTACCTGAATAGAGTAATATTGGTGAATCTGTGACATGAACTTTTTTCCTGCTTTTCACTTTTGCATCAATGCTACACATTTTTAAGCACCCTGACTTAAATATAGTGAGGGGTTTAAAACTTCTTTCAGAAACCCACATCTTTTAAACTTCCAATTAAGAATCTCTTTTACCCTTGGTTTATAGTCTGCTTGAGGAAACAGAAATACAAATAGAGGTACAAATCAGAAACCGAGTTTAATAAACCTTGATATGATGCTTATGCACAATACTTTTTTGCAAATGGTGTGTACATAGCCTATGACCTATGCAGTGTCTTAGAACACAAGCTTCACAGCAGCAAGCATTTATGTTATATTTAATGTCAGCATTTTGTGGGCACTTAATGAAAAATTAAACAATAATTATAGCAAACCAAGCTAATTCCTTGACACAAATCTTAACCTCTAGATAATTTATCTGGAAACATTATGCAATTTCCCTTTGTTTTTTCATGATACTGGTTCATTTAGTGTTTCCGTGCTGTGATTTTATCATTAGATGATTTACCTTGGCATTTTACAAAATTGAAAATCTCTTGGAATAATATCATGTTATCTTAAGTGAGGGTTTCACTGTTTTAAAATCTAGTTCATTTTGACATAGGTGAAACATCAAAAATAAGTACAGAGGTGAACCATGGTGGTCTGAATATTAATGAACATGATTTTGTGTGTAATTACAGGTAATTATGTGAATCATGTATTCAAGTAAATATTTATGAATAACTTCAAAGTTTCTTTTTAAAAACAAAAGCAGCTGCAGTTATGCTTTTATAAATTCCCAGCCCACTGCCCCACAGAGATGTTTATCAGAAACTTAATGGATTGCCTCCTGCTATATATGTGGGGTTATTTCACTCAATCTGTTGTTTTGGACAAATAGAGAAGCACAGGAAACAGCTTGGTTTCAGATATTTGAAGTACCCTGTTCTGACCCTTAAGCAGGACTCATTTTAAAACTTATGTCTTAAAATTAGAAAATAAAATGCTCTGGGCTTTTACAAAGTTAAAATAGTTATAGCTGGTTCCAGAATTCCAGTTTTTCTTTTTTTTTTTAAGATTTATTTATTTATGCATACAAGAGCTGGGGTACAGGCCAGAGGCATGGGGGGTAAGAGGATTCACCAGAGACAGAGTGGGGAACAGAACAGGCAGATCGACTGAAATACACTGCTGAGGGGAGCAGTGGGCAAGTCAGGAGAGGTCTGCTGCACCACCTGGGGAGCTCCTTGGCTGGGGATTGAACTCATGTTGCAGTGGCTGCGGACAGCTTCATAGGTTGCGTCTTAACCCCGTGCACCACCAGGAAGGCCCGAATTCCAGTTTTTCTTTTAAAAAACTTGGTAGATATCACTTTTGATGAATTCAGTCATGTGTGTGTGAAATAGATCCTAGTAACTCCTATAGACGTGTTAGTGCTTGAGAGATTTTTCACAGAATGTCACAATTTTTCACTATTGAAGGCCTCTCTAGAAAAAAATACTAAAAGTGAAGGAAGGTGCTCTAAATTAATTTGTAAAAACTATAGAATATTAATTTATTGAGGTAGCATTGGCTTATAACATTATACAGATTTCAGGTGTGCACCATTATATGTTGACACCTGCATACAGCAATTATGTTCACCACTAAAAGTCCAACACCATCCTTCATCATGCACTTGACCCCTTTGACCTGATTACCCACTTTTCCCTTTCCCCCAGTCTTTCTGGTAACCACTATTTGGTCTTATAGCCTGAGTTCTTAGTTTATTTTATTTAGTTCATTCAAAATTATCAAATACTGTTTCAGATTGATGACAAATTTTCTCTATAGTCAATTGGATGAAATCATTTCATCACTGATCCCTTATTTCTTTATAAAAGGTGTTTTAGGGCACAATCTTTAGGCATTATGCTAGAGTGTGTTGGTGAATTATGACATGTGAGTCAATTATAGTTTTCTCTTTAGACAATAGATATACTAATGTAACTAAGCTTAATGCGTCAATATGTGCTTTTACATTCTACTTTTAAAAGCTTTTCTATAATCTTTAATGTGGGGGTGCTTCTAAAATGATTTTGATCATAGTCTTATGGTCAAAGGAAGACACATGCGTGGTGAACTGATAAGAACAGAGAATGGGATCACATGTAGCAGAGTTTGGATCCATGTTCTGCCATTTAATTGGTATTCAGTTAGTCAAGTTATTAAACTTTTTATGCCCTTGTATCCTAATGTGTAAAATGGGACTATCTTGCTTACCTAAGGTTTAATGGGAGGATTAGTCAAATGACAAGCACAGCTCTTCTTATGGCAGAGAGAAGCTGTGGTTGTCATTATTGCTAAAAGCATGGCTAGTATTTATTTTGCTACTAAATTACCTATGTAGAAAAGCAAAATTTGAGGACTATAACCACAATTCATTTTGTCTGAATCAGAATTCTTATGTATCGTTTTAATATAATGCCCTTTTTACAATACGAATAGCTGTTTTCAGCATGGTAAATTAATTTGTGATGTTGATTCCTTCCCTCATAATAAGAAAATTTGAAATTGGTCTTCCAAATATAACAATCTATTAAAAGTGATCTTTTTGGGGTGTTTTAGGAAATCATATATTTACCTTACCCAGTGACATTTTAATTTATCAACAGATTTCTAGAACATACTGCCTTGTAAAATCATACAACTTGCTGGAGATAGCTTAGTATGTTTTTGTGTAATGATAACTTTTGATGGTGCATGTCATATTCAATTTGGATTATTAACAATGTGCTACTATAAGTGTGTGTGTTTTACTGTTATATTTGTGCTGTAAAAAATTTTTGCACTTATATTTTATTGAAACATTTATGGTGAGGGAACAGGGTAGCATATAAAAATAAATAAAACCTTGTGCTTTTTTTCTTTGGCTATGAGATGACAGCAAGAAGCAGTGTGGTGGGAGAATTATGAGATTCTGGATCAGTCGATATTTACACTTGAGACATTTAAGAAAATCTATATGAAAATTTTAAACTGTCCACTGAGTTTACCTGTATATTGAACTGAAATTCCCCATTTTCTAATCTCTGAAATGTATTCAAAGCAGAAGATAACAAGCACACTTAAGGGTTGTCAGAGACTAACTTCTACCAAAAATATTGAATTCATGTTTTTAAAGCAATGGTGTAATAGGTGAGATTTACAGCACTGTCATGTCTGCTGAAGGGGGTAAGGCTCAAGAGAATTGCCTCTTAATAATTGTTTGCTATTCAGTATCTAACATTATTTATTTTGTTTCTAACAAATATGACCACCTTATTTGCTAATATTCAGTCTTGATTTTTAGTTTGTATAATTGAAATGTAAAACAAAAAAGGAAAAGGGCCTCACTGGTGGAGCAGTGGTTGAGCACTGGGTTGCGAAGCTGCCCGTGGCCTCTGTGGCGCTGGTTCGATCCCCGGCTGTTCCCCGGCCACCGGAGGAGGGTCCCACATGGCGCGCAGACCTCTCCTGCCGCCCGCTGCTCCCCTCAGCAGTGACCTTCGGTCCTTCTGCCTGCTCTGCTTCCCGCTCTGGCTCTGGTGAATTCTCTCACCCTCCCGCACTTCTGACTGTACCCAGTGCATGTATAAACAAAACAAAACAAACAAACAAACAAACAAATAAATAAATAAATAAAACATGCCTCTCTCTATATAAAAAAAAACAGAAACAAACAAACAAAAGAAAAAAGGAATGTTGCCAAATCTTTAGGTAGAATTCCTATTCTACTTAAATTCCTATGTATTATTATATTTAATACATGAATAATGAATCATTCTGAATTTAAAGTATGGATTTAAAGTAGTTTTACAAATAACACCCTTTTGACAGCAAAGTAAGTAGTTGGTTCTTTCATTTCTAAGACGTTTATAGCAGTTCCCTAATGAACAATTTGGCAGCATTTTTCTCCTTCCAATACTTAGGTGCTATTTACTGGAGAAAGAGAAAAAAAAGAGAAGATACAGATGATTCTGAAGGGAAAGTGGAAAGCTATAGTATTTTTTCTTTTTCACTGATTTGAGAGTTATACTAGTTCACTGGAGGTTTGAAATTGACCATCAGGTTCCTGCCTGCCAGTTAGAAGAGGCTGCTGAATTCCATCTCACATCCCCTTTCCTCTTCCCATCCCACATGTCCAGCAGTTCCTGGGGTACCTTACAAGCAGAGACTCCCTGGACCCCCCAGAATGCAGGAGTACACTTTTAGGTGGGGATCTGACATCTATGTTTAGAAGAGGGAAATAAAAAACACAATGGTTCTATCATCCCAGGCAGCAAATGTTAGAGAACAGCTGAAAAAATTTTCATTGTTTACATCTAGATCACAGACAGTTTGCTACTCTGACTTTTTTTTAAACTATGGTAAAATACTCATAAAATGTACCGTTATAACCTTCTTAAAGTGCCATTCAGGGCCTCCCTGGTGGCGCAAGGGGTTAAGACACAGCCTATGCAACTATCCACAGCCTCTGCAGCACGAGTTCAATACCACAGCCACCCAGGGAGCTAGCTACCCACATGGTGTGGCAGATCTCTCCTGACTTGCCCACTGATCTCCTCAGCAGTGTGTTTCAGTCATTCTGCCTGTTCTGTTCCCACTTAGTCTCTGGTGACCCGTCACCCCCCTCCACACACTTCTGGCCTGTACCCCAGTTCTTGTATGCATAAATAAATAAATCTTAAAAAAAAAAGTGCCATTCAGTGGCATTAACTACATTCACAATGTTGTACAACCACCACCACTGTGTTCTGGAAAAAGTTCCAGAACTTTTTCATTGCTCCAAACAGAACACATGAACCCATTAAACACCGCTCTCGGTGGTCTCTCCTCCTATAACCCTTGACAACCACTGATCTGCTGCCTTCCTGTGTGGATTTGTTTATTCAGCATATTTCATGTGAATAGTTTTTGGTTTGTACAGTACGTGTCCTTTGTGTCTGGCTTCTTTCACTTGGTATATTTTAAGTGTTTATCCGTGATGTTATAGGTATCAGTACTTATTCCTTTTTTGTAGCTAAATAATATTCAATTTTATGGATAATTCCACATTTTGTCTATTCATTTATCTATTGGTAGACTTTTGGATTGTTTCTACCTTTGGGTTAATGAGAATAGAGCTGCAAGAAGCATTCATGTATGTTTTATTTGAACATCTGTTTCTAGTTCTTTGAGTATTTATCTAGGAGTAGAATTGCTTTGTTATATACTGATTCTATAAACATAAAACTTGTTGAGGAAATGCCAGAATGTTTTCCTCTGATAGGTTTTTATAGTATGATTACTCTGATTTCATATTTCTGTATCTTATTTCTTGCCAGTTACATGATCTATTACTCTTTTGGAGTTTTGCATGTAAAATATATTGAAAATTTGTGTTCATCATAGAGAGATGAATATTGTGGGAAGGGTTTTGTGGAGTAAAACAGTGAGTCTTTTCTAGTGCAAATAGAGAATTACCTTTTAGTGAGTGATACTGAGAAAAGTAAAATCTTTATGGTAACATTCCTGATGAGGATTTTTACTTGAAATATGAACTTTGAACATAGTAGAACTGAAAAGACTTTGAAATTTGCTTTACATTCCTTAGCACAAGTCCTTGCCTATCCCAGAACAGAGTGTGTGAAGTGGCGAACAGGAATGCAGAGAAGTGATATTTACACCACGCCAGAAAAATCAACGGTGCTTTTGGTCACATCTGGCTTGAGATTTCTCCCCAAGAGAAGTTATTATAGAGGCTTAAAATATAGACACCTTCTCTGTTGCACATGTTTATGGTTAACTGTGGAGCAAATAGTATATAATTCTAATTTCATAGTGTAGTGTCAATCACTTGCAGTTGTTTCTTTTTTATTATTCAGAGTGAGAGGGTGCCCCTGGGATTGTGACATAGTGGTGTTTGAACAAGGTAGTCTGACTGACAACTCTGGCCACTATTTTGGTCAACTTTTTAGGCAAAATAATGTGAGCTACACAACTGGCAGTTTCCTATAAGAGCTATTGAATATGTGATTGTAATAAGAAGTTTGACATCGAAATAAACAATTATACAATGCTTTGTTCTGTTGTAGGCACTGCAGAAAAATGTCTTAGAAAGGTATTTGCTTATGGGTCACATGCTCTTTACAGAATAAGCAGGATAATTCCCAAGATATTAGATTCTTAGATTTCTCCTAGGTGGGGTACGTTTTTTTTTGTTTTGTTTTGTTTTGTTTTTTGCTTTTGGTGATACTCAACCTCATGCAAACATGCAATTAGTGATGTCATTCCACAGTCTGTTGGGAAAACTGGTATTGCCCCATAAGTTACCTTCCAGTCATAGTATGTGTTACAAAATTGAAGATTTCAAATGGTTCTTCATGAAAGCCACTCCAAGACTATTTTATGATTTTTATTTTTTATCATTATTTTTTAAAGATTTATTTATTTATACAAGAACTGGGGTGCAGACCAGATGTGCGGGAGGGTAAGAGGATTCACCAGAGACAGAGCAGGGACTAGAACAGGCAGACTGACTGAAATAACTGCTGAGGGGAGCAGCGGGTGAGACAGGAGAGATCTGCTGCGCCATGTGGGTTGCTCCTTGGCTGGCTGGGGATTGAACTTGTATTGCAGAGGCTGCGCATTGCTCCACAGTAGGGTGCTTAACCCCTTGTGCCACTAGGGAGGCCCTATTTTATGGTTTTTAGATCAAAAGACAATATAGCCTTAAATTTTTAAAAAATTTTTCTTGCCTTTTATTTATTTATAACTAGAAAAGATTTACAATTTCAATTGGAGGAGTATATATTCCAATTAAAGGTGAGTTCCTCATTTAAATGTTTTCTTAAAATCTCTTGCTTTAAATTTATTTGTAACTAGAACATTTTATTATTTCTGTTCTTATAAATTTTTTTTCCTCGTTATTTTCTACCCTCTTCTGTAAGAATTTTAGACTCAGGTACTATTTAAAAATCAAAGAAATGCAAGAGGTTGGTGATACATCGGCTGAAAAAACCACCTTCAGTATTATTTTGTATTTTCATTTCCAAATAAATTTTTACTTAAATCTCTTTTGGGGTCTCACATGATACAACTATATTTACTGTGATATTAATGGGATAGCCAAACATATAAATTTTTAGAAGTGTGTAGTTATTACAAACGCTGTATGTAATTATTAAGATAATCTCACAAAGATGAATGGTAGAGTTGATTTTCTTTTATTTGGTCAGGGGAATAAGTTTACTAGTAAATAAGCAGGGGAAAAAAATCCACATTGGAATACGCCTTGATCCTTATTGCTAAATATATCAGTGTTTATTGGCCTATTGGGTGGATTTTGGATTTTTTAATGAAGTTCACAGTGGTTCTCTGCTTGTCATCTACTTAAGTGTCATTTATGCCCTTTGACTTTGATTAAACTATCTTCCCTCATGCCATTGCAGTTTGTAGTTCCATGATCTTGAAGCTGGTTACCAGGAAACATATCATTTGTAGGAAGATAATGCTTCAGAAAAGAAGGGCCTGGGATTTGACACTGAGGGCTCTGTCCTATTGCTGCTACCATTTTGGAATCCTGCAGAGTCACCTATGGTTCTTGTTGTAAATCCAGTGTTTTGGGGTCCATTCACGTCGCCTCTCCCTGCTCTCAGGGACACTGATCTCAGGGGATGGACTGCTCTTGAATTTAACTTAGTGTAGGGCCCTAAGTGATATTGTCTGAAAAGGGTGATATACTTAAAGTTCATGTAAAAAAAAAATACCATCAATTATGTTAGAGTGTGTGACACTAGTGTTCATTTGAAAAAGATTTTCTGGAGTTTTTGTATCTGATAGCAAGGTCCCCTGATTAAAGACCCTGAGAAGTGATCACATAATTAGTAAATTGTGGCCAGTACAGCCAGATTCAGTGGTTATTCAAAATAACCAGAATTGTAGAATTCTATATGAAATACCTTGACACTGTAATTTTGAAACAGATTAATATTTCTTATGAAAACATTGTGTGGGTCAAAGCAAGCAGACATCCAGTCCAGCTCCTGGACTCCATGTTTATACCTCTGTTTTTGGCTATGTTGTAGAGGGTTTGCTACTTACTATCTTTTTTGAGTAAAATCTTAGAACTATGTAGAGAATCTCTGTGGTAAATATTTATTAAATATAAATCTATCTTCCATTTATTTCATTGGTTCACATTTTTTTTTTTTTTTTACTGTCTTGATTGTTTAAATACTGATACTACTTTATCCTACCCTGGTCCAGTCAAGGCTCATTAAAAATGACTTTATTGAGCAATGAATATGTAATGTTCCTCAAGACACTGACTGGATTATTTCAAGTGGTAGAAACTATGGCCAGAAAAATTAGATCATGCTGAGGAGATCAGATGCTTTAAATGCAGGATCAATTTGAGATTTCCAACTTAGTACATGTCAGGCAGTATTTATTTATTAAAGTTAAATAATTAAAAATGTATTACAAACCAACTGTTTCAGAAAGATGGAAGATGAAATTAACATTTTTCAGATTTCTTGCTATGTACTAGGTATAGTGTGAGATTTACACAATTTGTCTCATTTTCCTCAGTCCTGCAGCTAACCAGTGAAGTGTTTTCTTAATTATTTTACTAGTGACCAAGTTCAACCTAAGAAAGGTGCCTAAGTTTACCCATTGGGTATGTGGCAGATGCAGAATTCCTGCTTATTTGAATCCAAAACCCATTTCTTCTCTTCTACCATTTCGCACTTCCCTGCTTTAAGGGAATTTGCCATTTGTCAGTGTGATTAAATTTCAGGCATTGTAATTTATCCATTGGTATCAATATGAAGTAAAGGACACAGAAATACCTGCTTTGGTATATTTAGCAAAATAATTCAGTTTTTACCCTTTATTGCTACATACAAACATTTCTAGGATTCTGCATCAAAGTAGATTTATAGAAACAGCTCAGACACCACAGTGAGAGCTTGATACATGAACTATAGTATCAAGTTAATCTATTTTCAATAAAGTGCCATATCAAATTCACAAGGTGTCCAAGATCCTTAATGAAAACATATGTTTGTATTATGTCATTATATATAAAACTTTAAAGCCAGTGATGTTTATATTTATTGTTGTAATAAGAATATTTTGTTGAAACCTAACATGTATATTTTAGTTGGTTGTGAAATCTCAGGCATGCATATTTAAAAAGTGTTATGTATTCACTCTTATTAAATACTTGAGAGCACAAAAATCAGCTTAAATTTTATAATTACAGGATAGGATATGTATGAAGACTGCTATTTCTAATTGTAGAATAACAAGAAATGAATAGGACTCTCAGTTCCTCAGTTCTAAGTGACAGAGTATCTACACGTTGTGTGTCTCTGAGATTGGGTGTACCTTATAGTCATTGAAATTTTATCTTTGCTGCTGTCCAGACAGCATCTGTCTGGACAGATGTGATCACATTACCTCAAAATTTCAGCCAATGGAAGGATCCTTTGAGAAAGGAATTTGCGGAAAGGGTGACAATGGATTGGAGGAAAATCCTGGCGATAATGTGAAACACTTTAAGAAATATTTCATCAACCACCATCTTGGTGACATAGAAATTGCTCTTGGGTGTGAAATCCCACTGATTATTCAAGCCCAAGGCATTGATGACACAGAAGAGCAAGGCTCTGCAAATACAGAAGTTTTAAGATTGCATAACTGATTTATTTCATTTGTAGATTCCTGTTTCATAGGGGTCATTTATGATAAAAGTTACGCTGAAATGAGTCTAAGTAATTCTTTTAAAAATATATTTGAAACTTCAAAGGATAATGCAGTATATTATAATTCAATGATATTTTTCTTTCTTTATAGTACATTTCATAATCAATGGTGTCTTTGATCATTTCAAACTAAAATTCAAAACTCAATAATGGTTTGTTTTTTCATGATAAAATTAGAAACTTAATGATTTTAAATTGCTGTGGTGTGATATAATAATGTGTTGCTGAATAATAACTTTAAAAAATTCTTTTTACTTCTGGATGATAACATTTTTCTCTGAGTTGAAACCAGTCATAATACTTGAACCTCTTTCACTTTACTTTGTGAATGGCAGCCAACAGATCTGTAGTATGCACCAACTTAAAATGTAAATAAGACCAACAAATGTAAAAACATCATTGAGTGGCCTACAAGTTCGCTTTCACCTTTATTCCCTCTCCAAATATATTTTTATCAAAACAGTAATTTTTCTTTCAATATAATTTTTATTTTCTTCAATGTAATTGTATTTTAATCTGTTATTGAATGTATTGGCTATACATTTTTATTTTCAAAGTACACTTGTAAAGTATAACAGTGCTAAATGTTCTTGAATACACAGCTTCTGAATTCATTATTAAATATTTAGTTGAAAATGCAATTAAGCTGAAACTCCAAGCCAGGGATTTTATTGTGTGACCTATTGAAAAGAGAAATGGTATAATGTTGTTGGTAAAATATGTGATTAATGGACTAGAAAATGTTTAACTCAATTTTGTGTGTCGAAAATTCTTCATAAGGATACTACTAAATCTCTTCGACTGTTGATATACTTAAGTGATGAAACTTCCTTTCTGAAGATACTGATCAATATTTGCAATGATATGATTGGCACATTAAACAGAAATATAAAAACATGTAATGTTTAGTGTATAAATAAATCAAACCACAAACAAAAAACCTTGGAGGTTTATGAAAATGACATAGAGTTATAAAATAAAAGTCACCTCCCAAGTGACTTCTGCAAAGGTAGACTTGTTGCTATGATATGCTATGTTCGTGCTTTGCTGCTGAATACAAAAGGTTCATACATAATTGTAGAGTTATAAATTATTTATTTTTAACCCATCACATTCTTTTTTTATTCTACCATTTTGTTTGATGTTTGTTTTAGAGTGTATTTTATTGTATTTTAAGGATGTAAGTTATGTAGTTTGTCTTAGAGACATCAGAAAATACAAAAAAAAAACATGGAAGAAAGTTACATAAACATTTTTAAAATTCCATTTTATGCTTTAGACTTTAGATATTTTATTCATTTTAGATGATTTAGAAACCCCTTAAACATACATGTTTTCCATTTCTTACTATAAAAGTGGCACATTAGCCTGAAATTTTTCCGAATTATGTTAATATTTATACCAAGTAAGTGCCTCTTATTTTTCACTTTCCCAGAAGGAATGTGCTAATGCTAGAATTAAAAGCTACTAATTTTTTTCAAAAAGCTACTCATGCAACTTATTTGTTTAAACCAAGCACTCTATAGACTATTTTAATATAAAATACAAATATGTAATATATATATCCATATACAAATATATCTATGTAAATATATAACATAAATATATGATATATGTATAAAGTATAAATATAATGTAATTATTTAGAAAAATGTTATGATTCACAATGTCTTTACTGCCTTGGTTTTCAGTTGCAATAATTTCCTTTTTCATAAGATATTGCAGATTACCGAAAAGATCTGTTATTTTAGTTTAAATAATTCTAGTTCATGTCAACATATACAAAGGCTTTTTAAATAAAAGTATGGTGAATCCTATCCATTTTCTTTGAAGGCATCCCCTGCCCTCTATTCTCTTGATAAGTTCCTGATAGGTACCTGTGCAGACACCTGTGCCACCTAGTGACCCCTTGAAGAATTCAGAGTTTTCAGTCAACAATCATTCTCATTTCATCATATAGGTATTTACCAAAATGTTTTTGAATGACTCTTGCCTATCTATCTGTCTGTCTGTCTATCTATCTATATCTAGTGTTGGACCTTCTCTTTTTATTTATATGCCCAACTGTCAATTATGATAAGAACATTTGGGTTAGATATGTTAGATACAGAAACAAATTTTAATGTGTAAATTCCTTCCTCTCGGGCCTCCCCACGTGGTGCAGCGGTTGAGTGGTTTATTCCCCGGCGGCTGGCGAGGGTCCCACCAAAAAAAAAAAAAAAAAAATTCCTTCCTCTTGACCTAATAAGATGTGTGATAGTCCTCAATAAAATCCAAGTAAAATGGCCAGATTGCCTAGAATTCCCGGCGGATGAGTGTCATCTTTTTTCTTCAGATTGATGAACTTTGTATCTGGCATAGTTTAAATTAGCTTAAAATGTACATTGTATTAGTTCAAACAATTATGCACATAAGAAGTGTTAGGTCTTTCACTCAGTGGAGAAATAAGACTTTTGGTCTTTGAACAACACTTACATTAGTTGTGAAAGAAATATTGTGTTGTTATCGTGTTTGTACTTTGAAAAGAAAAGCAAAATATTAAAAAATAGTAAATTAACAGTAAAAACAATGTTTTAGCAATATTCCAGAACATAATTGAATAAGCCATAAGCTAATTATTATTGTTTTAAACTGTAGTTTTAGAAAATTATTTCAAATTGTTAAATATTTGAGACCCAAGGTAAATACCATTTCCTGGAAAACCAGGAATTTCTGTGTGCACACCCATTACTGTGGTAGTGAAGCTATGAGTTTGTGTGTGTTTGTGACAAGCCTTTCTCTCTTGATCATATATGGCAATGTTTGATTAGTTGGTTTTCTAGAAAATTGTATTATTCAGAAGAGCTGATAATAAAGATGTGGCTTCTTATTTAATTTCTTTAGAATTAGACTACCCATGAAATTACAATTAGTTAGATTTGACAACTATGCTTCCTGTTATGCAGGTGATTTGGTTTTAGGTATAAAACATAGAAATAGGAAAGAGATGATGTTTGTCTGCCTCATAAGGTTGTTTTAAGAATTAAAAGAGGGGCCTTCCCAGTGGCACAACGGTTGAGCGCTGGGTTGAGAAGCTGCCTGCGGCGGTTCGATCCCCGGCTGCTCCCTGGCCACCGGAGGAGGGTCCCACATGGTGCGCAGACCTCCCCTGCCGCCCGCTGCTCCCCTCAGCAGTGTACATCGTCAGTCTGCCTGTGCTGCTCTCCCATCTGGCTCTGTTGAATTCTCTCACCCTCCCGCGCTTCTGACTGTACCCAGTGCTTGTATAAATAAATAAATCTTAAAAAAAAGAAAAGAAAAAAATTTAAAAAAAAGAATTAAAAGAGATTATGAATATGAATGTGTGTTCTGTGTTTTATAATTACAGAACAATAACATAAATATTGCCATAATAAAGCTATACTGTAGTATTTTAAGAATTAATTATGAGAGAAATGAAGTGAAAAAATATTACAAGCAATGGCAATTACTATAATATGTTTAATAAATGGAGGTCTAACCTTCATTTTGAACTGTTAGACCAAAATGGGGTTTTTTGGAGGGTGGTAAAAATGCATTTGAAACTTGGGTTTGAGATTCATCAGTTATATAAAATGGGCAGTTTGATATTTTCTGAAACCATGTTTTATTGTTAGATATCATGACTGTCCTTTGTGTAGGTCTTTAAATGCATTGAAAAATTCTCTTCTTTGTGAGAAAAAAATAAGAACATAGCCATCGGACAAATGGTTCACATTATGTCATTTCAAGCTTGTTTTGTGTTCTCTTTGCAGTGGCTTGTAATTTTAACTAATAATTTCCCTTTTGTATATTGTTTTTTTCTTAGAAATTGAATAAAGCCTTGATCTGAGAGCAGAGATTACCCTACCCCCTTCTGGTGCTTATAGTTCCTAAAACTGGATTCATATTATTTTTTAAGTTTGAATAGATGAAGTTCTGCCTTTTGCTCTGTCTTGTTATTGAACACATTGTTGATCTGCTTGATTCTCCTCCACTTTTTTCTCTCAGTGTATACATTTTCTGGTTAAATGAAGAGAGAAAGCTAAGTGAAATAAGTTAGAAGGAGACAGATAAAGGATGGTCTCTCTAATATGTGAAATATAATGTAACTGAATTAACAGTCAGATAAAGACTAGCTTAAAAATTAACCCTTGATCACTGACTACAGAACTGAAGCACCAAGAGGGGAGGGCATAGGAGAGGAGTAAATCATAGAGCACAATGGACTATGGTGGTGGAATATGTGTGAGTGGGTAGTGGGTTTACTACGGTGGTAATACCTAATGGGGTACCTCAATATTACCTCAATTGAAAAGAATTAAAATTAAATTAAAACAAGTTATCCAAAGAACTTCATGGAAGAAACCTTGAATAAAACGATGACATAGAAATGGTAGCTTATGAAGGAAGATATTGATGAGAGACAAATTTCCAGTTACAAGATAAATAAGTCCTGGGGATGTAATGTAATGTAAATCACTGCTCAGTTACTATGGATTTCCTTGAGGATTTTAAGTAGATTTGCATTATTATAATATTATATAATTTGTTGAGACCAAACAAAATGGCAGCTTATAAACATCTGTAATGAATATTTAACACTTATTCAAAATGTCCTAGGTTAAGCAGTACTAGAGAATACCACAAACAAAATGATCAAGACAACTTTATAAATGAGAAAAAAATGTTTAGAATGTATTTATTTTGCATTACTTTGGTATTTGCATATGTTGCTTTAGATGAAAATCTAAAGATTGTCATTTTAGAGTGAGCAGTTTAATAATATTTTCAGATTTGTAACTACCATTTAGAGATAATATGAAGTTCTGTGTGAGGTCATTATTTTTTAAAGGAGGAATTTGTTAACCTGTCAGCGTTGAAGATTATTAATGGTGATTGAAAAGGAGAGAAAAATGGAAAGTAGTATTAAAGTTGAAGCTCTGAAAAAATCAGGAATGTGGGCACTTGGCAAATGGGAATGTTGTATCCTTAGCTTATATTTTTGGAATTTAGTTATCATCTTTTCATGACTTTACTTCTCAGAAATTATAATGATGTCCTGATTTTAAAGTATAATATAATGAAATTGAAATCAGAGCGTCTATTGAATTAAAGAGTGAAATCTCAAAAGGATTAAAATGTTACAAGATTAATATTATTTTGTGCTGTATACATTGAGTGGGCTCTTAGAATAAACTGTATGTGGAGATTTATTGATGCCTGTCCCATTCTCTGGGTTGCCTTTTGGGTATTGCTTTTTTTTTTTTTAACCTAATGTAGTTTGCTTTCTGTAAATTTCTGGTCATATAGCTTACAGGTATCTAGAACCTACTCTGTATTTTGCGTTGTAGTAAGTCACACAAAGAGGCTTACACAAAACCAGTTTGTGTTCTTATTGAGAGGAGGGAAGGTTAAGCAACAAGAAGTTAAGTAGCATATAAAACAAAATGGAGAGATACACTCTGTCATGTAGACGTTTATAAGGGATAATAATTGAATCTTAGATTGAGTGAGTAGGGGAAACTCTATATTGGACTTGAAATTTGAACTGAACCTTCAAGGATTTGACAGTTTTAATTAAGAAAGCAGGAGAGTATAGATGCTGTGAGAAAATAGAATGTTTAGTAGTAATTAATAATTAAATATGTTGAAGTAAATAGAAATTTTAGGGCCAATTTTTTGATTTTAAAAAAAAATTATGAGTAATATGTGTACATGTCATGAAGATCTTAATATATACACTGTGGTTACATATACAGTGTCAAGAATATCGCTCTCTCTGGAGACGTTGTTATTACCGGTTTCCTCCCAGAGCCTATGTATATTTGTGTGTGTGTGTGTGTGTGTGTGTGTGTATCATTCTCTATAATTTTTTCCTGGACCTGAATTTTTTTTTTTTAAGATTTTATTTATTTATACAAGCACTGGGTACAGTCAGAAGTGAGGGAGGGTGAGAGAATTCACCAGAGCCAGAGCGGGGAGCAGAGCAGGCAGAAGGACCGAAGTACACTGCTGAGGGGAGCAGCGGGTGGCAGGAGAGGTCTGCGTGCCATGCGGGACCCTCCTCCGGTGGCCGGGGAGGAGCCGGGGATCGAACTGGCACTGCAGAGGCTGCGGGCAGCTTCGCAACCCAGTGCTCAACTGCTGCACCACTGGGGAGGCCCCTGGACCTGACTTTTTTCTACAGACATACCTTTGCTACCATTCATCTCATTATATGGAAGTTAAGTACTTTAAGTAAAAACACTCTCCCAATGGACCTTTGGCCTATTTTTAACCTTTAGCTCTTACAAATACTGTTGCAGTAAATGTCTTGCACATTCATCTTTGCAGTATGTGTCAATGTGCTTGTGGGACAATTCCTAGAAAAGTGTTCTGGGAGCAATCTCTGTGTACATATCAACTTATAGATATTGATAAATATTCCTCACAGGGTGTCTTCCATCTTACCCTATATTTTCTTGTCAATAATGTGTGGGGGTTCCTGTTTCTTCCCCACAGCCCTACCATTACAGAACATTGTCAGATTTTTTGATATTTGTCTATACAAAAGGTGAAAAATGAAAGTCACTGTAGTCAGTTAATCTGTTTTTTTTTTGTTTTTTTAGTTTCACAAGATTTTCAATAATATAAACAACGTGTTTACTCATGGAATATTTAAAACAGGACATTTAAAAATGATCTGTTGTAACTTTTTTCCTAGAAGAATAACTCATTGGATAAAGTTTCGGTAATAACTAAAAAGGCCACACTCAGGGCCAGCTGGAGCATGTTGGGTTTGTGAGCTACACTGTACCTTTACATTTTTCTGGCTTCCACTTATTTTAACCCCCCTTAAAATCAGTAAAAGCAAATGCAGCATTTCAAATCTCAGCCTGGTGCTTGGTGGGCTTTAAACTGCTTGACTGAATGACTCACTGAATAAAAGGGAATCTTAACCTTAAGGTGAGATTTCAAAGGTGAGACTTCAAAAACTGAAAAGACAAACTTGTTTCAGTTTTGTTCTCTAGTCACCTAGTTGTGTTAGTGCTTCACCCCAAACTAGCCAAGGACAGAATGGAGGAATGTGCATCATGTTAGCCTTGGCGTCCTGAAGGACTACGTAATGTGCTATATATAGACAAAATGGCTGTGGGTTTCTCTGTGATTTGTCGCCCTCCCTTCTTTATATCCACACCTGCTCTGAGGCTTTATGTAACTTAGTAGAGCTGTAGAGCTTATCTTTTTAGTAGAATAAAACAAAAATATCTGCTTCCAAGGGAGAGTACAGCAAATGCAAACGTTCTTAGCATGTTTTTTCATCGT
Source organism: Talpa europaea (assembly GCF_964194135.1). Lineage (NCBI taxonomy): Eukaryota > Metazoa > Chordata > Mammalia > Eulipotyphla > Talpidae > Talpa > Talpa europaea. Next base: position 51,476,272 of record NC_140077.1, read on the forward strand.
GTGGTCTGGTGTATTGAAAGGAATTCATTGTCCCTGAAGGAAAGGGAATCAATGAAGAATTTTAGGGTAAATTTCTTCTATTGTGACTACACTGTGGACCTCAGACACAATGAACCAGCCATTACTGGGGGTAGGAAACTCTTGTATTTTTTTTTTTTCGTAAGGACCACAAATGAGTCCAAAATCCACAGGAAGGGAAGAAAAGAAGTATTTTAAAAATTACAGTCAAGCAGTTGGTAATTGGTGTGTGATGTTCACAAGTGTGAGCGGAAGTGAGAGGATGTTTCTTGGCATAACTTTCATATTCCTAAATAAACTACAAATGTGTTTACAAATTAAGAACACACTAGGCTATGGCAATTCAGTCCCAAGGAAGTGAATTTTTTATTGTGTGCTTAAAAATGGAAGGCTTTTGCAGGAACTTTGCCTGCTGGCCAGATAAAAGAATCCTCACAAATAAGGCAAAACTCCAGTCACCTGTTTTTGAAGAAAAGTCTCTATTTTTAACCTGACTATAGTGATCTCCCAATTTAGCCTTTTGGGGAAAACCTGTCAGGTGCTGTGACAACTCTATTTTTCCTTCCCCAGAGGAGCTCCCTACTTTGCCAAAGCCAGTGTAGCCGAGGAAGGGTTGCAACTTCCTCTCTAGCCACACTTTAGGAGTACTCCAGAGAATGGGTGTCATTCTTAAGATATTTATAGCAAAGAGAGATAAATGAAAGCTGGGTGCTATGGTGGTATGGGACTTATTTTTAGTACTTTCCACACTTTGTGCTTTTCTAAAACCGTTCGCTTCTATGAGAAAGATGTAAAATCACTAGATTTCTTTCCTTGCAGTATTCTGGAGCAGTTAAAAAAGAGGAAAAAAATACATATTTCCTCACATTTCTAAACCTGTGAGTTTTTCTTTTTAGTCTCAGTATGACAGAATCTGCTCATGATTGGAAGATTCTGGAAGAAACTCTGGCAGACTTTTCCTGCATATTCTTATTGTATATGCACATGGACATACTCATATGCTTATTTTTGAACCTAAGGTAATTTTATATGTTCTTTTCTGAATTTTACTTTTTTCCCCATTTTCTACTTTATTTTGATCACTGTTTGAGCTTAATTACATACATTCTTGTACATCTAAGAATGAATACACTTGCAAATATTTCTGTAATATGTTTAGAGTAAAATTCTGATATGCACATTAAAAAAATTGATGTTCTTGAAACAGCAAGTTGGCATTGTGATGATGGGTTTTTCAAATGTAGACTTATTTTAGGAAACCAGGCAAAGTCTAAAACCAATGGCCGTGGTGGTGATAGGTCCCACTAACTCTCCATGAAGGGTACCCTGAAGCAGGCTTCTGCCCAAGTACCTTTTTCCCCAAAGTACCTTTCCCACCACACTGTACGTTCTGTTAGCTGACGGTGCGGTGCTTAGGATTCATTTGATAAATGAAATCCCAATGTGCTGCCAGTTGGAGCAAGAATGGCAACTTAACCCAGTTGTAATAACTATATTATAGAATGATAAATCCATTTGGATTATTTTATGCAAAAGAAGAGAATGAATCTAAAGTCTCTAGATGGACCTCATAGACCCCAAAAGAATAAAACATAGCTGTCCCTCAAAAGAGCCTGGAACCAGGACTGGATAGGCATGCAAAACTGAGGTCATGCCATCTCTTGAGGACTGAGTGGATTCTCACCTCTACTTCTCTGAGCCCAACTGCTCTATTCTGTGAGTGATCAATGATCATGTTCTACCAGGCAGAAACAAGCACCCTAGGCCTCTCTGCACTACTTCCTGGTTCAAGCACTTACAATGATGACAGTCTCAGAGTCCTGATTCCAAATTCTTAAAATACAAAATTTTGTCTGTTAATTTAGTCATGCGTTTTCCCCCACCCCTCCCTCCCATAGTCAGGGAATTGAGGTGAATAGGTATTAACATGCATGAAGGGTTATTATCATTCATTTCCTCTTTGGATGTTACTATCTCAGAGAATACTTCCCCAACTATGCAAAATGTGCATGACTTTCTAATGATGATGCATTGTTATTTTATGGCACTTGATCTTGACCTATTTATTTTTGTCTTTTTCTCCCATTAGAACATTAGCTTTCTAGCATAAGGGAACATATTTATTGTATTCATTGTTAGAATCTCCGGGACTAAAATAATGATAGAATTAGGTACTCACTATATGTTTGTTGAATGAATACACGCATGGGCACACCTAGAAGATGTTGCTGTATCTTGTAGAAGCTGTCGTTTGGGGATTTTTAATGACTCTTTGACATATTATGTTCTGGATCTGGATGCTCTGAAAGATGTTTTCTCCTATATGTGCACTTGACTACTTCTGTTATTTGGAGAACCATATATTTTACTATCTCCTGTTTTAAATAGGGCTTGCAAGTTTGACATTTCTTTTTTTTTAAGATTTATTTTATTTATTTATGCATCCAGGAACTGGGGTATAGACCAGAGGTATGGGGGGTGAGAGGATTCACAAGAGACAGTGGGGAGCAGAACAGACATATCTACTGAAATACACTGCTGAGGGGAGCTGTGGCAGAGAGGTCTGCTGCAGCATATGGGATATCTCCCTGGCTGGGGATCAAACTCGTGCTGCAGTGCCTGCTGATAGCTTGATAGCCCTGACCTTAACCCCTCCGACACCAGGGAGGCCCAGTTTGACATTTCTTACAGTTTTATTCATTTAATACTCACTATTGAAGTATTGGATGAGCAAGTCAGGTATTTTTGATATTTTGTTTTGTAGAAGCATTAACTGAGATGCTGGAAGATAGTGCACTTTGTTCAAATTCACAAATCTAATAGATAATGGAATTCATTCTCGAACCAAGTCTTCTAATTTCTTTGTTGTGGTTTATTCCTATAACCTCTAGCTTCTAGAATTAATTATTTGGAGTTAATAAGGAACCTTCAGTTCAGACCCAAAGCTGCTATTTCTAAATCAAGGAGAGCAAGGGACCATAGCAAAATAAAATCAATGGTATCAAAGCCCATATCTTTAAAAAAATTTCCTGTGGAATCATTTATATACATGAAATTTATAATAGTAATTTCACCTTTTTTATAATTTCAATGCCAATGTAATGACAGCACTTCCAGTGTAAAGCATTTGTTTCATGTTTGTACTGATGGCCTATTTTATGCTTCCCTTGGTTACGGATCTGTGAAGATGTATTACCAGAGAACGATGCTGTGATACTGGCATCCTCCTTCAGTTAGCTTTTTCCCCTGTTCATTCACTTGCTGTTAAATGAGAGATTACTGAGTGTTGCATTTAAAGAACCTCATGATGCAACTTGCACTATGAAATGTACAAAACCAACAATAAACACAAAATTGAAATGTATATACCACATATTTCTATTAGAACTTGCTGTTTCAATGACAATACAAAGATGGTAATTTTAAGCATACCACTTCTTTTGAAGTATAAAAGTAGTTATAATGGGCACCCTTGCTTTATGTTTCATCCAGCAGCAAATGTGTATTTATAGTCCCTGCTTTTGGAAGTTTTAAATGCATAAGGAAAAAGTCACATTCAAAAAATAATCACAGAACCACACTCCATGTTAAATGTATAGGGACATTTCTTCTTATCTTCCTATCTGCCTCAGCGTATAGTGGATTTCATGGCATAAAGAATAAACTATGTAGGGGCCTCCCCGGTGGCGCAAAGGTTGAGCGCTGGGTTGCGAAGCTGCCTGCAGCCTCTGCAGCGCCAGTTTGATCCCCGGCTGCTGGTTCCATCCCTGGCCGCCGGGCGAGGGTCCCACTTGGCGCGCATACCTCACCTGCCGCCCGCTGCTCCCCTCAGCAGTGTACTTCGGTCTTTCTGTCCGTTCTGCTGCCTGCTCTGGCTCTGGTGAATTCTCTCACCCTCCCGCGCTTCTGACTGTACCCAGTGCTTGTATAAATAAATAAATCCTTAAAAAAAAAAGAATAAACTATGTAGATGTTCGTTGAATGACTAAATGAATGAATGAATGAAAAATTGAAGAAATCATTGCAAGCAGAATGATTAAAGCAAAAGTCTTGAGGAAGAGGTGAGCTTATAAGAGGCAATGCAAGTCCAGGAGAGTGTTCCAGGCAGAGGGAATTAGCCTGAGTAATGATTTCAAGATAATGTACTATGGCATAAAGTCTGATGAGACATGATTGGCTATGAGGTGCTATTTGTGAAGAATCTAGTACACCAGACTATATGAAAGTCTAGTGTATGAGACATTTCATAAGAGGTAGACAACTGGTTATTTTAATTTAAAATTCTATAAAGAATACATTTCCCCTTTTCTGTTATTCTTGTTCTCTACTGGGTTGTTTTCCTTGCCTCACTCAATTTCAATCATCATCCTGAAATATCTCCTCTACTTCTAAAAACAACTGTCAAAGGACATGTGACCCAACCCAAATATGAGGCTATGGTTGGTGGCCTCATAGTAAAAGAATAACACAAAATAAAGTTTAACCACATTTGCCACATTTGCCCCTCACAGAGCGAAATGGCATTCATCTGGAAGTATTTTTCATGTGCTCATATTCATTATTGATATTTTAAAAAATTTAAAATTTATTCATTGCACTAATACATTTTTAATTTATTCCCTCATAAGAATGACTCATCATGAATCACACATTATGGGATCATTTTAGTCACTGTACACAAATGAAATGGTGACACAAAGAAAATGAAATGTCACCTTGTTTGTTCCATGATGCTAAGTATGGGTGACAATTCCGATTTAATTCGAGGCTATATCCTAGGCGTAATGCCATTAAAGTATCATATTTTTGAAAATCAGATAAGAGTATTTCCGTGAAATAAAAATTTAATATTTTTGTTCAGTGATACTTGTTATTTGAGCAATACTTGCTTCCATAATATAGAAAGTCAAAAATATACTTTGTTCCTATACATTTATTAATTTCTGTTTTCATCCATAAATATAAAATATGAAATTCTCGTTTAAGCCAGTGGCTTGGGGCATTAATAATATAATATGGCAATATATATTAAGAGTGACTGATTAATCTGGGGTGGTTCATTTGGTAAAATTTTACTCAAACTGATCATCTATCACTTTCTCTATTTTTTGTGCATGAGAAACACCTGCCATTTTGAGGTTCTCACTGAAAATGATCTTCATTGTTCTCTTTAAGAGTACACTTATATCAATGTCATAATTTTAAAATAATTAGTGTTTTCAAGAAGTGCACATAAATCTAAAACTAGATTTGAATCACATTAAATTGCTGAATTATTTAGTACAACATGTTTTTTCATCTTATCCAAAATCATATATCAATCCTCAAAAAGTTGAATAGCTAGAATGGTGTCATTTCAGAAAATAAAATGTCTTTTCATTCTAGAAAATGACAGTTCTCTAATGAAAACAAAACTCTTCTTTAGTTGAATGTAGGATTTGAAATCTTTTCTCAGATTTTGACTTTGCATAAGTCTTCCTATGATATGTGATTTTTTTGTGTCACTTTTTTTCTGTATAATTTTTTTTTTGAAGCTGAATGTCAACATTAGCATTTTCTGGCTCTTGCTGAAGCAGACATTTAGGTTAATGCTTCTGCTGGCTTTGTTTCAGTCAACTGAGAACTTTGATTGTAATTATTGGGATTACTTTAATTTAGAAAAGTGCAGTCCCTTTTCGTGAGCATGATTTATTCTTGCATAAATCAAATTAAAAGGCTTTATGGCCAGCAGGCCTGTCTTCATAGCTCTTCAATTCTCGGATGTACTATTACTTAAAGAAGAAGAAATTGGAAGATAGGATATATGATTTACCATGCCAGATGACACAGAGTTAATTGTGGAACTCTTTGTTACTCATTGACCACAGTTAACTGATTGGAAGCTTCTTGCTTTCCCTTCCTTTCAAGGGTAGAGTGGGTATTTTTGGTTGTTTATATAACTCATCTTTTTTGAATGGCATGAAAAGATTCCAGAAAAGGGAATTTTGCACATGAACTTATTTTGAGTATATTTAGTTTATTCAGAGATGAATGTCCCTCTCCTTGAACATGTGTTAGAAACTAACCCTATTATTAATTTTTTCAACAAGAGAAATATTTTTATGTTGAGCTTTTAGAATTTGAAATAATTTTTTTGGCAGAAAGTAGATGAGTTGCAGGTGGCCTTTGTCTCATATTTTGGTGTTGTATCATTATAATAGTACAAAGCTTTTTAATTTTTTTATTTGTGCTTTTGAAATTTGTGCTTCATTGTGCAAAGCAAACTTTCTGGAATTTAATAAAAGGGATGCAGGTTATTATACATATATAAAATAAGATTGTTAAGTTTTTTCTTAGCAATTATAACATTATCTGTGATTAGTATTTTTACAAAAGATAATTTATATATATATTATGATAGGCTTAGTAAGACAGATAGTTTGGGAATTCCTTTAAAAATGTTTGATCAGCTTGGTAGAAGGTAGTTTTCAATCATTTCTAACAAGGTCACAGCAGTTTATAAAAACATTTATAACTATATAGAAATCTATTCTGCTTTGCTGCAATTTACAATGGCTGTCCTCAAAGGAAACTACTTTGTTATTGAAAGCTTGAATTTAAACAACTAATTGTTATTTTCCAAATAATAATTGTGATTGTTTTGCTTGGAGGTTTCAAACAGTTGCTTTGCCAATATCTAGAATAGTTTCTCAACCATTATTTCACTATTGCCTAGCAAAGAGCCTCTCTCTCCATGAAATTCTAATATGATAAACTATGTATCTCTTTATGTTGTCTGTGTATCTGTGTTTTTTATATAAATGAAATATATAATATCTAAGATTGTGTCACACCCACCTCCATTACCATTATTTCCCCCATGGGAGAAATACTATTGTGCATGGTGGGACAATATTACCCTCGTGAATGCTTGAACTAGAGTAGATTTTGTTCAAACCTAATATAAGATCAATATCAAGCCAAATTACAGTCTTTCTCTATTGCTAAGCACTGAGTAGGACGAAATTTTTTTTTACTTGTAACATTAATTTCCTTTGCCGTGCTAATCCACTATATACACCTAATCAGTATTATTGCAGTTTATGATTCAAAGGGAAAAATGATAGTCTCCTCAAATAAAGGAGCTTCAGAGCTTTCTGCAACAAAGTTCGCTTGTATTCAGAGAGGTCTGATTTAGTGGGACATTACCTAATCAGAAAATTAGGGTGACATATTTTCCTCTACTGTTATTAAAATAGAGCAAAGAAAAGCCAAAAATTTCCAAGTCTGGATTTGGTTCATATCATACATTAATGTTATTATCTAGGCTAGGTCTAAAAGTCCATTGATCCTGGATTTGTGATTGATTGTGAATTGATAAACATCCGAACCCACAAAGATTTTGTTGTTTTACAAGCTATAAATACTATGATTTAATGTCACCAACCTTTAGTGACCTGTAATCAAGTCTCAAGGTGGTAGCTCTGTAGCCCCAGCTACCGTGATCTGGCAGTTATGTGGATATTTATCCAGCTGTGATGAAATTGGGTTTGGTTTTGAGGATCTGTGAAGGCTTAACAGTGGAGGCTGATTGACACAGGCTGATCCTGCTGGGTTTTGTTTCTTGTTGAAAGGCTAGAGAAGCATTTTCCCATCTTACAACTTTGGGACTTTTGTCGCAAGCCAGTAGCTCACCAATTGCAGTAATAAGACTTGAATTTTCCCCATTCTTGAGGACAGGAAGTTGTCATTTTAACTGTTATGGCTGGTTTAGGGCTTTTATTCCAGACTAATGACAGTTTTCTCCCATATACTAATAGCTCTAATTTAGTTGTTGGTGCTTTTTTAATAATCACATTCTCAGGTGGAACCTGCAAGGTTCTGAGAAATGTAAATTTTGTACATACTCTGGAGGAATTTTAGGTTGTTGCAAATGTAGTGCTCTGACATACTGTTATGAGATGTATTATTTGTTTTGAGTGCGATTATATTTTATACATGGGATATTTTGAACCAATTTCAAGAACAAAAAATAAATACGTTGGAAACTTCTTTGATTTTTGCAATTTAGAGCACCCATATTTCTTTCACTATGTAGTTGACCTTTTACCTGCACAGATTTTGCAGTATTTTCCTAGTGTTTCCCACATGATCAAGAGTAATCTATAGTTTTGATGAGACACGTTGTGTTTGGAATTCTAAAGAGCAGTGCTGAAACAGGTGATTTGGTGAGCAAGTCTGCCTATCCACTCGAGATCTATTGCCCATTGGACTTTCATTATCTAATATTCCTTGTTGCTTACATGAGTGGAGAAAATTATATACTGAAGGGATCCATGAATTTGGGGTCCCATAGATGTCTCTCACTCTTCTAGTTCTATGTATCGGGCGCTCAATTGTAATTGTTACTACTTTGAAATATTAGAGCAATGATTCTTACCATCAGCCTAGGATGCTAACATGGCTCTCCTGGGAGTCACTCCCATAGAGATAGGGTGGTGTCATAAAATCTCAAGTGTGTCAGGGCAGGAAAAAGAAGTCGACAAAAGAAGTCAACTTGAGGGCCTCCCTGGTGGCGCAGGCGGTTGAGCGCTGCACTGTGAAGCTGTCCACAGCCTCTGCAGCGCCGGTTCCATCCCAGCTGACAGGCGAGAATTCCTGTCATGTCCGCTGCTCCCCTCAGCAGTGTGTTTCATCAGTCTGCCTGTTCTGTTCCCCGCTCTGTCTCTGGTGAATCCTCTCACCCTCCCCCACATCTGGACTGTACCCCAGTTCTTGTATAAAAATAAATAAATCTTAAAACACAAGTCAACTTGAAGGAAACTTGAAATATAACAAAAGAAAAAAATCCTTTCATTTTTAATTAAATATTTTCACTTACCTAGTATTACTGTATTATAAGAAGAAATCTTATTGATATTTGAATGGAAGATAGAATGATTTTTTTTTAAAGATTTATTTATTTATTTATACAAGCACTAGGTACAGTCAGAAGCGCGGGAGAGTGAGAGAATTCACCAGAGCCAGAGCGGGGAGCAGAGCAGGCAGAAGGACTGAAGTACACTGCTGAGGGGAGCAGTGGGCGGCAGGAGAGACCCGCATGTGCGCCATGCGGGACCCTCCTCCGGTGGCTGGGGAGCAGCCGGGGATCGAACCGGCACTGCAGAGGCTGCGGGCAGCTTCGCAACAGAGCGCTCAACTGCTGCGCCACCAGGGAGCCCTGTGCCTTGCTTTTTTTTTAAAAAAAAACACATTATGTGAATTTTTCCATTTCAGCACATGGAGGACTCACTGGTTCTTTTTGTGCAATGCTGTAGAGTACTTATTGTATGATTGCCCCATAATCTATTTAAATGGTCTCCTTGTGATGGGTGTAATTGAGTTTTCAGTCATGGAGTCCACAAATAAGCGGATGGGCAGATGCACAATGTACAAAAACCTGATGTTTGAGCAAATTGCCTTTTACCCTCCACTAACTCCTGAAGACATCATTTTCTATTTGCCAATAAATGTGTTCCCATCGATTCTAAGTAAACAGGAACAAGATTTTGAACAGTAGAAAATACAATTTTTTAAACTTGTCATTCAAATATAAAATGAAGAGTTATGGTAGGTAAGGAAGGTGGAGAGTAATATTTATGGATATACCGTAGGGGCCAGTCCTTTGAACTAACATATTCTCAAACTTAGTAGTTAAAAGGCAGCCTTTTGATAGAGAAGTGTCATGTTTTTTAACAGAAGCAGAAGCTGGCCCAGAGAAATTAAGGTTTACAGCCAGTGAATAATTAGAACTAAGGTGTTAACTCATTTCATTCTAATTCCAGTGCTCTGTGCTTTTCTTTATGAATATCTCCAGCTCAGTGGTATGGCTAAAATAGTAGCTTCAAATTTCACACCCAATACTCTCATCTTTATGGTCTGCACAACTTCCCTGGTATGGTTGGTTCTGGGTGAGGTGAAAAGGGCATCCAGGCATGAAATTTAAAGAGGGGCTCTCTTTCAGAATCATGTACTTGAACCCCTTGTGTCGCATTCACCTTAACCCAGTCAGACCATGTACCTCAGTTTCCATATCTGTAAAATTGGGATAAATATTGTACCTATTTTATAGGGCTTGTATGTGTGTATAGTATTAATGGAACTTACACATAAAGTGTTTAAAATAGTGCTTAACCTATGGTAAGTTCTAGTTAAAGTTAGTTCTACTTAGCTAGTTCAGCATCTTGGTTATTCACTTACATAGAAGACTCATAATGCTGTTTAAATAAATGGCAATGTGGAAGATTATTTTTTTTAAGAACAAAAGAATATTTTTATAGCTTTTTTATGAGCTCCCTTTCATGACCTCACTTAAATAGGATGATCCTGACATCTCCTTTTAAGTCATCATCTTCTAAATATCTCCCCGAGAGAAGCCACTCTCTGGGTACCAAGGTTGGTCTAGGATGAGGGCCTAGATGGCAGGGCTTCAGCAAAACTTATCCTGCTCCAAGGACCCAGGCCAGGCTTTCTTGTGACTCAAATTCTTTTTTCTTTCCCTGCAGAAGCAGGAGATGGGATGGGGGAATCCCAACTCCTATTTAATGCCAGCTTTTATTCAGTTCCTTTTGAGAATTCCCTCCTTCCCACACTTCCTCCCACTCAATACCCAAAAATATTAATGCCTGAGAAAGAAAGCAAGACTTTTAACTAAGTTCTGCAAAATGTCTGTCATGTATTTTTATGTATTTGTAAATTGTTCAAAAAGTAACAATGCTGCTGTTGGGGCATAGATACTAATTATGTCCAGTAACTCTGTTGTCACGTCTTCTGATATGCCAATGCTTCCTTCAGACAGAGTGATTCATGATGAAAAGTTGCTGAACTGATTATTTTTTAAGGAGTGTTTTTTCCTTTCTTTAAAAATGAATGCCTGGTGACCTAGGGGTTAAGTCTCACCGTTATCACCTCTACAGCCTGAGTTTGATCCCTGGCCAGGGAGCTAATCCATATATGGCACAGCAGACCTTTCCTGTCTGGCCTGCTGATCCCCTCAGCAGTGTATTTCAGTAGATCTGCCTGTTCTGCTCCCCACTTTGTTTCTGGTGAATCCTCTTGCCCCCTGCACTGCTGGCCTACACCTCAGTTCTTGAGTGCATAAATAAATACAAATAATTAAAAAAAAAAAAGAATGCCCTTTATAACACATTAGTAAATGGACATGTGTTTGAACTTTGTCATTTTTGTTTTTGGTAGGAGGTGCGTGAGCTAGTGAGCACTGTGTGTATGCATATGTACATACTCTCGTGCTTTCCATATATCGTCAGTTTTAATTTTCAAAAATAAATTTAATTGTATTGATGAAACCCCTATCAGTGTGTAGGACTGGCACATAGAAGATCACTTTGTGACTGACAGCCTATTTTACTGTGTGCATCTGGGCAGACAGTACGTTGGTTCCTGATTGCGACTCTCATTGTGTTTGTGACTAGGCATTTGAGAACATTTTGTGATCCAGTGTTCAAAGCCTTTGCTTGAGTAAAGCATTCGCAGGCTGGATGATGGCATGCTAGGCCAGCCGAGCTGTGATTGCTGCTTCTGGTGCCTCCCAGATATGTTTTCTCTCACCAGTATTGTCTACCCGCAGCTTAGCTGGGGAGAGCAGCTGCTTCTGCATTCCTTTGTGAATGGGTCTTTCACATGCCTTCTGTCCTTGGCATGGCACTAGCATGAGTATCCACTGAGGGTTGGTAAAGCAAAGCGTTCATGGCGATGATGAACTTGCTTATCTTTAACAGATGGCTTAAATGTGAGGCTCATGAATGTGTCCATATTGGGTTAGCAACTTGGCGTTATTATAAATGTTAATGGCAACCGTCTCTGTTCTCTAGGCCAGTGTTAACCACACTCTTCTGATCATTCATGCCATCAGGAAAAAAACGCAGAGAGTCTACTCAATATATAGCAGGAGTTCTCAACAGGGGATGATTTTGCCTCCCAGGGGACCATTGATAATGTCTGGAGAGATTTTGTTTGTCACAACTAGGGGAAGGATTGGGAGGAATATTACTAACATTTAGTGAATAGAAGCCAGGGATTCTGCTAAACATCCTAAATACACAGGCTCTCCCCACAAGACAAAGAATTGCCTGACTGACATATCAATAATGCTGAGCTTGAATGATCCTGATACATGGATTGAACCATATGAAATTGCCTGTTTCTATATATTCATAATAGGTTGAATCTGCTGATATTCTGTCAATTTTTGTTTACAAAAGGGCAGTTTCGTCCATTTCAACATAATATGTATTTATAAATGATGTGAATGAATTATTCTACAATTTTTTTTTACATTATAAAATTAAACTAGCCCCCACAGAGGCTATTAAAATAAATCTGTTTTCATCTTGTGTCCCTGTGGGTCATCTTGCACATCCCCACCTTGGAGAGGATTGCTCTAGACTTCAGCTTAATCTGGAGGTGGATGTGACTGTTATCACTTTACTAGGCTAGTGTTTTATACTGTGCTTATTGGTTCAGTTAGCTTTTCTTTGGTGGTATCTGGGAGACTGGTTGCCTCTTATAGGACAGGCTTGTAGGAATTCAGGTTACGATTTTTTTTTCACTTCAGTCAGAGCAGTTATCCCTTGCAATGCCCTAGATACGAAGTTTCGAATTAGATTGCACTTGAAGGGAGCGTTTAACAGTAAGAATCACACTTTGAAAAGCACTGCACTGGACAGTGGTAAGGACTATTTCCTATCCTGTGTCCTCAGTACATAGCACATAGTAGCTCTTCGATAAATGTTCTTTTGAATGAATTCCAGGGGGCATTCTCCTTGAACTGAGGATTTTGAATTGAGCAGAGGAGAGTCCTATAACATTTTCCAAAAATACCCGATTTTCCCTAGGTCTTATTTTAGGGAAGTTATATGCTATTTTTGCCTTGTTGGTTTATCAGGTGGTATTTATTAAGAACTCATGTCGGTGTGGGTGTTTCTGAATCCATTTTCTTATATTCTTAACTTTTTGTGATGAATATGGATTACTAAAAACAAAAGACTTCTGCATATGGTTGCGTGATGTGCGCTGATCCTATGAAGCACATTGAAGGATCACTGTCAGTCATTTTAGTACATAAGAAATGGACACACTTTTGACCTACATAGGGAGCTTTCAAAAATAGCACGGGTCTCGGCTAGGTTACTAACAACAATGTTTTTTTAAAAAATGATCTTTAGATGATACTAGTTTGTAGTTAGTGTTGCGAGCCTCTGTTTGAGAAGTCGAATACCATTTGTTTCGTACAACTTCCTTTTAAATATAATTGCCTCTCTAGTACTTTATTTAAAAAAATCTCTAAAATGTATATGTTTACATAAAAAGCAGGATATAGATATAATATGTATACACACATATATGACATGAATACTTATACATACATATATTCAAAAAGGAATTTATGAAGAGATGCACCAGAATTTTTAGTACTGATCCCTTGGATGGGATTTTAGTTTGGTGTAGAAAGAAGAGTATTGATTATTCAGTTTGCTTTTCCCCCCACCCCCACCCCCACCGTGAGCATATTTACAAAGAAAACAAGAACACTCCTCTGTTACCAATTATATTAGTCTTTTTTCATAAATACTGTACTGTAGGTCTCTCATTTCTTTTCCACTGCAATATAATAATTTCTTTGGAAATCTGTTAAGGAAAATATCCACTTGGCATTGGGAACAACTGTCCTTTAACAGTCACTTTACAAAGATTATAATGTATTCCTATAACAATGGCTTTTTTGTTTCAAAATCCTAATGGGTAAGCATGTTATATTAAAGGGTTGTTTTATCACTACTGACATTTTTATGAGTCACTGCAAAACCCCAAGAATTTCTGTCTGATGGAGTACACTTAATAAAAGGAACTCCAATGTATAGAACCAGGGGGTCCAGATAATATTATGTATTAGAGTTGCCTCAGCTGAGATTGATACGTTTTTAAAGTTGCTACTGATTCCACCGTTAACATTAATGAAAAAATTTAAGGAAGCCACATTACAGTACTCTGAAAACAATTGATTAAATATGTCTATTGTATAGCAAAGAAACTGAGAGTTTCAAAAGCCCATCTAATTTTCCTGTCATTCTACGTGGAAGGAAGAGTGTTTTTGATTTCACTCAGCGGGTTCTGTTAACTAAGAATGGTTTGCAAATGAAAAACTACCATTTAAATTTTTTTTTGTTGAAGTAACATTGCATTATGACATTATATAAGTATCACATGTACATCAACATAAATCAGCATCTTTCACAGACTTGTGGATCCATATTGTCACAAGGAGTCAGGGTTTCTGACAAACCCCATATATCCTGGGCTATTTCACACTAATGTTTATTTCTTTGATTTTTAAGATTCAAATATCCTTTCTCTGTAATCTCTAAAAACAGCTTGACCACTTTGGCCTGATTTTCCTTGACCCAACATTAGGTAGTGTGACCCAGTTCCTCTTTATGCAATGATGTTACAAATTTAACATCTGGGTAGAACAATTGCACTTATAGTAAGTAGCATATGAGATCACTTAAAAAAAATGTATTATCGCGTGCGATTCCCACAGCACTAAATGATATTGGCATTTTATTCTTTCCATATTGCCTATGGGACCCAAGGAAGTTAAATGTTGTCACATTCACAGACTTTACAGACAGAAACAAAATATGCAGTAAAGGGGAAAAAATCCCCTTTTTTGTTGGTTCTGATAGTTGGCAGAATCCAGATTTCCAACTAAAAAGGATGGCAATTACAAAAGACAGAACCCGCATCTCAAATTTGCACAGTTGAGGGCACACATTACTTTCAGCAAGATTAGTATCTTATCTCTTTCCAAAGATGCCTAATGCTGAGTTAAGGTTCTCTTTCTTTATTTTTCTTTATTTATTTTATTTGTTTAAATGTTTTATTTTTTTTTTTAATTTATTTATTTGTATATATTTTACAACATTGTTCATTTTTAAATAAAATGTTTGCTTCTTCCCCCCTCCCCTCTCAGGTGTAGTCACCATAGAATTTTCTCCACCAATTGACCTGTGCACCATCACCACAGTCCCCTGTAGTTTTCTTTAATCCTTCTAGCTTTTTGTGTACTATTGATTTTCCCTAGTGTACCTTGCGGTTATATTAGTGAACACTATTTGCAGAATTTCTGAGTTGCTGAAGTAGACTTGTGGTTATTGATATTGGGAATCTGACTTGAAATATTTACGTGCTTTCTGGGGAATGAAAGTGACAAAAGCTTGTCTTCTTTAAAGATGGATACTTACGTACATAATAGAATCTCTGAGATTTTTTTACTCAAAATGGGAACTTTTGTTTTACATATAAACTGTGCTGTAATTTTATTTTTATATTTTTTAAAGATTTATTTATGCATACAAGAGCTGGGGTACAGGCCAGAGATGCAGGGGGTGAGAGGACTTGCCAGAGACAGAGTGGGGAACAGAACAGGCAGATTGACTGAAATACACTGCTCAGGGGAGCAGCGGGCGAGACAGGAGAGGTCTGCTGCGCCATGTGGATTGCTCCCTGGCCGGCCGGGGATCGAATTCGTATTGCAGAGGTTGTGGATTGCTTCATAGTGCGGTGCTTAACCCCTTGAGCCACCAGGGAGGCCCTTGTGCTGTAATTTTAGGCTCAATCAGTTTCTTCTATAATTTCCCACTACAGAATGTCTTTTGGGTGGGGTTTGTACAAAGAAACTAAAATCAAATGAAATTATTAGAGAGCAAATAAAGTAATTATGTTAAATAATATGTTTCAGTGTTGAACATCACAATGATTTCAATGACTAAAACTGACAGAGGTCAATGTTTGCTTTATTATTGATTCAGCTATAATTATTCTGAGGATATGTTAGAACACCTCACTTTATGGGTTCAGTTAACTATGTTAACTATAGGTTCATGGACTCTTAATGTTTTTAGAATGATTCTCCCTTTCAACTTTCATATCATGCCTTTAAATCATCACTTGAGATGAATGTAATTTCAGTAGACTCCATTTTGGTGTTTGTAGTTGTCTTTTTTTTTTTGTCATAGTGAATATAAGAATTTCTTTTGCTAGAAGCTTTTATGATTTAGACTCTTCTTTGGATAATCCTATTCATGCTAGGCTGATGTACCTAGTGTTTCTTGCCTGATCTTTAGAATTATCTGGGATATTTGTTATGCTTAATTAAAATTCCCAAGACCTTTTCGTGGAGCCAAGATTTTAGTTAGCCTAATAGATTTTTTGTTGTCAGAGATTATAATCCTCTGGTTATTCCATGTGCCTGGAGCAGGCAGTTTAGGTATCTGGAGATAATCAGGATGGCAGATAATCAGGATGGCAGGTTGGGAGAAAGTAATGGGAGACCAGATGGAATTGGGTTTTTCTCTCTTTTGTGAACACAGGCCTCCCATGAAAACCCTCTAATTTTATAGAAGACCTGACGGAAGCCTTGTTTACCTTTTGAATATCCCAGTGTGTGTTTATACCAGTGTGTGCAGATGTACATGTTTGTTGTTTTCAAGGAGCTGCCATTTGTTAGGCACCTGGTGGGTCTCAAGCTGTTTCTTTCAATGCTACAACAACTTTATTTTTATGGTGGTGACAAGAGAATATGAGCAAATCTTTTATCAAGAGAAAATGTTTGTCTCTGACAAATATCTCAGTTAACAAAACTCTTGTTGCACAAATCTTCTTATGAGTACATCTAAAAAAATGGAGAAGACTTCGAAATGAGCAAAAAAAGATGACTAGGACTCTTTTCATTGAAATGTTAGGTAATATCTACTGTGTTCTTCTGAGTTATGTAATTCTGAGTTATGTATCTTTTATAATCATTAACACAGGTTGCAGAAAACTGATAGTAAGAAAAACAACTTTTGTCTTATGGAGACACAATTGAGACCATCTATCTACCTTGTGGAAGTCATCACTTATTAAATCATTTGGATTGCTTACATATGTGTTTGTTCTTTCACCTGGTTATAAGGCCTTACTGATTCCATCATTAATTTACTGATTTCCATAAGATCTTTGAAACATGTTCACTTTATAATCATAAGAATCATTATTTCTGCCTTTTAAAAGACCATTCTTTAACTAATATCCTTGTAAAGTCTTATAAGGGTATATAAAATGAGCACTATTTTCTCCATTTAACAATGAGAAAAATTCAGCAGTAGATGGGATCAGCATCCACTAATTGCATGATTTGGGTGAATACATAGGCTCTGTGGTTATGGTGGGCCAGAATCTGAAATTCAGCTATCTACACTGAAGACTCAGACCAAAGCCGGAGAGTGGGCAAAATTCCAAAATCTGGGTCAAAGATGGAAAGGAAAAATCAAGTGTCAAAGATTTAAACAAATAACATTTGTGGGATTGAGGGTTGAAATTTTGAATCTAGCAAAAGGGCTAAACATAAAAGCCAAGTGAGTATGCATCGCTTACAATGAAGCCTTAACAGTGCCTCTGTAGCGTTCTTTATGTGGTCCTGTGTCCATCGGAAACAACCCCTGCGGCATTTAAACTAAGCACAAAATTGGAAACACCTGGCCAAATGGAGGCACTTTGGGTCCAGTAGGCTGGGAGTTCTGATAAATAGTTAGGGACAATGGCCTTCAGCTGGGCTCAGCTGCAAGACCCAGCATTGATTTTTAGCCATGTGGTTTCTCTCAGAAAACTATACACATTCCCCATATCCCTAGGGAGCTGACATTTTCTTACCACTCTGATTAATCAAACTGTGTTCAAAGTGAAAAAAAAAAACTTATCTAACCAGGCTATTCTTAGTCTCTTGATGGTAGCAATGCTACCTGGTCTTTTTTTTTTCTTCCAGTTTAAATTATTTTTCAAGTTATGTTTGCTGCCTTTGTAATTTACAAGCAATGATGGTAATTTGCTAGCTTTCATTATCTGCTACAAGAGTCGTGAAATTATGTTTTGAAAGCAATTTAGGAAAAGTAGAGATTTTGTATTTACTTTTTTTCCATTTTCAGAGTAAGGGAACCTTCCTTTGGTATCTATAAATTATATTACCAAAAAAAAAGTGATTCCAGATTAGGCAAGGTTTGTAAGTAATGATGAATGATGGCTTAATATATAAGACAATAAAGTGACTTCAGCACTTTCTTTATTCCACACCATTTTCCAGTGATGCCATTACTGTTTTATATTAATTACTATTAATCTCTAATTTTCTGTGAGATCTTACAAAGACAACTCATCATGATTATAAATAACTTTAATCAAATCTGTCATGGATTTCCTAATTATTTTTTGTGTTTGGATCTTAACCTCTGATCATAACTTCAGGCATTATTTAATTTGTAAGATACTTAATACAAGTATGATTTTCCCCTAGTCAATTCTAATCAGCAACCTAAGTAGCTGACTTAGTAGTAGTATTTGCATTATAAAATGTTTAATACGTTGCTTTATATGATGGAAGACTATTAGTGCTAGTATGCACAGGACAGGTTCATTATCAATTTAAGCAGACAGATAAAGGAGAGTCTGGGAGCCATCAGTGGATTTTTTTAAAGATTTATTTATTTATGCATACAAGAGCTGGGGTACAGGCCAGATGTGTGGGGGGATGAGAGGATTCACCAGAGACAAAGCTGGGAACACAACAGGCAGGCTGACTGAAATACACTGCTGAGGGGAACAGTGGGCAGGCGAGTCAGGAGATGTCTGCTGCGCCATGTGGGTATCTCTGTGGCCGGCAGAGATCAAACCCACACTGCAGAGGCTGTGGACAGCTTCACAGCGCTGCACCCAGTCACCTGAGCCACCAGGGAGCCCCCTCAGTGGATTCTTAAGGCTTTAAAGCTATCAGGGAACCAGGTACACAGGCACACAAGGTAGGGAGGCTGGCATGCAAGGAGGCAAGGCACAGGCTGGGCAGGAAGGGGTAGGAGGCAGGCAGACAACTGAGATTCCCAGTCCCCCACACATCTTTACTATCTCGTGGTCTTGCCTCTTCGGCGGTCGCTAGTCCTCTCGTAGCTGCCTCCCTCTGCAGTCATCCTCTGAAAGATGCCACCCTTACATCGCTGGGCCCTAGGCTCAGGTGTGCACATTTGCACATGCCCACATCCATATTCCAGGTGTTCACAATCAGGCATGTGTGCCCCACACCCATGCTCATGCTCCCAAGCACACTCTGCCCTAGCATGATCAAGGCCACAGGTGATAGCCACAGAGGCTAGTGGTGTAAAAACCCTGAGCAATTTCATTTACCCTACAATGATAGTTTTAAAAAGCTACGTGCAGTATGTAATTCATTCTTAAAATAATATGCTGTGACGTAACCTTTAAGGCAGATGTATTAGAACTCAGGAGACATAAACATAGTGGGGTTCTCCTACAAAAAGAACTGACCCTTTTATTGCTGAAGCATAAAGAAAATAAGAAGCCGGTTATTACCAGGCATGACTCATGTTGCCCCCAAATAGATGAAACCAAAGGTAATAGCTAATTTTAATTTTGAAATAATGGATTTCATAGATAATAATGCCTGGTTTGCTGCTGATACACTAATTTGTGCATTAAAGTTTGACAAACAAATTCTTTAAGAAAATTTCAAACTGGAAAAATTATTAGAACTTTTGGGTGAGGTAGTCAGAGAATTTGAAATGTTATTCTATGTGTATTTGGTCTGTTTATATCTAAAATATGTTTTTTTAATTTTTACTTTTGCCAAAGAGTGATACCTCACACACATTTTCAGAAGGACCCAGCATTTCTGTTTGTCAATCGGTATGATTTAAATGAGCAGTGGGCAGAAAAATCCATAAGTACTTGGGGAGTAATACAACAAATATTGTTTTACTAGAGTGGGTTATGTTCAGATGACAAGGCAGAATATAGGGACAAAAATTCAGAGGAGGGCCTCCCCTGGTGGCGCAGGCGGTTGAGCGCCTCACTGTGAAGCTGTCTCCAGCCCCTGCAGCACCGGTTTGATCCCGGCCGGCCGGCAAGTGACCCATATGGTGAAGCGTATGTCTCCTGTCTCCGCTGCTCCCCTCAGCAGTGTGTTTTGTCAGTCTGCCTATTCTGCTCCCCACTCTGTCTCTGGTGAATCCTCTCACCCTCCTGCACATCTGGCCTGTACCCCAGTTCTTATATAAATAAATAAATAAACAAATAAAAAAACCAAACAATACATAGAGGAAAAATAATTCAAAGACTGTTAGTATACTGGAAATGAAATTGTGCCTACTTCTTAGATTTTTTTGGTTGAAAATATTTTTTTCATCTGTATTTGTTTTACTTCTTTGAAATGTCTTGTCCTTGTGATTTCTTCCCATTCTTGTGTCTGGTTTGGAGTAGAAATGTAATTGTATTTATTTATTTAATTTTAAAGATTTATTTATTCATTCAAGAACTGGGGGTACATGCCAGAGGTGTGAGGGGTGAGAGGATTCACCAGAGACAGAGTAGGGAACAGAACAGGTGGATTGACTGAAATACACTGCTGAGGGGGGCAGTGGGCGAGACAGGAGAGGTCTGCTGCACCATGTGGGTAGCTCCCTGGCCGGGGATCGAACTCGTGCTGCAGCGGCTGAGGATAGCTTCACAGGTTGCGTCTTAACCCCTTGCATCACCAGGGAAGCCCAGGAATATAATTTTAGATTAGTAAACCCAAGCTTGACTTTGTGTGTGTGCTTGTACTAACATTGCTTAATTTGTGACACTCTATCAGAACACAACACATTATCAAACTATGATGAAGAAATTTTAATGATTTTATAACTCCCTGATTCTTTAACCCATCTTCCTGATCTCTCTCTCTCTCTCTCTCTCTCTCTCTCTCTCTCTCTCACACACACACACACACACACACACACCCCCAATGTCATCAGTACTCCCTGGTGCTATCTTTATGATTCTACCCTTTTGTTCTCGCTATGGTGAGATGTAATGTATAAGCTCTCTGAGTGCAGTAGTGCGGACTTTTCCACCCAATATTCTGGAGCCTAGAGCATAGTAGGTGTTGCATATGCATCTGTCGAATTTTTTGGAATCAGAAAACCTGGGATGGATGCCTAGTTGTTAAGTCTTAGCTAGTTGTTAAGTCTCTCATTTTCTCTGTGAATCCTGTTATAAATATCAGAACTAAGAGTGAGAGGTAACATTTCTATCGTTAAAATGAAGGACCAGGGCAAGATAAATTTCTTTAAGATGTTTTTCCGTTCAGTGAATGGAAAATGACTTCTCCCTCTTCTACATCTCTGTCGCTTGTTCTCAGTTACCCTGTGTTGCCGTGCATGTTTCAGCATCGCTGATTGTTAGCTCCTGCAGTACAAGGACTTTGCCCGAACATGGATTGCATTTCCTTAGCACCTGCCTGGTGCCTTAAATATAAAAGACACTCTGGAAGTTTTTTGGTGAGCATTTGGATAGATGGCAGAGACTGTCAGTTTTGAAAAAAGTACCCGAGGCACACAAGCAAACTTCGTCAGCCTCTTTGTTGTAGCTTGTCATGCTTTAATGTCTCACCCAGAGCTTTGGGTCAGGGCCAGGGCATTTCTCAGCTCCTTAGATGTTGCAGCCTTACTTTTCTTTATTCTCCTTTTGCTTTAGCCTACGGCAAGGGGGCAAGCAAAGGTGAGATCCTCTCACTGTTCTCCAGCATCTACAGGAAAGGCTTTCATGATGAAGGGAGAAAATAAAACCTTAATTTCCCATCCCTGAGGTAGGAGGGAACCCGTTAGAAAAGATACTGGGAATCGGGCCAAGGGTGAGATGGGGAAGACTTGCAGTGCTTCCCAGCAACACTGGGGCTGGGCCTTTTATCCTTTTGGATCAGCTATGAATTATCAAAATTATCAAAGTACCCGCAGGCATTGTAAACCATGTTTGCACATCGGAAAATTAAAAGTTGTTTTCATTGGCAAATTTGTATTCAACTCATTCGAAGTCTTCAGGTGAAAATGGTCTTCCTGTCATTTAGTTAATTTGTATGTGTATTTACCTATGAAACTGAAGAGAATGGGTTTGCTAGAAACAAGACTTGGGATTGGAAGGGAGGGGAGAGTGGTAACCCAGTAGTGATTCCTTTCTAACAGGCAGCTTGACCGCTGTTTGCAGTCCTGATCATTAGACTCAATTTGGGGTACACATTCTCAGGGCTCTGCCCTAGAGATCCAGATGCAGGGTTTTTGCATTGGGGGTGGGAATCTGCAGGTTTGAGAGCACCAGGTGATTCTAATGATGGGTAAGTAGGAACCCAGCCGAGTGCCTATTCCTAGGTATTTAAAGAACCCAGTTTCCAGTGGTAACACTAGAGTGTCTCCAGGGAAGTCCGGAGCTGCAACGCTCCAACTCTGTGCTGGGTCTCACTGAGAGTCTCACCTTCTGGGAACAGAAACTTGCTATTTTTTCTTCTGACATTTGCTGATATGCACTGTGTTATTTAAAGCTCGAAAAAGTGAGTTTTACATAAATTATTTGATGATTCCACCAGAAACTTCTAGCACTGTGGAATGAGTTCTTTCATGATTTTTTTCTTACCCCAGGTTTTCTACTTAGGTTTGGTTCAGCCGCTTTCTGTGGTGGTGTGCTAATATGTATTGGCTACTCAACCTTCCAGCCAACATATATTACATTTCAAGACTTTGCTCAACAAATGAGTCGTACAATTTAAACTTTGCATTCTCCCTGAGACAGTGTTTTTCTTCCAGTGGAAAGATGGGGGCATAAAGAGGTTGAGCAGTTTGCTTTAGGTTGCATGCTAGCTAGATGGGTCTTTTCTCGTTCCTAAATGTTACTGGTATCAGTACCTTTTGTTGTATACTGGGGAGAGAGTCCCCTGGGGTTGGTGTGTGTACTCCTGAGAGTCATCTTAATTGGTGTCTTGTGCAGAATGCACCCCTTTGTGATGTCTTGTTAATGGTGCCTAGCAGTGGCCTTTATTGTACTAATACTAAGTACTTTGAAGTATAAACTTTTGTGTGAGCCTCCCAAAAATCCTGAAAGGCAAGTTGTAGGTCCATTTTGTAAATTGGAGAACTGAGTTTTAAAAAGGAATGACTTGGGCAGAGTTGCAGTCATTTATTTTGCTTTTTGTCTTTTTCAAATTTAAGCTTTTGGAACAGGTAGTAAATAAATGTGACCCAGCGTTCACGCGCAGTGCAAAGAATACTTGTAAAAGCCAGCTGTACTATGCTGGTTAGTATTGGTAATTACATGGTTTCCATCCCAGAGGTAAAACCAGGGCTGGGAGCCAGTGAAGCTCGTGGTATCCCCACCCTCCTTCCCTGCCTTCCAATGTGGCTTTCAGATGATTTACCTCTGTGGTTTCTCTCTGCAAAATTGGACTTTGGTCAGATGCCTAATATTTTGGAAGACTATTAACTCCTATAGATAAAAGTAATGTGGTTTCTCTTGTTTCAACAATTTTTTCTCACCATCTCTGCTCATCTGAACCAGCCACTGACCTGCCAAACATAATGGGAGCATTTTCTTTCCTAAAAATAGGGGGAGGGGACCACTGCTGTTCTTAGAACTCTGGGATAATTGCAGACCTTAGAAAATGTAGTCCATGTCTGCAGACTTAGTCCACCAGCTGTGGGCAATCTTGGACAAGTAACCTGACCCATCGGAACCATCTGTGAAACTGAAAGGCTAGTAAAGGTGAAATATTACCCAGAACAGGCCCTAACTCTCACAGCTCATCCCCTCAGTCATGGGAAATGTTGTTAGAGGTAGTTTTTCTCCAATTTTGGCAGAAACTGCTTGATAATTTTTTGTTGTTGTTGTGGTGGGGTGGGGGTGTGTGTGTGTTGGGCATCACCTTTAAAAATATTTTAAGATAATTATCATTCTCTCTATATGTGTTTTCCCTTTGTATTGGGGTACTGAGTTCTTTGATAACTATTGAATTGAGGTGATCTATCACATTAATGTCCCCTCTTCCCTGATTACTCTAAGTGGGACCCTCCCAAGTTACCCTTTATTCTTACCATCGTTTCCTTTTTATCATACTATCCCTGTCTGTGTGAATTTCAGGCTAAGTACTGACTTCGATAGTATTGACTCATACCTTTATTGTCTTCTTTGCTTGGTGCCCTGTTTTTTCTCTTGATGTCTTCTATCTCCCCCATTAGATTACATGGTCCCTGAAGGCAGAGGAAATACCGTACTCACTGTGTTTATCTAGCACTAACACAGCACCTGACACATACTTGGTTCCACAGATACCAGAGGAATGAATCCTTTTTTAACCTATGTCATGACATCTTATTAGCATCCAGTGTTTAGTAATTGGCTTACTTCTAGTTATCTCTATAAGCTGTTTTCTTTGACTTCTAATCCCAAGCAAGAAAAAAATGAGGAAATTTCTCATGTCATATGCTATAGCCATGGGTCCTCTAGCTGTTTCTTTTGACATTGTTCTTGGTGCTGCTAAGGACAGTGGTGGTTCTAAAAGACCCTGCTGTTCGTCTTCTAAAAGACACTGGTTCATAAAACCTCATCTAAATCCCAGCATTGATAGTTTAATAATGATTTATAATTGGATCAAAGTTCTTCATTAAAATGAATTAACCATTATTCTGGGTCTTCTCTATCATTGACTTATTTTGAAAGCAATTTCCCTTCTGGTAAGCAAGAGCAGGTCCTATGTGAGAATGATGATTCTCTTTTTTGGATATCACTGCTTATAAAATCTTAGTTTCGCCTTTATTCCAAATCAGGCCAGACCAGACCCTGTTGAATGTGCATGGGCTGCAGTCATGGCAGTATTTATGGCCAGTGCTTCCTGCAATTAAACTTTATTCCTTAAGTAATAAGAAAAACTGGAAAATGGTTAATAAGTTGATTTAATTATTCCTGTCCTTGTTTGGTCTATGATGTCAACTGCTTTCTGGAAGCATTCATATCTGTATCACCCCCAGAATATCTAGCATAATATATTACCTATTATGGGCTCCTGATCAGACATTTTAAATAAATAATTGCTCTGGAATTATTTCATTAAACCAATTTTGCTTTAAGCTCACTGTATTCACACTTACCTAATGGCAAGTTTTTTTTTTTCCTTTTAAAGAAATAAGTTGTCTTGTTATTTTTGAGCCTACCTAGTAATCTAGTTAGTCATCAACCAAGAATACAGCCCTTTACAACAATTTTTAACATTGTATTTGAAATATCTGAGAGAAGCAGCTCATTAAATGTACCTTTTGTTTATCTGCTGTGTTCTTAAGAAAAATTTTGGTTAGTTAGGTTGACATTATTATAAGCAACTTAGAAACATATTGCTAAGTTAGGGATTGGTGCCTTCCTCTTGTGGCTCTATTTTCTTCATTTGCAGAGACTTTGTAAGGACCTCATTTAAATCCCAGCATTGATAGTTTAATAATGATTTATAATTGGATCAAAGTTCTTTAATGGATTATCTCAAAGAAGGAAGCACCCTGAAAGAATAGTCATTTTGTAAGGTTGACTGACAGTGAGGGAGAGTATGGAGGACCTTAATTTGCTTTGTGTTTTCTCTATTCATTTTGCACTGAAAGGAAGATAAACACACTCAAGGAAACTCAGATAGGAAGAAATTTATTTTAAGACCCTAAAGGAGTGGATATTGGGAATCCAACTGCAAGAAGTAAAGTGGTTACTCAGACGAGGAAAAGAAAATCAAAGGCAACTACTCTCTCCTTTTTTTATCTGAGTTACATGATGTCCTTTTCTTGATTCATCTTCATTTTTTCTTGACAACTTTTCAGCTGTCATTCACTTGTACATGACCCTGCACAGTTACCCCTAACAGTCACATTAGCTGAAATGGCTGGTTAACTCGGTGCCAGCATTTTCAGTTCAAATTTTAGTTCAGTTTGGTTTACTGTTGATCATTGGTCATCTTTGTTTAAATCAACTCTGGGTGGGGTTTGGGGCATCTCATGCTAATATGGCTGCCAAGGCCCACTCTTCTAGAACTCTGGGGAAGAGACAACTTCTCTCTGAGACAAAGCAGAGAGACAACAATCAGCATAGCTAGTTAAATTTTCTCTTTTAAGGTAATTTGATTTTCCTTGATTATTTTAGTGGGTTTTTTTTTTTTTTTGGTCTTTGAAAACTTACATTTTAATAGGGTTTACCAGGTTACATGGAATGTTCCCATATATTCTCTCCATAATTCTCAGAGCATTGTTTCCTTGGGGTGCGTGTCCTTATCTTGATTTGGAAATAGGATCAGAAGATAAGGAAAATCTCTGGTTATATCACTGAAGGTGACAGGGAATTCAAGTTCTCTGATCATTCTATGGTTTCCTACATGTCTGATTACACATATATGTATATGGATGTAAGTCTACATTAATGAGGTGGATCACTAGATATTTCTTTAAATTGATCTTGCAGATAGTTGTAGGCAATTTTCAGCAAGAAAATGTTAGAACTGGGGTTGATAATCAGGTGAACCCCAGGCCCCATTTTGATGAACCAGAGGGCCATTTTTATTGCTTAATGCATGAATCTCACAGCTTATTAAATTGTGAATGCCATGCTTCTTTTTTTCCCTCATTCTTTTGGAAATTTTCATTTTATAAACTTGCTGCTTGGTTGTCCAAAAAGTCATATGCATTTTTGCTGGAAAAACAAAAAAAATAGGGCCTCCCCGGTGGCACAGCGGTTGAGTGCTGGGCTGCGAAACTGCCCACAGCCTCTGCAGTGCTGGTTTGATCCCCGGATTCCGGGCGAGGGTCCCACATGGCACGCAGACCTCTCCTGTCTCACCCTCTGCTCCCCTCAGCAGTGTACTTCGTCAGTCTGCCTGCTCTGCTCTCTGCTCTGACTCTGGTGAATTCTCTCACCCACCCATGCTTCTGACTGGACCCAGTGCTTGTATAAATAAGTCTTGAAATAAAAAAAAAAGAAATAGCATTGTCCTTTAAAAAAAAAAGAAAGAAGAAAAAATTACATCATAATGCTTCTGACACAGTATGTAGAAGGTAAATAGTAAGATATATTTGGGGAAGATTAATACATTATAAATTTGAATTTGATTTTCAAATTTGGACCTGTTTCATTTTTAAGCTTAAGTTTTTTCCTACTCAACAATTGCTGTCATTCTAGCCAAACATCTTTTAGATTCCAAAGACTCATCATCCCCCTTCAGTTTTTACCCCCTTGAAGTTTCACTTTCTCAAAGAAGCCCCTTCTTTCCCTCTGCCAACCTAGTATGGTCTCTTCCTGGACTGCACTCTCATAAAGATTGATAGATAGCACTTACCAAAACAAACAGTTAACCATTTACAAAGTAGAATCCTGACTGGTCAATGGTTTTTTTATGTTTAAATATTCCCAAGTAGTTCTTAAGGTCTTCCAGAGCAATGACCACATCTTAAAATCTTTGTGTCCACCATAGCTCCTCATATATAGCTGTGTTTCCATTTTTAAACAATATTTAACACAACTTGTAGATCAAGTACAGTTTTAGATCCTAGGAAGCCATCTGCTTTATTTCATGAGGGAGGCAGACACGTAATTTCATGGGGAAAAAAAAAAAAAGACGTATGTACCTATTAAATTCAGATTTCTTTATTTTCCTTCTCCCATGAATTGAGACACACTTAATGCTTCTAATATTAGAGTTCCTGATTAGAAAAGTCCTCAGTGCAGGTTTCAGTGAAAATTAGTATGAATCATGTAAATTTTGAAAATCCTTGTTCCTTCTTGTTTCTATTTCTAGTTTACATTAGGTGAATTCCCTGGATCTTCCCCAGTGCAGCCTACCATTACTGCTTCTTCCCTGCTGTTCCCCCAGCATGTCGCCCTACTTGATCATTAACATAACAAAGAAATCTTTTTTTTCTATTGCCTAATATTTGCATCAAAACCATGGTCAGTCCCCAATACTATTGTACAGTTTTCTCCCCTCCAGAACAATTTTTCCAGATTCTCAGAAATCTGGAAGACTCATCCTCCCATTAAATTAAGACTAAGAATTGCTATAGCCAGGAAATGATCGATAACATTCCAGTCTAACAGTAAAATCTTTTCACTTGTCTTGCAATGAATAATTGATTTTGCTTAAGAATTTCCTTTTCTCCTGTGGGAAGATCTTTTTGCTATTTCGTCAGCGTGAAAATAACCTCTGGCACATAAACTGTGACACTTTCACGCTTGGTGGTAACTTTAACATTTAAAAGCAGTGGGGTTTTTCATTAATTGGATGAATATTTCCTTTCAGAATTCTTTATTTTTTAGTTTAGGAAAAAAAAAAACATTCCATGGAACATTAGCACTGCTTGACACAGGGGCAAGAAGAGCTCAAGATGTGAGTGAACACTGGATTTCAATGACTACATTAAAACAATTGATGCAAAATGCCTCCATTCAATTCTGGTTTTCTGCTTCATGTCCCTGTGTCTGGAGGAATAAATTATCCTTTTCTAACAAGATAAGACTCAGACTGATGACTGATTGCATGTTTTACTTTTTTAAGTGTACTTTTTCCAATTGATGGAAATAGTGAAAGTTTGCTAAAGCAAGAAGTGTCCATGAAAGTGATTTCCCTGAATGTCACCCATAATGAAGTAGGACATCCTGTGTGCTATGGAGAGCTGCTAATGTTCCCAGAATGTTATTTCCAGGATGGCTACTTTAATCTTGACAAAATGAGTCTATGCCCGAGAGTCCTTTAGATGTTTAAGAAATTTTCACTACCAGGACATTTGAATTCCTCTTTAGAAAGGAAAACTGTGTGTATACTACTCAGTTTGCAAAATCTTCCATTAGAAAACTGTGCTTCACCATGCTCCCGCAGATAGTTGTGTGAAAGGTGGGCAGAGTGGTAGGGGAAAAGGAGGGTGATCTGGCATTGAGTTATCTTTCTTTTCTGCAAAGTTCAAGTCTCATTTGTGTGCTTGTAACAAGAAACTTGAGGCTGTGTGCAGTCATCTGTAAATGCTGTAAAAAATATTCAGAGACACATGAATACCTATTTGCATCAAGTAACACCTGTATTAAAGAACCTTTCTATAAGATGTACTTGGCATTTATTTTGCCTCTAGTTGCTAATGGCTTTTATTATGCAATTCTAGAATGAGATCTTTGGTGGTAGGAAAAAGCATTGATGTATTTGTGCTCCTCATCAATCATAAATTACAATGTTTTTCAGACCTGAATTTTCTTAGTATGATGCCTCTTATATTACTTTTGTAACTCCCCAATGACTAAGTTATAGCTGTAGTAACAAAATGACCGTCCAAGACATATTTCTCAATGGCCAACACTCTTTTGCTAACAAATTTAGGGCAGAAACAAGACAAGAAGAAGATTGGGGAATTTTGATATTTCTATTTGAATATCAGTGCGTGCACACACATACACACACACATACAAGTTTAATTTACAGAGTTTAGCTGGTACTCAGAAACATTATATATGGGACTGTGATCTAACTTGATAAAGTCATGAGAAAGAAGTTGACTAGGTCTGGCGAATGTTTTCTTTTTTAAAGAAAAATGTTTCTAGTCAGTAGATGCATCTCATGATTAGTTATGCATTTAGATGGAAGAAGGGGACCCAAGGAATGTGTTAAGTCTGTGTGGGTAGGTGGGCTGCAATCCCAGTAATAGGTTTATTAACATTGGGTCTCTCAAGCTGCATTTATAAGGTTCTCCTCCTTATTTATAAAATTGTAGTTACATCTTTAAGATTTTTACTAAAAGTCATCTAATGTGTGAAAATGCTTAGCCTCATATTTACCATATGTTAGGATCTGATTTAATTAATAGTCATTGATTACCTCTTTCAGATTGGCCTCACTGAGAAGGATATTAGTGGAATGCCAGAATATTCAAAGGAATAGTTTACCCTTCAAAGTCTTCACTTTAGGAAGTATTATGTGCTTCAAGATACTTGCCTTCATCTGCAGATATATGTATACAGTTGTCTCTGTTATCTAGATACATATATACAACTATACCTCTCATCTGTCTGCTGCCTGCCTATTTATGTGGAAGTCTTTATGCAAATGTTTTATAAGGGTGGATTTGACTTTTAAAAATGTTATTTGAAACATGGAAGGGCCTGGAAGGGATCATGCTCAGCGAAATAAGCCAGAAAGAAAAAGAAAAATACCGGATGGTCTCACTCATAGCAGGAAGCTAGAAAACTTAAATAAGGGACCAGGAAAATGAATAACTATAAGAAGGTGAAAATCAAAATCAACAAACAACTATGAACCAGAGACACTCTATGGGGGGTGGGGGGCGGGGAGGGGAGGGATTGGGGTCAAAATAAGGGGGTTGCATTTGTATGGGGAATATAAAAATAAAATTTATTTAAAAAATAATGTCAATATGGCACTTGAAAATAAAAGGTGAAATGTTAGAGATAAACAAAGAAATCAGATTAGCAAAAAAGAAAAAAAATGTTATTTGACAATAGGTGAAGGACTACTCTCCCATTGAGTGCTTTAGCTAAAATATACTATAAAGTTGAGGCTATTGTCTTGAACTCATATGTCTGAACATAGTACCCTCCCCCACAAGGGGTTAAAAATACAGAAATAGCTACTGCAAGAGAGCTCACACAGTTTTCATTTGGGCATGCTTTGAAAGGACATAAGGCACCACTGACTATAAAAGTTTCTGTAATGTATATTATCGTACAACATTTTATATACCAGGTATCCTATGAACAATCCTTGAGGGAAATTTTATGAGACTAGTTTTATAGAACCAGTCTAAGGACAGAAAATTATTTGATACTTGCAAACTTTGATCCAGTAAAATGTTTTATTACTATCAAGCATATGTTAACAGTTTATTCAAGAGGAATGTTCCCTGTCTTACAAAAAATGACTACAAAACCATATTATTGTCATTTTGATGTTTTATGAAGTGCACAATTATAGACTCTTCCTCAGTCTTTCACTAACATGTCAAAATGAATCCCATGAGGGAAAGAACTTGATGTCTCAACTGAGGAATCTGAAATTTGAGTTGATCATCATAAAAAAAAAAAGTATCTTTTTTTTTCTAGTTATGTCACTCCTGGCCATGTGGCTTTGAGCAAGTTTCTTACCTTTTGGTGAGACATTCTTATGTCATATTTAGAATCAAAATATTTCTTAAAATATTTACATTTTACAGTAAGGAGAGTAAAACACAGAATCATCTATAAGCTTAAGTAATCAAGTTTCTGAAGGGTCAAAGTGTAAAGGAAAATAATGGCTTAACACAAAGCTGTAGCATATGGTAATAAACACCTTCAGTACTTGCAGAGTAAAGTAATATGTATATTCTGTGAGTTTCTGGTGCCTGGTTCTTGATCAAAAATTGTTGAGACATTTCTTAGCTTACCAATTTATAGAAAACTAAAATAATAGTTTTGACTCAGGGTTCTTTAAAACAAAATGAACTTGTATATGTAAAATGATTTTGTACTTTGCACATGAGAAGAGCTCAAAAATCTTGTTATGGCTTTAGATATATAGGTAGATAAAGAGAGCAAGAAGGTTGGTGTTTGTTTTTGTTTTTTTGCTAATTACATGTCCCCGGAGCATCAGTATTTTAGACATTCCCTGTGCTTTGAGGCAAAAGGAAAGCTCATGTTAAAAGAAAACCTGAGAATGTGCACACTGAAGTGTATAAGGGCAAAATACTTCAGGGTAGTGAGCAGTGATGGTGTTTGCTGCTCTATTTATGGCTCCTTTAGCTGTCAGTTGCCTAGGAGATCACTGGCAAAGTCCCAGTAATAACTAACACCATTTTATCCTATAAAGAAATAGCTGCAACTGATCTAGTGACAATGATTTAGTGACAATCGTTACATACTTCCTGGGGAAACCCCCTCAAGACCTTCAGAGATCTCCATCACCTGTTTTATTGTTATATGTCTGCTCTTCACCACACTGTAGAGAAACTGTCAGTTCACCTTAAAGAAAATACTGACTGCACTTATGCATCCAATGAACTTGATCCTGTTAAACAATTCATGGGGGAAGGCAGCTACTGTCTCTATTCTGTATTATTAAAGGCCACAAGGTTATATTTTTCTGTCACATAATCTGCTTTTGCTTTTCCTTTTGCAGGTAAGTGAACATGGCATTGGGCATTGCTCATTTATACTTCCTGTCTGGCTTTTACTCGTGTTGCCATTTTATGGACTAAAACTCTACAAGGTGGTTAAAAAAATACTGATATGCCGGTACTATGGATACCATTGCAGTGTGTGCTGAGAGATGGTAAGTGTTTGTCCATTTTAACCATAATTCATGAGGCCACCATGGTCCTACACTCCCATTCCCTCGCTTAGCAGCAAAGTGACTCTTGGTTTACTAAGTATTTCTTGTTGGCACAATTAAAAGAATGAAAATTTAGATACACTTTGTAAGTTTTTTAAGAATGTGCTTTTCGGAAGACAATTTTTATCAAAAGCCTGAGATTATTTGGTATTGTCGGTGTCTAAAGTCTGTTATGGTACAGTGTATTTCACGTCTGGCTAGTATTTGAATGAAATTTAAAATATCATGATAACATAGTGATGTACCTGGTCATAGAATGGCCTTTGTAGCTCAGAGGAAATTTCTAGGGTGAAAAAGGCAGGGTCAAAGTCCCACTTAAACTAAAACATTCTAAAGTAATAGTTGCCTAAGGAGTAGAGTATTATTAGATCTGTTTTTTTTTCTTTATGAATTCACAGTTCTAAATCAAATAAGTGTAATTGGAGTTTTGTTTTTCAATATTTGAGGATGGTGTTTGCTATGTAGATGTTCAAATATTAGCTCTATATTTAGAAAGGAATCGAATCTAAGCATGTTAAGCTAAATAGTAATGTGTTCCTTTTTAATTCAAATAAACTGTCATTAAAGACTTAAAGAATTAAGTAGCTTTTCAATGTTACAAGATGGTTACAGCTAAATCCTTTAAATATTTCAAGTTAATTCTCTAGGAATGAAGCCTAGTGGCATTTTTGTGTTTTTTTTTTTTTTTTTTAAATTTGCAGTCCAGTTTACTAGTTGACCATGATTTTTGGTTTTGTATTTTGACTTTGAATGACTAAAGCTCAGACCAGAAAAGTTGTATTCAGATAAGAATTCTTGTTTTTGATTTCCATTCATTACTATTGAAAATAATGTGTAAATTTGTTTTGAAATATGAATAAGTCTATCTTCAGGTTGACATACTTGGAAAGTACTTTGGATTCCTTGGTTTCTTCTTGTTCTAGCTTCACCTGGGATAAGTGAATTGAATCATTGTCATTAACTTTCAAAATTTTATTCTACAGAGGTTTGATGTTAAGAGTTTACCAAATACTGATCTATTTCAATTTTATTTTCTAAGAGAATAAGTTTAGAGCAATGTATTTGAGAATGATTCTTTTAACTCTTAATTGTTACGTTGTTGTAACACATTAATCTTTTGGGAATGAGTAATAGAAAACAATTCTCCCACCCCATCTTACATCTGCCCAAAACACTGATTCTACTTTTGCTAGTGATGGAAGCATCCATTTTTTTTCTCAAGTAAAGAAAAAAAAAACATAAAAATAGAACTTTCAAAATGAAGCTTTTAGGGAATTCGGCACAAACCCCAGACCTATGAAATCTTTAGTTCACCACCTTCTTCTGGTTACTTAAATCTTGTATGTTGTAAGTTTTATGACTAGTTTATTCATCAGAAACAAAAATCTCAACTTTATGCTTTGACCCAATAAACATCATACCATTTCCTAATATTATGGATTTCACTAGGACACTCCCAGTCCCAGAAGAGTTAAATGCTGATTAGAAGCAAGAGCAGTTCTTTGCTATTAGCTGCTGAAATCCAGAACCCTTCATCTTGGGGAAATCAGGGGGTCTTTAGAACCCCTGAGATGTTTAAGGATTACTTACAATACGCAGTAAATTGTAGTATGTGTCATGTTTGTAGTGTGAGGTTGATACCCCAACTAGAAGATGTTCCAGTCTTGTCTTTCTCTTTAATAGAAATCCAGAAATAACCTAAGCTGTTAATCCTGGGTGAACTTCCTTGAGCCACTTTGGAATTTTCTTGTAGTTTTGTTTGTAATGTGTCATTTATAGTCCACAGTGCTTCCCTTGTAGGAGCTGAATCATTTTGGTAGTTTTGATAGCAGTCTGGTGCCTGCTTTTATTACAATAATGTCACTGGATGGAAAGGAAATAAGTATATTTGCGTATTTGCATGTTTTTCATGTCAGTGAACGTTCTCATCAGTTTTATTGTTTATACATAAATATCGAATCACTAGGTTATTTCCCTACCTTGCTGTGTTCTTCTGAGGAAAAGGATGGCTGGTGGGGATTACTATGTAAACAGTTAAGCAGTTGAATGAGAAAACTCGATCTTGGTGGCTAGAGAGGCAGGTTGTTTGAGGATTGGCTGGACAAATTTGAACTCACACCATGCAGTGATAATAGCCTTCTTACTGTTCAAAGTACAACAGGTTATTTGATATGTTTGGGGCTATAGTATGTGATTTTCATCACTGTTAAGACATTTTTGTAAAAAAGGATTTTTCCCCTAAAATTCATAAATCATTTCCGACTTTTCTGATAAAGATGTTGGAAATTGAGGGGTACAAAAGAAACCAGAAGATTCTTAATGAGTTGGAGTGGAGAGTAAATTAGGATACTTACTGAACCTCTGAACCTGTGTCTGACAGATTTTGCATCATGAGTAACTGTATATTGTATAAGAAATTACCCTTAAGCATGGAAATATCATTTAATACAAGATTTAACTCAAAATCATGACAAGGAAGGGTTTTAAGTTGTATTTTTCTTGTAATTTTCCAAGAAGAATAGCTGATACTTACTTTGAACAATAATTAGCCCTCTATGAATGAAAATATTAAAGATAAGGTAATAGAAAATACTTGGACAAGATTTTTAATTAAATTTTTATTAAGTGATTTAATTTTTTGCCTGTGCTAGCTCTTTCAAACACACCATTTTATCTATCTACCTTTTATAAACAACTTTTAAAAGATCATGTATTTTGTAATTCATGTTGATTCAAACCCCATGTACAATGATTTTGCATGTTCAGAATTAATCTAACGCACCCCATCATCCCAGATTCAACAATTATCGATATTTTGCCATATTTGCTATCTTTATTTATTTATTTATTTATTTAATTTTTTTTTTTAATAGAGGCATGTTTTATTTATTTATTTGTTTGTTTTGTTTATACATGCACTGGGTACAGTCAGAAGCGCGGGAGGGTGAGAGAATTCACCAGAGCCAGAGCGGGGAGCAGAGCAGGCAGAAGGACCGAAGTACACTGCTGAGGGGAGCAGCGGGCGGCAGGAGAGGTCTGCGCGCCATGTGGGACCCTCCTCTGGTGGCCGGGGAGCAGCCAGCGCTCAACCACTGCACCACCTGGGAGGCCCTCTTTTTTTATTTTTTTGGGGAAAGGGAAATGCTGAAGTAATTAAAAAAAAAAGTTTTTTAGGCATCATGTCATTGGCTCCTAAATATTTTTGCTGGGGGGCCTCGCTGGTGGCCTAGGGGCTAGTGCTAAGTGTCAGCACTATCACCACTACGGCCCGAGTTCCATCCCCAGCCAGGGAGCTAATCCACATGGCACAGCAGACCTCTCATCCACTGCTCCCCTCAGCAGTGTGTTTCAGTAAATCCACCTGTTCTACTCCCCACTCTGTCACTCCCTACCTCTGGCCTACACCCCAGTTCTTCTGCATAAAAGTAAATTTAAAAAATACTTGGCTGTACATGTCAAAAAAAGGACCTCTTTTTACATAACTACAGTAACATCACAATGAGAAAATAGTCTACATTTTAATTTCCCATATTGGCTTAAGAGCAATTTACTGTATCTAATTTCTTCGAATTAGAGTTTAAATCAATTATCACTTGTTGCATTTAATTATGTGACTCAAGAATTTTGAAATTTATGACTGTTTCCGTTTTTCCCTTGTTCTTTATTCCCATTTATCAGATGGAAAACCCAGGTCAGATAAATTTTTCTGGTTTCATCTTAGTGGTGACCTTTTATTTGTTCCTCCTTTCTCTATACTTCCTATAAACTAGGAGTTGGATATAAAGATTGTTTTAATATTTTCAACAAGAATTCTTTATGGATAAGATTTTGATAGATCCTTTCTATATTCCAACCACATTTGTTTAGTTATTTCATTTAATTCAATTCTTCAAATGGACTTCGTGTAGTATTAAAAGTAACTTCTTTCCAGAGGACAAAAGCCTTTTCCTTTCATTTTTATTGTAACTAAATTCTCTAAAGTGAATCACCAATTTAAATTAATTGATGCATGAAATACCAAAAGCAAAGTAGACCTTTAAAGTTTCTCCATTCCTGGAGTTACTTTGTGTAGTTTGTCTCTATTAGGATGCAGATTGTAATGAGTATGGCTTTATTCATGAACTTTTAGAACTATATTTGTGTCAAGTAGTCAGGATATGACTAGTGAATTTTCATGAACACATCTAGGTTATTAGACCCTATGAGAGCAAGAACATGTATTAATCTGTCCTTTCTCTCCTGAAAAATCCTGGAAGACAATATAACAAGGAGTTTGACTACCAAAATACACAAATGAACAGTGGTTAAAAGAACTACTATTTATAGTAATTAAGATAATGTAATGAGATTTAAACTAATCTCTTGCTAAGAAAAATGTATATTCATTGAAATATTTATTGATGAGGTAGTGTGCTTCTAATATCCTCGTCTTTACACAGATATTTTCATACTTTTAGAAATGTATACCATGATAACTTTTTTTTAAATAGCCGTCTACCTGGCAAAGTCAGTTAAGTCAACTAAAGATGATAGAACAAAATAAAATGTTGAATATAGGAATGAATGTAAGCACCGCAAAGTTATTGTTAAACTAAGTATAAAAATCTAGCTTTAGATTTGTAGCTTCATTTCAATATACTCTCTTTTAAACATGATACATACTTAGATTCAGAATAGTTAAGAACCACACATCACAAATAAACAACTTTATAAATGAGAGTGTATTTGCTTTCTTATGAAATTCTCTTTGACCTTCAAATGCTCAAGACTGTGAAAAGCAATTGTTTAAATCCCACATGGAGGATGAAATATGCCTTAGAACTTAAGGAGAAAGACAAGAGAAAAGAGCCTGGGGTAAAAGGGGGAAGTGGGAAAGAGGTTTAGGAAAAAAATGAGAAAAGAGGATGTGAGGCAATTTGGTGGTAGAATTGTGGGTGGATTGTCAGAAGTCTGACAGTGATAATGGATGCTCCCACAAGGGGAACACACAACTGCAGATGAAACCTCTAAAAATATTTTCTTTTACTGAGAGATGCTGAAAGTTCTGTTGTCTGATCTACAAGGGTGAGATTTTGGTAATTTACAGCGACCATATTTTTTGTCTTGTTGACTTTCTGTGCTGTGTATGGTAGATCTTCATCCCTGATTTATCAATTAGGACAGGGCTTTTTCAACTTTGCACATCAGAATTACTTAGTTTGTTAAAACTATGAAGGGAACCTGAGCAACTAATTTAAAATAAGGTGGCTGCTGTGCTAATCAGCTGAACATTTTTTAGTCAGTGAATATTATTACATAAAATATCAAGCTGTTCACTGTTCTTTATAAGAACCATGGCAACCACATACAGGGAAAAAAAAAAAAAAACAACCTAAGAGCAAAAGCTTAATGGGTTGATGATTGCCTTTGTTGAGTTCCTCTCTTGAATTTTGCTTTACATATTTTTTTATATTTACATATCATAATTTCAGAAGAACAAAATACACACACATGATTTGTAGGACTTCAGTTTGTATGTTAGCTCTTGTTGACTTTTGAGATTGAGCATTTTTAAACGTAATTAAGTAAATATCAGGGTGACCACAATTGCTTTTTCTGAATATGTCACTGAGAGAATCAATCAGGTGCACTTTTTTTTTTTTAAGATGTATTTATTTATTTGTACAAGCACTGGGTACAGTCAGAAGTGTGGGAGGGTAAGAGAATTCACCAGAGCCAGAGCAGGGAACAGAACAGGCAGACTGACGAAGTACACTGCTGAGGGGAGCATTGAGCGCGGCAGGAGAGGTCTGCGCGCCTTGTGGGACCCTCACTGGCAGCTGGGGATTGAACTGGTGCTGCAGAGGCTGCGGGCAGCTTTGCAGCCCAGCGCTCAACCGCAGCCCAGCGCTCAACCGCTGTGCCACCAGGGAGGCCCCAGGTGCACTTTTATGATGAGTAATTTGGGCCTGTTCCTTTATTATTTCTTCTCCAAAGCCTATGTTGTATTCAAAAAGGAAAACCAAATTCCTCCTGCAACAAGTCCTTTCTTGAGAGACTTGAATGTGAGTAATTTACCTCAAGATGGTAAATTCAATGGAGGTAAAAATGTAGTACAAACGGGTAAGAAGTAGGAGACCCAGACCCTCTTCCTCCCTCTGCCTCACTGAACTATTTCATAATCAAGTGTTTCAACCTTGACATGCTTTGTCTTTCTTTTTTTGTAAATTAGAATTTTTTCTTTTTCTTCAAAAGATTGGGCAGGAAATATCAATTGGAAATTGAATTATCTCTTATCTTGGCAGGAAGTTACTCTCACCTTTAAAGTTGAATAAGTTGAGCCATGCTAATAAAAAGGGATGTGACTATATGGAAGGTTTCCTCCTTAAAGTCATTGAAGTGAAGCAGATTAGATTTTTCCACTGCTAGAATACATAATTTTTAATTGCAAAAAAATAACAGTTGTGAAGAAAAGGGAAGGAGAATGCATTTAATGTTGCCTTGCCTGTTTTAACAATGATTTGCTTTGAGCTTATTTTCATTTACGTGGCTGCAAACAAATTGATCTCAATACAGGAAGGATTTCATTCATGATTCTGCCATTATAGCTTAACAGAGTCTGCTGAGAGGGTGTTTGTTTACTACAATGAGATGCAGAAGAAAATGTTTCTTATGCCCCAGTACTACTTTGAATTCACAGGCACTATTTGGTATTTATTGATAGTTATTCAGGGAAAATATTGGGCTCAGAGATGACTAGACAGCAAGAAGAGTCCCAAGTTGAATCTTTGTGTCACTTCTTATTCTTAGAGAAATAATAAATACCTCCTCATCCATCCATCCATCCATCCATCCATCCATCCATCCATCCATCCATCCATCCAGCATTCCATCAATATTGAGCTCCTTTGTGTGCTAGTCACGATGCTCATCCTGGCCATATAATAAGCAGGCAGATTTGATATTCTTGAAATCCTGATGGGGGGTGGCTCGTGAAAGAGAAAAATGAAACATGTACACACCAGGGATCTGGCCTTAATTTAGATTACATCTGCTATAAGAACACCTATTAAATGCTTTTGGAATAGGGATTTGCAAGACAAGTTAATTATTAAAGACAAGCCTTTGGGAGTCTTCTAAAGAATTCATAACTAACGGTTTCCTCTATGCTTGAGGCTTAATGTCTTCTAACTCTCTTTGCTCCACTTCATGTTATAATTATATAATTACAAATTTATTTTTCCTTCTCCTCCCCTTATCCCTGATACTGGAATTTGCAGTAAGATTATAGGAATTTCCTCTGATGTAAGTATTAAAAATTACATCCAGTGCTTTTTCACAGTACTTCATAAAATGGCAGTGATGCTATCATTGTTTGGTCTTGAATCAGATTGTTGTACTTTGCATTTTGCTGGAGCCCTGTGTGCACAGTGAATAGCCAAGCATTGCACTAGAAATCAGAGGCTGGCTATGAATCCTGGGCTCTGCATTATTTCAGTAAGAACATAAGAGGTGAATTGGAGGATGCTTTAGAAGTGTATTTTCAGATTAATATGTCCACGTAATTAAGGCTTCTGATTCATAGGTTTGGGTGGTATTCACTAACCCACTTTCAACACTCCAGGTGATGCTCAGGATGGTGGTCTGTGGACCACACTTTGAAGAGTGTGGTGCTACGGGTCTTAATATAGTTTTATAGCATATTGACCTTAAAGTGTTAGTTTTATGAAACTTTGAAAGGAACCGCCTGAAAATTACCCCATCAGTCTATAAAACAGGACACTTGCCATTTGCTGCTGATCTGAACTTTTTGCTATCTTTTGGACTTGCTTGTAAGAAATACTGATTGTTCTTTCACAAAAGATGGAAGAATGAGGATTTACATGTTTGTTCTTGCTCTCTGCTATTCACCTGATCATTTGATGGAGAAGACATTGTTATATTTCTAAGTTCCTCTTAAAGCTACAAGTATCCAGACTTGTAATCTTTGTTCATCCCAAATGACTGTGTCATATTTTGGGGCAATGTTGTAAAAACAAACAACTCTTTGTATTAGGCTTTTTCATATGCTATCAAATCTATGTAATACTAGCTATAATAAGTGTGTGTTTATTCTGTGTCATTGAAAGACAATCTCCTATATTACCTATATAAATCATTATATTTTTAAAAGGAATCCTAAAATCAAAACACTTTCTTACTAGAACCAATTTTCGTGCATTCTACAAACATTCACTGCAAACCACATGGTAAACATCAGGTCAAATTTTAGAGAAAACAGGTTAGTTTTATTCTTAATCATACAATTTTTAAATATAATAATTGAGAAAGGGAAATGCCTTTATCAAGGCATATGAAAATATATATCAACATAATTGTTTATATATGTGGCATACATAATTCATTGATCAGGTAATAATATTTCATATGCTTGTCTTTCTATATTGAAGTTTTTTATTTCCTTGTTTTCAGTAATACCACACTTTTCCTATTTCCAGTCTTATGATTTTCTCTCATCTCCTGCATGGATACCTTTTCTTGGTCAGGTGATACTTGAAGTGTACTTCAAGTAATAGAAATTCTAACTCAATCTGGTTCATAGATTAAAGACTGCTATTTTCCCACAGCGTTGGAAGCCCTGAAGTAGAACAGACTTCAAATCTTGCTGATACATTAGCTCAGCAATTTCATTAAAGGGCCTATCTTTTTCCTCTCATATAAAGAAGGAAAAATTGCCCAGAAGTCTCCTACTACTTTATTCTTTGGCCTTAATTAGGTCCATATCAATCCTCATTAGTATGGACAGTAAAGTGACTATGATTGACATGTTCTGATCACTTATGGTAAGGAAGAATCAATGTTGAGCAATCCTTCATCCTATCTCTGCCAACTTTAAAATGTCATATCCCCAAGGATTGTATCCAGGAAGGTTATCCATTCTCATTGTGTAATCTTTCAGTATAATTGTATTCACTGCCATGACTTAGTTATTACCTTTATGTGTGGTGATAGAT
The DNA here is from genome assembly GCF_964194135.1 of Talpa europaea. Classification (NCBI taxonomy): domain Eukaryota; kingdom Metazoa; phylum Chordata; class Mammalia; order Eulipotyphla; family Talpidae; genus Talpa; species Talpa europaea. The sequence continues at coordinate 51,517,549 of NC_140077.1, forward strand.
ACTGCATCTTTATATTTAACCCCAAATACTTTTAGAATGTCATATTTATATATCTAATTTCTTCCTGGAAAATTCAATTTAAACTGCCTACAGTGTTTCAAATCCAGTATAATCCAAAATTGGACTTATTATCTTTACACAACCTGGCAGGTCATTTAATCTTAAACCCCAGAAGTCAATCTTGACCACTTAGTCAATACTTAAATTTTGTTAATTCTTCCTTATCTTCTCTTGGTCTGTTTGCCTCCTTTCCATAGTCCCTCTTCCTTTCTTTGGGCTTTTGTTATTTCTGGTAGTGAGAGTTGTCTTTTAATTAGTCATTCCATCTCCATTCACATTGCTTCTTTTTGCAACTTCTTTTTTTATGTCTATTAAATCAATTTCCCAATGTTCCATCTGATCAGATTTCCTATTTACAGTCTGTAGCTCCCCTTTGTCAAAATAAATTCCTGACATGACATATCACGATCTTCCCTATCCTATCTCTTTAGCCTCATCTAGTGCTGTCCTGTTCCAAGTACCCTCATCTGCATAATTTGCATTTTAGCTTTTCTTATTTTGCCAAAAAAATTGCGTGATTTCTGATAGTGTCTGTGTACATGCTGTTTTTTTTCCCTTACCTTTTATGTCTCAGCTCAGTCATTATCTCCTATGACCTTAAAACATTTTAGTCTCTTCACAGTGCCAGGAGAAATGAGCAGGATATGGTAAGGTGGTTGTGGTGATGCTGATGATCACTAGGATGGCTAATAGATATTGGGGGCTTGCTATGTGCTAGGTATTCAAAGTGCTTTATACATATTAAGCAACAATTATGAATAGGCAGTATTACGTCTCTATCTTACAGATGAGGAGCCTGAAATTAAGCAACCTGTTAAAGGACTCGACACTAAGTAGTGAAACCAGGATTTCACCTTAGACTATCTGGCTCTTAGATCTGTGCACTTAGACATTATGCTCTACTTTGTCTCAATTATTTGGTCAACTTTTCTTTGGACAGTATTGTATCATGGATATATTTTTCTGGCATTTAAAATATTTCCCTGTACTGTTTCTCCTGTCTACTATCTCCAAATATGCCAAAAATTCCTTGAAGGCTAGAGTAATTCTTGTTCACATCTAGTTCTAAACACAATAGGCACAAAGTACTAGGAAAGTGAGGAAGAAAGGACTAGAATGTTTGGTATGGCATTTATGGATAAAGAATTGAGTCATGTTTTCTAGCTTTTAGTACTGTATTTAGTTTTGCACACAGAGTAGCAGAATTCTTGATGGAATAGAATCATTCTTTAAGAAACAGGTCTTCCTGCATTTAAAACATATGACTTACTAGGACACATAACTCAGATTTCCTCATGTGTTTCTTTATTAAACACACACCAGTCTACAAAAAGACATATACATGAATGTTCATGCAGGCCCAATGTTCAGTCATAATATAAAAAACTCGAACCAGTTCATATATCTATCAAGAGGTGAGTGGATATACATAGTACAGTACATGCATACAATGGAATACTACTCGGGAATAGAGAATGAAAAGGAATGAATAACTGATATCATGCAACAATATGTGAATATCAAATGCATCATACTCAGCAAAAATTTCAAGAGTACATACTATATGATTCTATGTCTATGAAGTTGTAGAATGAGCAAACTTAACCTTACTTCTGACAAATTAATGGTGATCCATGTGAGTGAAGTACAATTGATTGAAAAAGGGGCAGAAAGGAATTTTCTTAAACAATGGAGACATTTTATAATTTGCTCTCATGGTGTTTGCAACCTGCACACTTAGAATCTGCGTACATGTCATTGTATGTTAATCATACTTCATTTTCAAAAAATGATGAAAATAGTTGGCAAAGGGAGTGGCAGGTCAGGAACTTAGAAAAAGTTGGGAAAAATAACAGCAAATTTGTACACAATGAAAATGATTCAATTGAACAAAAAGTACTGATGAATGAAAGAGAAGGGAGAATTAGTGAAGCGATGTGCTTGACTGGAAGAGAGGCTGGGGTCAAGTGCACAGATTGTGCTACTAGCTTTCAAGAAGTATGGATAAGACAGGGTATGGAGCTAGAAGTGATGGTGGATGACTGATCATGATGTTCTGAATCCTCACAAGTTCTCCTTGCTTGATTTTTTTTTTTCTCTAAGAAATAGGAAACCAGGACAACAGTGAGGGTAGATGAGGGGGTGCAAGAAATTTGAGGAAATGTAGCACAGTGGTTGTCAAACATTATTACTGTGCATAAGAAGCATGATGCATGCTAATACAAATTTCACAGGTCCAGCCCAAGTTACTGATTGAGTACGACTGGGAAAGAACCTGAGAATGTGCTGAGTTTGTAGACAATGTTGATTTGAATAAGATTCTGAGAACCACTATGGTGGAGCTTTCATTTTTATAGCTGACAGTCATATGTTGAGTAATTTAATGATTTGTCTAAGGTGCTACAAATGTGACTACTAAGTAGCCCAGGCTGCTGCCTCTAAGCAAACTACTCTTGTGTATCCTCTGATTGCAGTAAGGGAGAGCAGTGGAAAGCAGTGGGGGCCAGAGGTGAAATGGGATGGCCCTTCAAAAGGAGACACTGGTGAAAGGAGAAGCTGGAGTTATCAAAAATAACCTTAGTTTACTGTGCCCTGATGAATGTTGGGTACAGAAAATGTTTTTGCCTTGTTCAGTACATGAGCCTAGCCATACATGAGCATAGCTTCAGATGATAGGAGGGCTGTGTTTTGGTTTCTACCTCTGAAGGTCTGTTTAATTTTTTTTTTTTTTTAAGGGTTATGGAGGTTCTCATACTGGCTACTCAATTCTTTTTTTTTTAATATTTTATTTTATATAATTCTTACATCATTTTTCATTTTTGCACAATGTATGCATTTTCATTTTGGTTATATTCCCCATACAATTGCACCCCCCCCCCTTATTTTGACCCTAATCATCCTTCTCTCCATCCCTTCCCCTCCCCGCCCATTCTGTGTGTCTCCGGTCCATAGTTGCTTGTTGATTTTTATTTTTACTTTGTATTAATTAGTCTTTTTCCTGGTCCCTTATTTAGGTTTTCTAAATTCCTGCTATGAGTGAGACCATCCAGTATTTTTCTTTTCTTTCTGACATTTCGCTGAGCATGATCCCTTCTAGTTTTAGTTCATTAATGGAAACACATTTACACTTTTTTTTCCCTCAAAAGGCTGGCAATTTTCATTTATAAACACATGCTAACACTGGATCCAGTATATATCCTATACTAAGATCATGTAAAAATGATTGTAAAAATATTGTCCATAATTTAATATTTAAAGACTTTTTAATTATATCTATATATTCCAATATATTTCAACACACATAAACTGTTGAAAAGCAATGGTAACCTCAAACTTTTGTGTTCAGTATGGCAGTTAATATTCTTGGTAATTTATAGAAAAGGCTAGAAGGAAATGTAGTGAATATTTTCTTTGAGATGTATGACCACAGATGATTGTGATATTTTCCATTTTTCCAAAATGAGTGTAAGTTATTTCCTTAAGGAAATTATTTTAAAAACAAACTGTATTCATAACATATTAGTGATAACTTATAATAACATAAAAACTAATTTGTTTTAGTGGACTGGCATTAGGTAAGACCTGTGTGCTTGGGACATTAACTAAAACAAATGTCCCTGTGCTCAGAATTTATACTTTGAGACATCAAAGACTGAACTTACTGTATCTCAGTGAAATTGCTGATTCTAGTGAAGAGTAACTGCATATTTATGTATTTGTATTTAGGCTTAAAGTACTTTTATTCATGTCTTTGTTTCCCCCCTATGAATTAGACATTTCTAGAGATTTTACACTATTACTATTGCAGAAATTGTCAATTTTTTCAAAGGCTACCACTTACAGTGAAAGTGGTACAGTTTTACTTAGATTAGATGATTAAATGCATACTTTTAGTATAAAAATATATGTAATTTCTGGTTGGAGTCTTCATTAATATGAACAAAAATTGGCAAAAATGTGATAATGTCAAGTTATATCAAATACGATCAACTCTGATTTAAACAAGTGCCATCATATGGTATGTTAATCTGATGCATGAATAAAAGTTTTTATAAAAATTCTGATTTTGTAAACATTTGACTTGAAACTACATTTTTTAGTAAGAAGATGGCGTTTAAGTACATGCTACCCTCTACAACATGGATTAAAATTGAAAACATATGCTAAGTGAAAGAAGCCTGACACGCAAGGCCAACATATTGAATGAAATACCGAGAATAGGAAAATGGATAGAGACAGATGGTTGTTTTGTGATTACCTAGAACTGGGGGTAGGGAGGATATGGAGTTTCCTTCAGGGTGATAAAATGTTCTAAAATTAATTGTGGTGACGTTTGCAAAACTCTTTGAATGTACTAAAAGTATTGAATTGTACACTTTAAGTGGCTGAATTGTGTGGTATGTGAATTTTATCTCAACAACTGTCACAAGAATTGTTTCTTAAATATTTTTCAGGAACTCTTCACTTAAAGTGTGGTGCATTTTACTAACTTGGGTGATTAACTATGACACTACCGCAACTTTGGGAAGGGTCCTCTCCCCACTCAGTAGCCCACTCCTCTGCTGCTGGCCTGTGTTAACTTGTCTCTGAGCATTCATACTTTGAAGTGAAAGAAAATTTGGCCTCAAGGAGTTTTTTAAATTGTTACTTTTGGCAAGCATTTTAATTAACTGATATGCAAAGAAAATCCAGATGGTATCTATCTCATATAATTAAACACTTTAAAACTTGTTTCTAATTCTCTACCCTCTCCCACACCACCCTTTCTCCCTATCTTTTATTTTCTTTTGGTGTAGTAGAAAATGCTCAAGCTGAATTCAATTCCTGTATGTAATTTTTTTCACAAGAAAAGATTTTGTTTATCCCAGGGTTTTCAAAAGGTAACCTGTGAACCAGCAGCATCAGAATTATGTGGGGAATTTATTAAAAATCCAAAATTCAATTTCCAGAGTTTGGACAGGGGTCAGTAAATATACTTTCTAAATTAGAATATCTTGGCTAGTGCTTGGAGATTTGCATTGTCCCAAATATTCTTAACTCTGGCCCCTCTTCTTCTCTTTACTCTCAGTGATTGTTTTATATTCCCTACAATTTGAGAATCAGTGTCAATTGATTTGTTAAAGATTCTATTCATCTATGGTGCTTATATTTTTGTCTCATTTGGTTTATTCTTTCCAGCTATTAAGAAAAACGCTTTGCTTCAGTCCAAGAGTTGTGCTCAAATGGCTATTTGACATATTTGATAGTTATAATTTGAACACTGCTTCTAAAATGCCCTATTTTTCTGTTTTTTGTTTTTTTTTATATTGCCCCCATTCCTCTTTTTTCAATACAATGTACTGGGTGAATGTAAGTGATGTGCTGTTATTAGATATTTTCGGTATTCTAGGATGAAGAAAATCCAATTTATCTTTAAAAAATTACTGTAGTATAGATTTCTCATTACCTGTTTCAGTTTTTTCTCCTTTAAAGAATTTCATTTTTTATTTTTACCAACTGCTTTTACAACAAATAATGTATTAAATTTGGGAAGAAGTACATGGAACTCTGACACATAGGATTTAAACATGGAGCATAAATAGCTTGAGATTATAGTAAAAAAATTATTTATTAGAATAGATAATAGACTAACATTTACTAACTTTTATAAAATGGTGATTTTTTTTTTTTTAAGATTTATTTATTTATTTATACAAGCACTGGGAACAGTCAGAAGCGCGGGAGGGTGAGAGAATTCACCGAGCCAGAGCGGGGAGCAGAGCAGGCAGAAAGACCGAAGCACACTGCTGAGGGGAGCAGCGGGCGGCAGGAGAGGTCTGCGCGCCATGTGGGACCCTCCTCCAGTGGCCAGGGAGCAGTCGGGCATCGAACCAGCGCTGCAGAGGTTGCTGGCAGCTTCGCAACCCAGCGCTCAACCGCTGCGCCACCAGGGAGGCCCTAAAATGGTGTTTTTTTAAAAGCTTTTAAAAGTTGTATTATTGGGCCTCCCCTGGTGGCGCAGTGGTTGAGAGCTGGGCTGTGAAACTGCCCACAGCCTCTGCAGCGCTGGTTGGATTCCCCGGCTGCCAGGCGAGGGTCCCATATGGTGCGCAGACCTCTCCTGCTGCCCGCTGCTCCCCTCAGCAGTGTACTTCGTCAGTCTGCCTGCTCTGCTCTCCCCTCTGGCTCTGGTGAATTCTCTTACTGTCCTGCACTTCTGACTGTACCCAGTGCTTGTATAAATAAATAAATAAATCTTTAAAAAAAAAAACAGGTTGTATTATTGTTTGCTACAGAAAGGAAAATGCATTTCTTTGTGTTTGTATGAACAGATAAGAGAATAAAGAGAACAAGAAAAGTTACTAGTTACTTTTAATATATTTTAAGAATAATTATATTCTTAACATTCTATGGCTTGAAGTATTTTAAAAAGAAAGTATTGACTGGATATAAATTCCAGAATAAAATTAAGTTTGATATTCAAATGTGTTTAGTAGATTTGATCATACTCGTATTACTAATAGCCATAAATTTTAATTGCAAGTTAGCATTTTATTTAAAATGATAAACTCTTTTTATTAGAGTATAAGTGACATTTAATTAAGTAATTAGTCTTTCCATTGCATATATTTATATTGCATTCAGGGATTCTATTCAGAGATTTTGCTTCCAGTGTCTGGGTAAACCTCATGCCAGTTTGTACAAGTGGAATATCAGTCCATAAAATGTGGTTTTGTATTTTTTAAAAATTGTTCTACTTTTCAGTTTGAGTAGGTCCTCTCCTTCAATAGTATCCTTCCTGTGTCATTGTTTTCCCTTTTTTCTTTCATTTGTGCACTCATTCTTCCTATATTTTATCAATTATAATGTCCCAATTCTCTCACTTTTTAGTATCCAAAAAGCCAGTTTTAAAATGTACTACTTAAAATTTATAGCTGCTGTAGAATGTTCTCCAGAGCTGGTAGTATTCAGATCTTCTGTGTCACCATGAATCAGAGAGCCACACGTTCTGCCCCAGCAGCTCACAGAGCTGTCTGCAAGTCAGGCTAGCAAGTGCCCTAACATGTGTTTATCAAGGGATATAGAAACACTACATAGGGACACTCACCACCTTGGGGGGCCATGCTCTGGGCGATTTACAACAGCATCTTCCTCACCTGCCTGCCCCACCTCCATGCCCACCAGAGATCTTACATCCCTTGTTATTATGCCCCAGGAACCTACTTCTACAAATCTGTCACAGAATGAGCACATTATTACATTCTTCTCTGAGGGTAATCCCTTCCTCATGACTGGGACTTCACTCCAGTGTTCCCTGCCTGTTTGCCTGGCTTCATTCACATCCGATGAGAAAGGCCAGAAATAGACTTCTGTTTGCTGTTCCCTCAGTCAGATTTGTTGAGACCCAGCAGTTTCCTAAAATTGGAGGTGTCATAATCTGTGGTGAGCATTGGGTTCCTGAACAGGTGTAGACAAGGGGGAAACAGATTTCAACTTCTAGGATGTGAGAACCAAGAAAAACTAAGATGGCACGTAATGCAGTCATAGTACTGATGAAACTGGGACTCATGTTGAGTGATTTGCCTTAATTTACGTAATATGAGTTCTATTCAGCATGATTACCTATGTCTCCTGATTCTTCATTTACTCCTGTGCTCCTTGTACCATATTGTTATAAAATTTGTGGATCTTTATTTTCCTTTGGTGATTCTCATGGGAATTTTTGCCAGATTTAACTCTATCCATTATAAAGTTAAATAAATCTCATTTTTACAAATGCAAAGATACACACATGTATGTTGTGGTTTTCAAAAGTCATTATTTGCTATAAAGATAAAGGGAAAAGTAACACTGGATTATCTTATTTTTTTTTAAAGATTTATTTATCCATGCATACAAGAGCTGGCGTACAGACCAGAGATGCAGGGGGTGAGAGGATTCACCAGAGACAGAGTAAGGAACAGAACAGGCAGACTGAGTAAAACACACTGCTGAGGGGAGCAGCAGGTGAGACAGGAGAGATCTGCTGCGCCATGTGGGTTGCTCCCTGGCTGGCCAGGGATTGAACTCGTGCTACAGAGGCTTCAGATTGCTTCATAGTGCAGTGCTTGCCGCCTTGTGCCACCAGGGAGGCCCCCTTAAATTATTAAATATAGCCATGTAGTAATTTCTCAAAAGTCTGTCTTAGAGAAATTAGAAATTTTCCATTCTGTAGCTCATGTGATAGTTGGAAGTTGCTTGGATTTTTGTTTGTGTTTTTATTTGCATAATAGTAATACCATGTATATTATTGGGGAAAGAAGTTCTTCCAGGGCCTCCCCTGGTGGCGCAGTGGTTGAGCGCTAGGCTGTGAAGCTGCCCGCAGCCTCTGCAGTGCCGGTTTGATCCCCGGCCACCTGCGAGGGTCCCACATGGCGCGCAGACCTCTCTGCCGCCCGCTGCTCCCCTCAGCAGTTTATTTCGTCAGTCTGCTTGTTCTGTTCCCCGCTCTGGCTCTGGTGAATTCTCTCACCCTCCTGCGCTTCTGACTGTACCCAGTGCTTGTATAAATAAATAAATAAATCTTAAAAAAAAAAGTTCTTCCAACTAGTTAAACATTCCTGTTTTTTTCTTTATGTGTATTTCCTAAACCCTTTACTTCTCTCGAATAATGAAGATCCTGGAAGTTTTTAAAGGTATAATGTAATAAACCACTGATTACCTATATTCCAGTTTGTCAATTATCATTTCATTTCCCCCTGTTGGTGCACGTTTCTCTCATTACACATGCCTTTTATTACTAGAATACTTCAAAATAATCCCCAAACATGTTACTTAATCCATAAATACTTTTCATCCATAAATACTTTCATGTATCTCTAATAGATAAGAAATTTTATTTTTATTTTTAAAAATCTTGTTTTATATCTCATATGAAAACAGTTCTTTGATATCATCTAATCTCCAGTGTCGCCAATTGGAAGAGCCAAGATTTGAATAGTGAATCCCCTAGACAGGCTCTCCATTTTTATTAATAGTCTTAATAAAACTTCACTCTTATTTTGTCCTTCGTAAACTGAAGGACATCACTTGCATTATATGCAAGAATGTGAATACCTTTAGCTTGGGAAGTAGGAGATCTGGGTTCTGGCTGGAGCCAGCTCACTGTTCTCAGGCAATTTGCTCAATCTCTGTGGACACGAGGGTCCTGTGTTATGAAGGGGTGTTTGGAATAGGTGTCATTGCAGTTACTTCAGTTTCCAACATTCTGTGGTTACTGTTGGGCAGGTAGAGCTTTGCCAATTGAGCTAGAGAGAGAGCAACATGGGAGCAGGGCTTTTGGGTAGGAGTTGGGAATTAGGAACAACAGGAGATGACAGAAGGTATTACTTTTCAGAATGAAGGGAGCAATATGGGGAGTAGGAGGAAATAGGATAATTGAAGAACAGAAAAGTAGAAGAGTGCCAAGACTTGAATCTGACTTTTTATTTTTTGAGCAATGCCAGGATTTCACAGGGATGTCCACTATTGCTTCTAGTACATGGTTTTTTTAAAAAAGGGAATGTCATTCAGTTGGTGTATATTATAAACTCAAGTTCTGGGGAAACCCTAGGGTCTTCACAGTTTGTTACAGATAAAGACAGTACATTTTGGTTTCTGTGCTAGGATGAAATGGTAGTCTAGTGTGATGACTTTTGTTTTCAGATTTAGGAGGAGATTCACATAGTTGGCTTGTGTTTATAGCCAGTAGGAACCATGGGAGTTCACTCAAAAGTCATATATCAGAAAGTAAGGCATGGTTTTGCCTAGAGGCCTGGTATTAATTTTGATGACAGATATGACAATATCATTTTAGAAACATATGCTCCCATTGCCTGTGCCAGCCTTTCTATGGAATTTCCAAAAGTTTTTGTCATAGGCAAGGAGAAAGATGTGCATTTTAACAGTGAATTAGTCCATGCTACTCTTTGGTAAATAGTATCCTTTCGATAAAGAATATCAAGGTTACTTTGAGCAATCTTTAAAGGAAAGTTTCCTAGTTAGAGATGAATAATTAGGGAGATTGGATGGTTACCTAGAGTTTCTCAAAAGAAAATTATCTCAGTGAGGTCATTAGCCTCTAACATCTGATGCTTAGCCTGGGAGTCCAGAATCATCATTTGTCAGCACACTCAGTGACAGTTTAGTTCAGGGGAGCTGCTGCTAACAAGCCAATCTACAAGATGCTGATGTACATGATAGTTTTATAATGAGACATACAAATATATCAGAAGCATTTGTGCTGATTTTTTTTTTTATTAATGGTTTACCTGGGAAAGCCATTAATACAAGAGTTGACACAGAGTTTAGGGATTAAGTCGAAAGTTCTTCTTGACCAGTATCATCAAGTTGTATCATATGTTGTTCAGGAAGGCAATGGCCGAAAGTCCTCAGTATCCAAGTTGTCTGGCTAGTCTGCTCCCTGTGACCATCTTTCCCCTCCCTTACTTCCATGTCCATCACCTTAAATGGATTACCTTGCTTATCATGTTTCCAATTTCTAGCAAAGTATCATTTATTGGCTGAATGAATGAATGGTAGTTGCTCAAATGCATTGATTTGAATTTTGTTGAAACTGAATAACTATCAGTTCTTTTGCCTTTTACATCCTCTTTTCTTCTACCTCATCTGGCTGAATTTAAATGGTTCCAAATCTGTGGGTCACAAAAGGGTGACTCTTTAATCTTAGATGTTAATTCTTCAAGTTTCAGTCTCCTCTTCTTAACATTCATCTATTCCTCTTGTTTTAAGCACCACTTTTTAAATGCTGATGATTCCTACTTACAAACCTCTAATAGGTCTCAAGCTCTCATGACCATTTCAAAGGAACATCATCAAACTGAAGTCATCATAATCCCCCAAATCTGTTTCTAGAATTCTTCTGTAATGACACAAGTGCTCATTTTGTAACCTAAGAATTAATCCTTTGACCCCTTTCTTTCTCTGCTCTTCTGATACTGGTGTCAGTGCTCAAAAGTAGAACATTTCTGAAACAGAAGTTTTATTTCACTTAGGCTATGCTCACCTTATTTCATAGTTATCTCTAAATTCCAAATATACTAAAGAGTTGCAATATATAATCAAGTAGAAGAAACCAAAGATAAACAAAACCAAGACCCTCCCCTCAAATTAACTTAAAGGGAAAAAGACTTGCTATATGCATGTTGAAAACATGTCAGTGTGTGGTAATTAAAAACATTGTAAGGTCTTGCAGGTTAATTTTAGTTGCATATTAGAAGGCTACCTGGAAATTACCATATGTGAACTGAGACTCAAGCATGTGATTTTAATAAACATAGTGAAGCCCCCATATATGTCCCATTTAAGATACTTAAATGGGAGTTTCTCCACCTCTTTGACGCTGTTCATTTACATTGTGGACTTGCAGTAAAGAAATAAATTTTACTTGATAACCTTGAAAAATATTTAACTTATGTATAATTCTGTTATTTGATTGGTTTTCTACAACCTTCAAAAACCATATATGAGGGCCTCCCCGGTGCCGCAGCGGTTGAGCACTGGGTTGTGAAGGTGCCCACAGCTTCTGCAGCGCTGATTCAATCCCTGGCTGCTCCCAGGCCACCTGCGGAGGGTCCCACATGGCATGCAGACCACTCCTGCCGCCCGCTGCTCCCCTCAGCAGTGTACTTAGGTCCTTCTGCCTGTTCTGCTCCCCGCTCTGGCTCTGGTGAATTCTCTCACCCTCCCGTGCTTCTGACTGTACCCAGTGCTTGTATAAATAAATCTTTAAAAAAAAAAAGTTTAAAAAAAATATATGAAATAACCAGCCCATTTTCTGAGTATATAGATTTGAGTATATAGTATACAGATTTTTCTATATATAGTATATAGATTTTAAGGAGAAAAAAATATCAGCTTCCATTATCTGTTTCATTACTTGAATTTCCACCAATTCCTAATACACCTAAATTTAGTAAAAATTGGTGATTAAGAACATTTTTGAAATGGCTACAGTTCATATATCTAGAGATATTTGGTTAATATAGGTAAAATAGTGGTTTGGAAATAGATGCTTTTTCTAAAGAAGTATCAACTATATTGATAAAAACTACAATCCTTTTCATTTGCCAAGAAGATGATTATGGACTTTTTGTATGCTCCACAATTCAAGCTTCGTAGCAACCCTACATGGTAGTTGCTATAATCTTTGTTTTACAGATAAGAAAATAAGTTTCAGAGAGATTCTAACCCAGCTCTTCTGACCCTAGCATCATGCTCTTAATTATTCACATGCTGCCATTTGCTTTTCCATGATTTGTGTTAATATTTACCAACTTTTATTTCTTTTAACAAAAGTGATTCCATCAGTGACAATGAGCAGCCCTAAAACATCATTTTCTTTTCTTGCCTTTCTTATACTTACTTATCTGCTTAACAGAATTATTTGTCAGTGTGTATTTAAAGTATCAAACTTGGGCAGTTTTTCCTCATTCTCAGAAATAATTTTCTCACATTAAAAATACTTTGTATATACTTGAAAGAATTACCATTTATTCCATTGTCAATTGTATTAAATATTGCTGTCAGATTTGAAATGTAAAGCTATAATGGTAATTGCATGAATTCCCATTAGTCACTTTTCATTTCATTCAGTTTTAGTTTTTAGCGTTGTATATAATTGTCTATCGTATTGTTAGTGTGCAGACTGAAGGGTATCCCAAGACTCCCAAACTTGTACACTACAAAGGGGTTCTGCCATCTGCCACATAAAGACCAAGCATAGCAAGACCTTCAATAGAAAAGAACATTAATAGAATTAGTGTGCCATAGAAAGAAGAGAAGAATTTTATGGAGACTACAGGTGAAAGGAGAAAGCAAACATTGTACAAAAATGAACAACGATGTGTATATATATATAAACAGTTTCCCAATAAAACACCCAAAGTTACCCATCCCCTCATGGGTAAAAGCCCAGCCAAACAGGGTTGGTTCAAAGTGGGACTGCTGAGGCTGACATGGTCAGTTTCCCCATGTGTCTTTCACCCATATATTTCTACCATGTCCCCCGAATTCTTGGTGCAAGTCCAAAGCTGAGAAGCAAGTGCCCTCCTTCACATATCTCTACTCATAGAAGAGTCTCTCTTCTATGTCCTCTCCTCTGTGTGTCATTTAAATGTTTTATATCTTCCCTTGGCTGCTCTGCCCTTTGTTAGGTGGGTCAGGAACACGGAATCTCCCCCTCTCATGGAGACCACACTAGCAATATAACCTCCTGGTGTATTGACAGTTTTTTTAGCACTGCTAAAAATATGTGGTTCTATGAACAGAATTAGAGAGTATGAGAAATGACAATTTTATAATGCTTTGAATTTGACTTTTTTAAAAGATTTATTTATTTATGCATATAAAAGCTGGGGTACAGGCCAGAGATGCAGGGGATAAGAGGATTCACCAGAGACAGAGTGGGGAACAGAACAGGCAGATTGACTGAAATACACTGCTGAGGGGAGCAGTGAGCGAGACAGGAGAGATCTGCTTCACCATGTGGGATTCTTTCTGGCTGGCTGGGGATCAAACTCATGCTGCAGAGGCTGCAGATTGCCTCATAGTGCGGTGCTTAACCCCTTGCGCCACCAGGGAGGCCCTTGAATTTGACTTTTAATAGGACCCGTTGAATCAGACTAATGACCTACTCACTTTAATTTGCTAAAAATATTAAATGTTAGTTGTTTCACAGAGGGACTCTCTAGAGAATCTTCTGTCCTAAATGTTATGTCATAGGAGAGAAACTTACCTCTTCAAGAATTAATAATTTATTTTTCAAAGCCCCTTACTCCCCTTACTTTCTTTGCCCAAGTGGAGGCTTATTTTTTCTTATTACCCAGTGGGTAATGATGGTTTCTTACATGATTCTTGAGAATGTATTTTAAACTTGACAACTTACATGGTTTCAAATCCTGTGGATGTCCTTCCAATGGGATGATTATAGACTACATGAAGCTGCTTCTACCTGTTCATGTTCAACCTTTTTCATAATCTTGTTTGATACAATGGAAGCAATGGCAACATACATTTAGATTTCCCTAAATTGTTTGACTGTTTCTACCATTTTTTTTCTGCTAATATTTTCTGAGACTTTATGACAGTTTTTATGTGGGAGTCTTCTAGGCTTCCTAAGATCTTTCTACATTTATGTATTTTGTTCCATTACAGATAAAACATTATTAAACTGGATTAATGTCTTACTGTTCTTGTTGGTTGTGAATGCCCTTGCAACGCCTCATATTTCTGATATCCTTCATGATACACACAGACATAATTTGGATTCATCTGTATTTTATGTACCAAGTTCTTTATTTAGAAATCAAAAAATTATTTAGGACCTGACAGAATGAAAATGATTTGTGATGCTTTCATACACTTTCCTTGTTGCATTTTGCTGCTTACTCTAAATAATTCAAAGCATTTTCTGTTTATATATTGCAAGGTATTTGGCCTTGCAAGGTCTTGTGACTTTGTCCCATTGAGCATTATATTTCCTTTTTCTGAACATAGATTGGGATTGCTTCTTTTTTTTTTTTTAAGATTTATTTATTTATGCATACAAGAGCTGGGGTAGAGGCCAGAGATGTGGGGGGTGAGATGATTCACAAGAGACAGAGTGGGGAACAGAACTGACAGACTGACAGAAACACACTGCTGAGGGGAGCAGCGGGCGAGGCAGGAAAGGTCTGCTTCATCATGTGGGTTGCTTGCTCTCTGGCTGTCTGGGGATAGAACTTGTGCTGCAGAAGCTGTGGATTGCTTCATAGTGCGGTGCTTAACCCCTTGCACCACCAGGGAGGCCCTGGGATTGCTTCTTATTGTTATCAGTTATCATACTTATTCTCTGCAAATTATATTCCATAATTATGAATTCTTCAGGGAAAAAATTTTATTTTTATAGGTGATTACATCAGAGACCCTCTGTACCCATTCTTGAAATTAAAATCTGCATTTTAAGTTGTATTTTTTTGAATTTTTGAATTTTTAGGTTTAGAAAGGGCATTCACTTGAATAGAAGTGACCTTTTTGGTCTGAAAGTTGGTTTGCAGACCTAATTTCTATTAGTGTAATATCTTCAACAATCTTGAAGCTGAAAGATACTCATTAACTACCTTTTATATTAGTGAGATAAAATATCTATTCATTGGTGGTGTTAAGTTTTCAACTTGTTGTAAAAGATATAATTGTTGTTTTTATTTTTCATCTGCAATCTAATTTTTAAAGGATGAACTAACTCCTTTACAGAAGAAAAAAATGAATCTTCAGTGTTTCATTGACAGTTCAGGTTGATATGAAGTTCTTTGTTGGAATAAAAATTTCTGCTTACTTTCCACTGTTTCTTTAGCTAGTCACAGTCTTTTAGAGAGGAATGTTATAATCAGCAATGGCAGGTGAAATTATGTACTGTTTATCCCCTAAAGATGCAATTTACATTATCAACTCATGTGTGGGCTGCCAGTTTGAGCATTCATTGGTCTTAAAGTCACTTCTTTTGTTCCTTCAACTCTATTACCTCCCACCCTCTTAATTATAAAATTATTTGGGTCAGCTTATTCTTCTTTTCCTCCATTTAAATCCTTTCTAAATGGTTTTATTTATTCCTTCATTCCACGATCTGTATTACCAAACTCATAGCAAACATCTAGGTACAATGTTATTTCATCTGGCCTCTCAGGCAAAATATCATTAGCACAATAACAGACCATAAATATGCAATTTCTGTTAAGTCTTGCTTTGTTTTAATAACATATTGGTTAGAGATGATGTGCTTGTGATTATAGATGCTACTTTTAAAGCTGCAGGTTTTAGATTGATCTGGGGGTATCCACTGGCATGCTGGTGCCTTCATTGTTTCTTGCTTATTAGGGAACCAGATTTTTAAAAAAGCAATTGTATTTCATGATATTAAAGTGAATGTGGTGGCAAGGTGGGCCTTATCTGATGAGAATTACTCAGAGACCTTGAAATGAGTTCTCAGAATAGGGAATGTGTATCTGTGTGTAACTGATACTGATGATCCCTTACTATCATTTTCTCATTTGCAGAGAAAAAGATCATTCTCAACTTTTTAAGTGGGTTTTATCTATAGAACTGATAGACTATTTCTAAATTACATAGCCTCACTTTTCCATACAATCTTTTGTTCCAATGCATTTGTTTGGGCTAGGAAAAGTGAATATATATATATATATATATATATATATATATATATGGAAAGTGAATGTGATATATATAATTATATAAATTCTTAAATAGATAAAATCTGAATTCTATTGTTGATCCTAAAATAGGACTAAAATGTGTCTGTAGAATTAATGTGACAAACAGAATCCAAAATTTATGTACAGAGCTAACACCAAAAGCAAGAAATTCAACTCTCACATGTAACTGTTACAGTTTTAATGTGATTATTTTCAACTTGGATTAATGTGTAATGGAGAGTTAGTAAAAGACTGTCTTGTGTTTTATCCCATGTGTATTTTTCTGATAGGGACTATTAAGATTATGGTCAGTATATGAGTGGGGTCCCTTTGCCTTTGTGTAAAGGATGATTTGTGATCAAGATTTTATTTTCATTCAGCATTGCAGTGTAGTGGCATATGTGTTTCAATGCTTTAATGTGAGTGAAGGATGTCAACAGGTTTTATGAATTTTTCATTTGAATCTCTGAATGGCTTGAGTAGTGATAAACCCTGAAATGGCATGCATTTTGGTAGATAAGACAGTGAAGGTTTGGGATTTTCTAACAAGATAACATTTAGACTATAGATGTATCATAGTTTCTGTTATTTTAAATTATAAAATGCCTGTAGAAAAAATATTAACACAGAAAAATATAAAGAAATAAAACTTCCATATTTACCTATTTAGAAATCACTCAATTACATGTAATATATATGAGCTAATGTGTATATATATACTTTTTTCCTGTTTATACATGTCTTTCAAAATGAGCGTGGAATGTTTCAAGACAGTATAACTGCATACATAATAATTAGATTTCAGTATTTATACTGGAAAACTCTGTAATCCTACTAATTCTCTCATTAATCATCTTTATTCTTTTTTTTAAATAATAAATTTTATTTTTATATTCCCCATACAATTGCAGCCCCCCCCATTCTGACCCCAATCCCTCCCCTCCTGCCCCCGCCCCCCTAAAAGTGTCTCTGGTTCATAGTTTTTTGTTGATTTTGATTTTCACTTTCTTATGGTTATTCATTTTCCTGGTCCCTTATTTAAGTTTTCTAGATTCCTGCTATGAGTGAGACCATCCGGTATTTTTCTTTTCTTTCTGGCTTATTTCGCTGAGCATGATCCCTTCCAGCGCCATCCATGTTGCTGCAAATTGCATGTGTTTATCTTTTTTGAATGCTGAGTAATATTCCATGGTACATATGTACCACATCTTCTTGATACAGTCATCTATCTATTTTTGGGCATTTGGGTTGTTTCCAAAGCTTAGCTATTGTAAACAGTGCTGCTATAAACATAGGGGTGCAGGTGTTCTTTGGAATTGATGTTTCTGTGTCCTTTGGGTAAATACCTAGGAGTGGAAGAAAAACTTGAGGTTGAAGTCCTTAACCCATAATTGCTGAAGATCAAAGTATGAACCTATCAACTCTGAAATCATTCGGTCTTCTATTGCACATTCCCGCAGCTTTTCACATAAAACTGGGAAATGTGCATTTCACTTGACCATAGACTCTGCACCTGTCACTGGCTCTGCTGCTTTCAGAGAGAAGCAAAATCATCTTTAGCTCACCCTCTTGTTGACTGCCCTTCCTTCAGAGTGACTTAGCAATCTAGGAAAACAGTGGTCCTTGGGCATGGTGAGGTAATATACATCTGAACAGGTGTGAACTTACCCCTAACTCATATATAGTCTTTTAAACAATGCCTCAATAAAAAAATGATTAAAGAGAAAATATGGCCTCCCCCTTTGGAAACAGAGCACCCTTACATTCTCTAATTCTGCTGGGGTTGTGGGGGGATTTGGGGGACTTGATCTCTATAAAGATATATAGAACATCATCCTTTCCTTTGTGTATTCACTTCCCTTTCCTGAACTCCCCAGACTTCTTGATAAATTGCTAAGGGACAGTGAATTTATATCTGTCCTAAACTGTCATAAGCTTGCAATTCCTTAGCAATTTTGGAAATTTTTATTTTAGAAGTTCATGGACTCTTGGCATTCTTTTCTGTCACAAGCCAACAGTTTTTTGTTTTAGTAGAAAAATAATATGTCAAGCCATGACCACCCACTCCTACCTAGGTGTTAAATAGTCACTCCAGAAAAGTGACTATTGGAATTTTATTTTATCCTTGGGTTTTTAATTCTCCAGTCTCCTTACTTACCCCAGCATGTGTACTTGAGGTTGAGTAGACACCAAAATCATTCATTCAGTGAAGTCCATATCCTAAGTTTACTTTATGAACACAGTGAGAAATTTATGCCCTTGCTTAAGGGGATCACCATGCTCACCTCTTTGTTATTTTTGTGATATTACATTTGAGACAAGAGCATTATTGCCTCAATATGTTTTGTGAGTCACGCTAGTAAATAAAAATACTGAACTTGTATTTTTGTATTTGCATATTGAATTGTTATATAGACAGAGAATACTTATGGTTTTGGGAATTTTGAAGCATTGGACAGTAGGCTTATAGCCTTTTTTTTTCTTTATAAAATGAATAAATGGAGACTCTTCAGATAGTGATTTGTAAAAATGTACAAAATAGAAATATAAGGAAAAAATCAGTGGCAATTCCATTTATCAGATGAAAGTCACTTTTTTAGACGTTTCCTTCTAGAACTTTTTTCATTCAGATATGAGCGTGTGAATGTGTGGGTGTGTATAGACATGTCTGTGGGTATTACAAAATTGGAATCATGCTTTATATTCAGTTTTATATCCTGCTCTTTTTTATTTGGTATTGTGATCATTCATTGGTGCCATTAAATATTCTTCAATTGTGCTAAAAATATTCTCATTTGAGGACGTACTATACATTAAATTATGTCTGCCTTACAGCTGAGTGGTGGGAGAGAGATTGAGATTGATCAAAATCTTGATCACAAATCATCCTTTACACAAAGGCAAAGGGACCCCACAAAAGGTGTGTTGATGGCTTGGTAGATGGTTCTGTCTCCAGAGGTTTTCAAATTGCTTTCCAGAAGTTTTGTGTGCACAGTGTGGAAACGAGATACCTCACCAGCCATGAATGCTATCATTTCACACATGTGAGATAAACTTCAATTTTTCATGTACCAGATATGTTGTGAGTTTCTTCCATGTGCCAGGACATGTGTGGGCTAGAGTAAGATGTAGTTCATCTTCAAGGAATGTTCAGTTGCTTGTGACCCAATCTCTAAAAAGTAATGGTGGTGTTCCTTAGGATGTAAACTAGTATTTTATAGGGGGAACAACATTCATTATTCCCATAAATTTGCAAAATGCAATTATGCCTCCCTCTTAGAGACTTGCGGAATTTATGTCTCTAAGCAGTCTCACAGGGGGGTAAGAGGGGAGGAACCCATCTATTTAGCATCATTAAATCCAGAATTTCCTGAACTTTTCTACTCATTGAAACCTTTATTCACATACCAGTATTCTCCCAAATTTTCCTAATAAATACAGTAAATTATTTAGCATGATGTTTTCTGACAGTTTGTTTCTGGAATCAGGTTTCTGGAAGTACGTTGTTACTGAAACACTTAACATGGTAGTATGAATTGTCAATGGACAACTTTCCTTGTCTTGTGTTAGTTTCAAATAATAGCACAAGGGCCATCAGTACCCAAGTTCTATCTTGAGATTTCAGCACTGCTTGATAATTGAAAAGAGGGTTGCAGTGGTGCTTAACCATGTAAATCTGCATGAAGATAGCTTAATTAGTCTATCTTGAACTTTTGAAGACTCCTCTTTTCAAGTCTATTATTTATCATTTGTCATAAACATGCTTTGAAATGCTAAATTGGAAACCACTTATCTGTTCCATCGTAAGTCTTCTTTCCTAAAACTTTCCATCAATTTTCTCTGAAATTGTGAGAGTGCAAGAGCTTTCACTGAAAAATAATAATAATATTAGGAGTCTGCTTTTGGCTGCTCTTTGGAACGCCTCTCTTAAGAAACTTTGTCAGTTCAGGCAAGCTCCCATAGACAGTGGTGGCACATTCAAATGAAAGAAACGTAGAAATGTATTAGTAAGTCACATTTCCATCTCAGCTGATCATTTCTTTGGTGTCCATAATGTTTTCTGGCATAATATTTCAGTAATGTACCCTCTTATCAGGCTATGGGTAAATCACATATTTTGGTGTATACAAAGTATGGGAAAATTGTTAATTTCCTGTACTGATGGGAGTTTTAACCAGTCTAACATTCTTGGAAAGCAATTTGGCATTTTTTTAATAGTTAAAATGTATATAGTCTTTAAACAATTGAACTACTGGGAATTTATCTCATGGCCTCTTGGATAAATCTTAAGCAAGATAAAGCATGAGGACTGTCAGTTCAGTTTTGTCTGCCTAAAAGATATTAAATGTCATTACACCCATGAAAATTGAATACCAGGCAGCATTACAAAGAATAAATATATCTGCATTGGAAGATCTCCAGCATATACTAGGAAGAGATAAAAGCAAGATGCCAAGCAGATTATATATAATGATACATTTTATTTAAAAATCACACTAAACAAAAAGATTATATATATCTACACATACCATACATGTGTATGTATGTATTTAGGCTTGTTTTTGAAGAGCTATGCACAAAGTTTCCCAATACTCAAATGCTTAATATTCCACCATTTCTGTGATTATTTTTTCTAATTTGGCCAGTTAATTGAAGAAAATGCAAAGTGATTTTCATACCAACATGACGGTTATTACAAATATTTTGTTGTCTACACAAAGAAAACCATATTCAATGCTGACTCTGGCCTTTGTTGGCTTTTCTGCATTAATAAGTCTAAAGAGCTTAGGAAAGAAATTTTATGAGAATAAATGTTATTGTAGAATCCATCTATGACTATTCAACTTAGCTTGTAAAGTTTGACCCCTAAATGCTTAAGTTCCATATGTATGTCACTGATGATGAGGTAAGGGAATTTTTTTTTTTTAAGATTTATTTATTTATGCAAACAAGAACTTGGGTGTAAGCCAGAGGTGCGGGGCGGTGAGAGGATTCACCAGAGAGAGTGGGGAGCAGAACAGGCAGATCTACTGAAATACACTGCTGAGGGGCACAGCGGCCGGGGCAAGAGAGGTCTACTGCACCAGTGGGTTTCTCCCTGGCAGGCCAGGTATCGAACTCATGCTGCAGTGGCTGGCGATAGCTTGATGGTGCTGTCTTTAACCCTGTGCCACCAGGGAGGCTCGTAAGAGAATTGTTTATGTTGGTGCAGGTTTATTCTATAATCTGGTAACTGGAAAAATATGACTCATTGGGAATTTGTTGATAGCCAGATTTTAAATATAAATAAAAGTTCACAATTAAAAAAAATACATTGTTCAGTTCATGCTCACTATGAATTAAAAATGTTATAGAAATGATGACCAGAAAGAAATATGTGAAAGAATATTAAGCAAGGCAAGACTTATTATTTCATTTTGACATTCTTTCCTTTAATTAATGTACAGCATGACAATATCAAATGATACCAACCACTATTATGTACTTCATGTAAGTGGTTATGAATTGTTTTAGTTGTGGTACCTCATTTCTTCTCAGCTTAACATTGGCTTTACCATTAACTGTATTTTAAAGAAAAATAAATCTGTCAAAGTTCACCCATCCAGTAAGTGCCATTGCTGGAATTTTAAACCTGCTAAAGCATCATTGTTGATGATTGGTGAGGGGAGCACTGAATGGAATAAGAAGAGGGGCTGATCTTCATAATGTACTTTTGTCATTTTACTCGAAATGCAGATTTGTAGAGTGTCAGCTGTCTCCAGCTGTAAGTATAATAAAATCGCTGCTGTTTCTCTCAGAAATACGATGCTCAAAAGTCTGTTTTGCTTAATTTGCAAATGGGTTTTCCCATTAACCTTATGAATATATATATATATATATTTTATTTTAGGTCTGTATGGTGTTGAATTATGCATGTATATATTAAAGTTTTCCCCATTTTATCCTTAAATTTAATTGTTTTAAGTTTAATTCTAATTTAGCTACTAATTTCAACATTGTATATATGTGAATTCAGCTAGTTTACCTTTCATTAATTTGTGGATCTCTGTATACTAGTTTTTCCAAACCTGAGTATTCATAAGTAGTCTATAAAATTCCAAGGAATAAAAATTTATTTGTTTTTAAACTTTTTTCCTTTTCCTTTAATTACTATTTTCTTCCTCGTGAGGAACATAGGAGTACATATTTTACATGAATTACTAGGACATAACTTTGGTTTTAAAATAGCAAATTAACCACTTTAAATCTTAGATTATGAAAAAATTGAATATGTGATTTCTATTTTAAATGCTTCTTTTAAATAGGTGAAAATGTTCTTGTGAAAGAATGTCAGGCTATTTATAATTTTAAAAATTATTAATACTTTTATAATCAAATGTAATTAACATAGACTAGGTTGGAAATCTAATTCTTTAAGGAATGGGGTCACATTTCTGTAAAGATCTAATAATAGTTTTTATATTCTATTAAATATGAGTTCCCAATCAGAATGATAGATATTCATGGAATAATTTTACTATGAAAATGAAATGAAACATTTATAGTGACAGTATAGGGAAAGGAAGAGCTAATTTACATCATTGATGAATTGCCTAGTTGAAACAAGCAATGGCTGTATTGTAATACTTGAGTTTGTTATTTTCTCCTATAAAAGCTTGCTAATTATATATCCAATAAGGGAACTTTGATAACATGTTAAGTTACCAAATCATTGTGTTTTGTAGTCAGTCAATACATTTCTGATCTTGAATATATGCCATGTATTTTCTGAGTTTAACTCTGTGCATCTTGTTGTTTTTTTATTTAAAGATTTATTTATTTATGCATACAAGAACTAGGGTACAGGCCAGAGGTGTGGGGGGTGAGAGGATTCACCAGAGACAGAGTGGGAAACAGAACAGGAGGATCTGCTGAAATGCACTGCTGAGAAAAGCAGCGGGCGAGTCAGGAGAGGTCTGCAGTGCTGTGTGGGTAACTCCCTGGCCAGGGATTGAACTTGTGCTGCGGTGCCCACGGTTAGCTTCATAGGTTGCGTCTTAATCCCTTGCGCCACCAGGGAGGCCCCAGCATTTGTTCTTTTTAAATAAATTTAATGAGATACAATTTATATCGTATATTTCACCCATCTGAAGTGTAGAATTCAGTGAGTTTTAGTGTATTCACACTATCATCACATCTAACTTATAAAAATATATTACCCTGCCCTAAAAATAAACCCCATTCCAATATAGTACCCTCTATTATCCCTCAAACTCACCCACCCCCAATCCTAATGTAATCACTGAGTTAACTTGTGACTGTATAGATTTGCCTATATTGGACATATCCCACAAATGAAATACGTTATGTGGTCTTTTGCAACTGACTTCTTTCATATAGCAAAATATTTTCAAGTATTATTAACATTGTAGCATGTATCAGTACTTAGTTCTTTAATGGCTAAATACTATTCCATTGTTTGGCTGAAAGAAAATCCAGTGTAGGCATATATCAAATTTGCTTATTCATTTATCAATACATGGACTTCATGCATGAGTTTTGTGTAGATATATTTTCAATTCTTTGGGAATAAACTTAGGTGTGGGATGATTAGATTATATGGTAACTTTATTTTTAAGCTTTTGACAAACCCTGTTTCCAAAGCAGCTGCACCTTTCACATTTCCACTAGCAATATATGAAGATTCTTTTCTTTACAATAGAAATAATAAAGCACTTCCTATTTGTTATGAAGTTTAAACAAGACGATACATGTAAAGCTGTTGGAATGGTACAGGCACACAGTGTCAATAAATATTTCCTTCCTTGACTTGTCATCAGCAAGACCTGTCTTATCTTGAGATGCAGAACTCAGCTGAAGAGAAACAGAATGAATATACTGTCTCCACCAAAGTTACTTCTTCAGATTCTAGAAGACAGTTATGATGACTTGTTTTATCAAAGTCTCTACTTTAACAAGTTCAACCTTACCTCAGTTCACTTTACCTTGTATATAATAGACCTGTAGATTCCTTCTTATAATTATAGAAGCATCCAAGAAGAACCAAAGGGTAAATGATGTGGCCCTCAATATGATGAAGGGGTAAAAGCTGTAGGCTGGAATCTACTCCCATCTCTGTCACTGGGAGACAATTGTTACCTAATGCCACAGATGAGATAATTTTTAAGTTTGCTTCCAGCTGTACTTTACTTCCAGCTGTATATTTAGATTCTAACATAGCCAGAAACATTGCTTAAGTTTACAAATATCTGGACTCTTCCCAGAGAAATACCGTAAACTTTTATAGCAGATTATTTTTCTATGGAAAATTATGTTCCAGTTAGGAGTTCTTCCACTGTTGTAAAATACTTATTCAAGTTTTATGAGTGAATTCCAGAATCCAAAAAATCACTTGAGAATAATAGATCTATCCCTGTCTTCTAATACAGAAAATGCACAACTGTTTGGCTTAAGGACAGATGCCGTCTCGCTCAGACCTTCCTTCCCACCCCATTCACTTGCTCTTTAGAGTTGATTTAATTTCATCCCAGAGTTCATATACAGGAAGAATCTTTTCTTCTAGAAAGTGTTTTTACTTTACAATAGCTTTCTGTGTTGAGTACAATAAATGATGACTTATTAGGAATATATTCATTTTCCTGGATATTGACTAGGTAGATAGGGATTTATATGTCATTCCAAGTAACTTAGTAATCAAATATTACACTGTAATTTGGACAGCATATGTAGAGATTTTTCATGGTCCTCATAGGTTCCAGAAATTGAGTTCCTTCTCTGATATACTCGAGGGAAATACTCCTTCAATTGCTTCCTGGAATTTTGTAACTCACTAGTAAAACTCCTACATGGGTTTCAATAGTGAATGAAGACCTCCTCATGAGAAAACTAGTTTACCATAGAAACATGGGAATACACATGGTAAGGAAATAGAGCTCTGCATCATTTGCTTTGGAGAAACTAACAGATGTAGGGTGTGGCTCTTTGATTTCTAGATAGAGAATGAGCTATTGTGAATAAAGGTAATTTCTTATAGCATTATTTTAATGTTTTAGGGTACAGATCTTGGATCTTTAAATATCACGTACATGAAATTAAGTCTTTTCCACAAAATTATAAGTGACATTTGTGTTACAATTTTGTTGTTGAATGTTTTCAAGAGGCAATTTGACACTGAAGGATACCAAGTAAAGCTAAGCATATTATATTAAATTCTTGAAGACAAGAAATAGAGCAAAAATGTCTGTGTTCACCTGCCAAAGTTGAGAAAGTACTTTGACAAACTAGTTCAACAATGAGTGATATTAGGATGTGCTATGCATGTGGCTCACTTTTAATTAAAAAAAAAAATGTTTAACTTGCTTTAGTCACAGAATATTCTTGTGCAGATCAATATTTCCCTGTCCTCACACAACAAGATTTTGTGAATCTTTGACCAATTTTGACAAATACCTTTGGAAAGGTTATTTGTCTATTATCATATAGTTTTCAGAAAAAATATTTAAGAGAAGATGTATTTTTAAAATTTAAAGCACGACATTTGAAAGCAGGCAATGAGCAAGATTTTTCATGGTTTTAAATGTGAAAACAATGGGCCTCCCTGGTGGTACAAGGGGTTAAGTCTCAGCACTATGAAGCTATCCACAGCTACTGCAGCACAAATTCGTTCCCTGGCCACAATCTGTACCCTAACACACATGGCACAGCAGACCTCTCCTGTCTCACCTGCTGCTCTCCTCAGCAGTGTATTTCAGTCAGTCTGCCTGTTCTGCTCCCCAGTCTGTCTCTGGTGTATCCTCTCAACCCCCCTCATCTCTGGCCTACACTCCAGCTCTTGTATGCATAAATAAATAAATCTTAAAAAAATGTAAAAAACAGGGCCTCCCCTGGTGGCTCAGGCGGTTGAGCGCAGTGCTGTGAAGCTGTCTGCAGCCTCTGCAGCACCGGTTCGATCCTGGCTTGCCAGCAAGGGTCCCACATGGCGGGCCAGACCTCTCCTGTCTCACCTGCTGCTCCCCTCAGCAGTGTATTTCAGTCAGTCTGCCTATTCTGTTCCCTGCCCTGTCTCTGGTGAATTCTCTCACCCTTCCACGAATCTGGCCTGTACCAGATTCTTGTGTAAATAAATAAATAAATAAAAATCTTTAAAACAAAGGTAAAAACAGTGGATGAAAATCCAACTTACTTCATACATAGTTTTTCTTCCCTGCATAAATAATTTATACTATGCATACTTCTTGATTAGCTCTGTGATATAAGTTGTTCTAATGATGACAAAAGCACCAATTAGCACACTCAACCTCTAGCATTGTCATCTCCCAGTAGACTTTTAGCTGTTTCTTCTCTAATGGGTGTGCCTGGAGTTCCCAAAGGGAGGTGCAAGGTTTAATACTGTGTGGAGATAAATTCTCCACGTTAAATAACACTAATCTTTTCTGTTCTGGACCATATCAAAGTTTTAGTGGAGTGTATTTCTTGGCAAAGAAAAAGCAATCTTGAGTCCCTCAGCAGAAAGTTAAAATGTAGTGATGGAAAGAAGCTAGCACTCCCCAGGTGGAACATTGTATACATGTGGAACTCCTCTCCTCCAAACAAACATAAAATTGTTCTGGAGGCAGAAGTGTTGAGTCTATTTTGTTATGTTTGTTCATTCAATTTTGGCCCCCCTTTCCGAATGGAAAATAAATCTATCAACTGTCTCAACAAAATTTGGAAAATTCTTGTGTATTGGTGTTTCTTTTAAAGGACAATTATAAAACTATGAGAACTAAGAGTGGAATGGACTAGTTCTGTCATGTCAAACTTCCCTTCTCCTTTGACAGAATTACTAGCCTAGAGACCAAAGGATATCAGTGGCCATTTGATAAACCCCCTCTTGATTTATTTTGTGGATAAATTGTAAAGCCAATAAGGAAGTAATAGTAAGATGTGACTTCCCATTTTAAAAAATCTAAATTTTTCTTAATCAGGTCACCTTTAAGAATATTATGGAAAAAGGACATGTATAAAGGAAGAACAAACTGAGAATGGTGAAATAATTTCCACATCTTGTCTGATAACTGTTTCAGAAATTATAAATATATATATATAAACAGTAATAGACATTTTCAATGAGATCTCAGCATTATGCTTAGGATTATTAAGAAAAACTTCTGGGTTACTATTTGGAAAGGTTGCAAAAAAGATTGTTTATTAAGATTCAGAATATTACAGATTTTCTTGTAAGAAACAGGAGCATCAAAATGAGTCTGCTTTTTTATTTAAAGATTTATTTTTATTTGTGCATACAAGAGCTGTGGTATAGGCCAGAGGTTTTGGGGGTGAGAGGATTCACCATAAACAGTGGGGAACAGAACAAGCAGATTGACCGAAGTACACTGCTGAGGGAAGCAGCGGGTGAGTCAGGAGAGGTCTGCTGTGCCATGTGGGTTAGCTCCCTGGCCTGAGACTTAACCCCTTGCATCCTTAGGGAGGCCCAAAATGAGTCTGCTTTTGACAATTTAGGGTTGTGCATATTTATCATCCTTGTTAGTATTTTCAAAAATTTTGTAAAAATATTGATCTTGAATGTAGAACCCTTAGTTTCTAGTCATGGAGAGCACTGATTTCTAGCAGTTTTGGCCAAAACTTACCATTTGCTTCTCTTTGTTAAATAGTGTAGTTAATCTTCTAGTTTCTTTCTCAAGGCATAATCAATTGGCACAGCCCTAAGCCTGCACGTCCTTTGTCTTTCCTTTGGTTCCCGTGAACACTCAAACCACTGAGTGCTATTTTCACATTTGAGTAAAGAATCTCCCATCCTGAGGTAGACAGGCAGCCGAGACTGTATTGGTGATGGCAGAGAAGGGAATAGTGTGAGAAGAGGCTATTTTCACATCAATCTCCTTACTCACTCTGGGCTGAAATGTGTGAATTTATATTTGATTGCATGATTCTTGACCTTGCCCAATCTGTGCTTGCAAGGGAGTTATTTCAAACATTGTGTTATATGGAACTATTGAGGAATAGCTATACTTGCCCTGTTACTAACTGCTTCTCAAATCACTGATCACCTTTGCCTGATGATTGTTTTGCTGCTATTTTTTTTATGGGATGCTGGAGTCAGGGCATAAACCTAGGCTTGGATGTCTGACTATAAGTCAGGCTTACCAAACTATGAGCATCCTGTCTTTATCCCCCCTTTTTTGTTGTGTCTACACCAGCAGGTAAAATTCATCATGTAGTTGTATATTCTTATGGATTAGCAATCTGTGCACTGAAATTATCATTTTGATCCAGTAATTTTTATGGTGATTCTATTCTAGTAACTGTACAGTACTGTTTATTAACATGTGCTACTTTAATTATAAGTGTTTGGCATGATAATGAAGTAGCATGGGATGTATAGCCTTCATTCATTGTGATTTAGGTTTTGAAAAGAGTTTCTTCCTTTCAGACTTGGTATCAGGGAAAGGATGATTGTTCCATAAAGATATAGATCAGAAGGGCCTCCCCAGTGGCGCAGTGGTTGAGCGTTGGGTTGCGAAGCTGCCCGCGGCCTCTGCGACGCCGGTTCGATCCCTGGCTGCTCCCCGGCCACCGGAGGAGGGTCCCACATGGCGCGCAGACCTTTCCTGCCGCCCGCTGCTCCCCTCAGCAGTGTACTTCGGTCCTTCTGCCTGCTCTGCTTCCCGCTCTGGCTCTGGTGAATTCTCTCACCCTCCCGCGCTTCTGACTGTACCCAGTGCATGTATAAACAAAACAAACAAACAAATAAATAACATGCCTCTATTAAAAAAAAAAAAAGATATAGATCAGAAGCCAGGTCCTTCATTTTGGTGGAATGTTGGTGGCCAATGATATGATGTGACTCTAGGGAAAAGCCACACACTATCTGCCAGTGGGACCACTTAGGATAGATTTGTGTACAATGGGCAGACAGAGGTCTAGGGCCTGCTTAAGCCAGGTCCCTGCCTCCAATCAGTGATTGATTAGGAATAATAACATTCTTTCTGGGTTCCAGTGCCATTGTAAAGTGAGAGTATTTAATCAGAATAGTTTAAAATTTCTTCTCATTCAAACTTATATACTATAATGACTATAAAGCAAAATCCCACTTATATAGTTTTATGCCATAGAGTTGCATGTTAATTTATATTCAATTGTAATTTTGATGTTCATCCATACTAATAAATTTTTGCAGTTCTACTTGAATTGTACTATTGGTGTCTTACATAGAAAATATGACAATAGAAAGAATTCTTAGGATTATGAAAAATAAGGACTGTGAGGTACAGTTTTTTTGGGGAACTATTTTCAAAATCAGGAGAGTTAAATTTTTCTCAAGTTCTTACACACTTCAAAATATTAGTGACAATATAAATTCAACAGAAATACAGAAATAAAATTAAATACATCAAATCAGTAAAGTAAAACCCAAACACCAGTCAGTCTAATGTAAATTCCAGGGGACAGTATGCTGCTTTGTAAAGAAATATTCAAGAAACATAAGGAAAATGATAAATCTGCTGAAGCTACATAATTTCTGCTGTGTTTTGTGCAACAGACTTGTAAACACCAGTTTTAATTATGTGGGGAAAAAAAGTAAGCTGCTTAATATAATTTTTAAAAAATAATTTTTTACTTGTGGTAACATTAGGATTCTCCCCATTAGGTATCACCAAATCACCCTGAGCACCCCCACCCCCATAGTCCTTAATGCTTCCTTCCCTCTGTTCCTACTCCAATTCTGTGAAAATTAAAAGTTTGAATTGATTATATCCAATTGTGACTATTGGATACAAAATAACCTGGAAATTCTCTCTGGGGTCTGGTGGGTGGTGGTTGTTATCACTCTAGTTTTAAAAAGACAAATAACCTCTTCTAGATCAAATGTGTATTTTCTGACAATTAGCGGTTTTCGTGCCTTTAAATTGCTCAGGTAAGTACCATGCATAGTTACATTTTCTCTGAATTTCTAATGATTCTCAATTATTGCTTTTTGGGCTCCTTTAGTTTGCTGAATCATTGCCTATGCCTCTGGGAGACATTGTAGTTATTTCCCAAAGGGTTTGCTCCTGACAAGAAGTGATTGCTTACATATTAGTAGCTTAGGTGTTTCTGCTATTTCAGTTTCCTTTTAGAAAAACCACAATTGTTGCAAAGCAAGTGTATAGCTAAACTCAGGAATAGGAGATGTATTGATGGATATGTTCAAAGGAATTGGTGACATGTTCTCTGCTGGCTTTTAGCTTTAGAATTTATTCTGGATGTCAGAGGGCAAGAGTGGTAAAAATCATTCTTCCATTTGCTCTTCTGAGCTGAGATATTAGTTCAGGTTTCTCAGGCTAGTGTCTCATATACTCAATTCTTTTGTTGAAGCTCCTATCACTAGAACTGTTGTATATTTCATAATTTGACAAAGGCCACTTAGAAACACGTCTAAGCCAATGTGTGGGAATGTCCTAACTCGGACAGTCTGTTGAAGAATTTCAGGGTGATTGATCTGAGATTACTTTGGTTAATTAAGGTTATATTTCATAAAGTGGCTGCATTTTACTTTCTCGTAGATGAAGTCTGGGAAAGCTTTGTGGAAATGATTTTAAAAACCATCATGCATCATTAATTAGAGCTGACAAAAGGAGCAATCAGTCAGAAAGATAAAAGACCTAGAACAATGCTTCTGCCTTGAAAGAGATGATTATAATAAGGTAGAAGAGGGTCCTAAGCAAATGTGGAGTAGGAAGGCTGCAGAATCTAGAAAGGTCCACGGTGCCTCGCTGATCTCATCCAAGTGTGTGATTGTCAGTTTAAAGTTTCTAGTTATTAATCAGGACTCAGTGGTAGTTTCTCAGACCTGCTAGAACTTACAATGCTTTGAAGTGAGGAATATAATGCAAGAGACAGGCAGATGTGCTATTTATTGCAGATGTGGATAGCTTTTAGATAAAGGTAACACTGAAAAAAAATTGGTGAAACCTTTTGTCTCTCAGAACAAGCAACTGAAAAGTCTATTTAATGTAACAGGAACTGTTGTTTACATAGCACATCTATCCTGTGAAAAACAAATATATTTGTTCCTTGTAAACCAGTTGTCCTAAGGTAAAATTAAGTGCTTTTCAGTTAAGGCTCTTTATGAGATATGCTCTGTCACATATTTTGGTGTACTTTATTTTGTGGTACCTTTTAGTTTGCTTTTTATTTTGTATAAAATAATTCTACCTGTATTTGTTTTGCCAGTAGCTTTAAGGTCAGTCGAATTCTCTTTTATAAGGGAGAGGTATTGCCATAAACTCCTTGATTTTGGGAGGGTATGAATAATAGACTTCTTTCACTACATTATTTTATACATGAAACCTAAAAACATGAGTTTAAAAGTGACTAGAGAATAGAAAAATCCCAATTAGAATTGATAGTTGAAGGCCCTGATGATACAGGTTTTTATGGAGCATGAATAGGAATTTTGTTCAGTGCCAGAGCACAGGCATCTCCATAGTAGGCTAAGCTGATCATCATTAGCTGCCTGATAGCAGGATCCAGATCTCCTGAGATTAGAATTTGGGAGTCAGGTACTAACCACTGAGTTGACTTTCACAAGGTTAAGACTAGAGTTTTGGAACAACTTGGCTAGAGGATCAAAGCCAGGCCAGCAGCTAAAACTGAGTTGGTGTTGACTGATGGAGACCAGGGGGTGCCAGAACCTTCCACAGGTCACTCTGCTGCTGATCACAGTGCTTGCTCAGAGGTAAGGAGTCAGAAGGCTACGTGATACAGAGACAGACGTGGAGTTAAAGACACAATGGTCAGTTTCAGTCCCATTACCATATTATAGTTCGATCACTGATTAGTTCAGTATTTTTGGAAGGCAGTGGGAATACTGGAAAAGAATGTCTTTCCTCCCTCTGTGAGATCAGGTTCGGAGATGGGTAGTTTGGGGGGAAAAAATTGTAATTTTTCCCCACATGGAAACAACCCTATTATTTTTGTAATACAAAGTATAGAAACTAAAGCTCCATAGCATCTTTTTGGCTAGTGATAGGAAATAACAGTAATTCACTCCAAGGAAGTGAATCAGAATCTTACTGGAAAGATGAGCTGTTTTTGTTTATCCAAAGGGGGCACTGGTGGCTTGATACCCACTGAATAGTTAGCCAGCTCTCATAGTTGTTTTATGTCCCTGGTTAGATACAGCAAAGAAAGATGTGCTCTTAGAAGAAACCTCTGGCCAGTATCCTTCATTAAGTGGAGGGCAGTTGATTTAGGTTTTAAAAATACAGATGGGGTCCTCCCCGGTGGCGCAGCGGTTGAGCGCTGGGTTGGGAAGCTGCCCGTGGCCTCTGCGGTGCTGGTTTGATCCCCATCTGCTCCCCGGCCACCAGAGGAGGGTCCCACATGGCGCGCAGACCTCTCCTGCCTCCCGCTGCTCCCCTCAGCAGTGTACTTTGGTCCTTCTGCCTGTTCTGCTCCCCGCTCTGGCTCTGGTGAATTCTCTCACCCTCCCGCGCTTCTGACTGTACCCAGTGCATGTATAAACAAAAAACAAACAAACAAACAAACAAATGAATGGAACATGCCTCTATTAAAAAAAAAAGAATTTAAAAAAAATAAATAAAGTCACTTTTCAGTGTGATGTGGACAAATGATTTCTATTTACAGGCAAAGTAAAACAAATATATTTCAAAGCATGTTTAAACGATAAACATACTTTTCCAGCAGCCAAAATAGAGGATTAAAAAATGAAACACTAAAAAAGCATTAGCTCATTGAAGCCCCTAGAGCATTAACCTTTGTTGCCTGCTTGAATTATTTTGTGCCTACTTCAAACAAACTTCTATTATCATCTGTATTTAATTGAAATATATCTTGACCCAGCAGGGTGAAAAATTAAAAACTTATTCTTTTAAATTAGGTAATTTATAATCTATATTAATTGGACATTTTTAGTTTGATATACCCAAAAATTAAGTACATACATATTTTGAATGCTGAGACAATACATGTTTGAATAAATTTGGGGCTAAATTTAAGCAATCTTATTTTTCTCACTAATTGGAATTGGTAGTAACATTAGATTTTGTAAAAAGTTTTTAATTTAAAAGCTCTTTGTTCTATGTATTGATGGTTTCTTATTATGACTTTGTTTGAAAAAGATGACATTGCTTTAAAAATATCTTAATGGCAGCAACAAATGTTTGAACACACTGTACCAAAGAATACATATTATGATACAGAAATGTAACTTTCACAAAAATTTAAAACTTTTTCAAATTTAGAAATGTGACCTTATTTCCTCCACTTGTTCAATTTGTTTTGAGTGATAGAAAAATTATTTGAAAGTCTGGTTACAGCTTGGCATAAAATTTTACTTGTAACATTCCATTCTTTTGTGCTGACTTCTCATTCAATTAGTACTTCCAGCTTGGAAAGCTTATTTGTGAACTCTATCACTTCAAGTAGGGAAGGAGATTATTTTATCTTGGTTTTTCAGGCAGAGTCAAGTTGAACAGAGGAACCCTTTTGTGCACACAGTAAAATCATCTTCCCAGGATGTCCTAATTCAGACAGCCAAGGGGTGGCCTATTTTCATCCCAGTGCACTGAATGGGGCTTCTCTCTGCCAGGGCCATCCTGTAAACCGACCTCTCTGGCCCTCTTCCCTATTATAAAGGAAGTGCTCTTCCTGTCCTTATCAATGTTGAGGTTAGTTTCATGGACTCTAAAGCCATGAGACATATGAGTGATCCTAAGAGCTTGGGCTGGCAGTAATAGAAACTGAAGGAAAGGGCTGGAGGGCAGTTGTGGGTAGAAAAAGAGGAGAAAAGTGTCATTCTAGATTGTGCTTTACTTCTAGCAACTCTGTGCCTTGTGCTTTTTCTTCCTCTCCCATTTTCCAGCTTATATAAAGCAGTCCATTTTAATGTCAGAGAAGACTGAGCATGATGTTCTCAAAAGATGCAGTCCTTGAGAGGTTTTTGCTCAGCATCAACGTGACGATTCAGTAGATATAATTCTAACTTCTATTATGATTTTATAGATGGAACAAAAATACAAAGGAAGTGCCCATTTCCTTGTGAATTCAAATCCACTTTTAAAAAGAAGAGAGGTAAAGAGTTTTAAAAAGAACTAATTTGCATGTAAGAAAGAAAACATGCCAGCTGTTTGAGTCATTGTTAGGCATGGATGGGAAACCTATAAACTCATTCAGCCTGACTGTAAATTTATATTTCATTTATTTCCAGTGTCTGCTTATGAACTATAGGAATATTCTCATGATTCAGGGCTCAGGGGAATGTCCAAGTTGACTGCTAATAACTAGGCATAAAACAATCAATATCCAGGAAATTGCTATTTAACTTTATTTTCTTTAGCTGTTTTCTATTGGTGGGGTCTAGTGTCACAAAATCCCTCTTCAGTCTGAGTAAGCTGGAGAATAAGGAAAACTTTAAAGGGAGTTTAACATTCTCAAATATTTATTTAGCATATGTTCCTCTATGTCTTCTAGACATAGAGAATCCAAACCCCAAGGTCAATTACTGTTTATTTATGAAGTCTTTAAGACTTAAGAGAATTGGGCAGTAACACACACCCAGATAAACCTGAGATTTTAATTTCCTTTGAAACAGTACACAATGAGGACAACTTAAATGCCTGGAAAATATATTTAAAGATTTCTGAATTTGAAGGAGTTGGATGGATAATTAAACTAGGTCCTAGGATTTTATTCTCTAGGAAGTTATCTGTGACAGAGTGGGGAAAGGGAGGTGATTAGCTACTATGTGATGGCATTTTGCCAGGGCTGTGTACACCCCACCTCCATAGCTATTTGGAGACTGCATGATTAGTGATACTTTGGTGGGGGCAAAAATGGGCTCAGTTTAAGCAGTTTGCTTGGGTTTTCATAGCTGGTGAATGCTGGAGCCAAGATACAAACTCAGGTCTTAAGCTTCTAAAAGTTACTTTTTCCACTCCACCTCACCCCTGCCAGGGATAATTTCCATAAGTTTAGTTTCCTTTGAAGTAGCTAACAAATTGGACTAAGACACTTTCTTTCAGATCCCTGCTGCTGTGTGAAATGGAATAGATGTCTCACTGATGCGGCCAGCAGCTCCCTGGGTACCACAGGAAATGTGTCCAGGTGTATGTGATACCATCTGTCCCCCAAAGCTATAAACACTTCAGTTCAGTTTATGTGAAACTCCAAAGTAGTGGCAAACACAAGCCGTCCTTTCTGACAAATCCTGCAAAAGAAGAAATTGAGAAGACACATGCAAATTCTACAGGTGCCTTCTATACCACTTAGATCAAAAATAGGACCTTTAAAAACCTCATTTCAAAAATGTTAAACCTCATATAATTGGATGGAGCTTGAATTTCTAGGTTACCTTTAGAAAGCTCTGAAGGACTGGAGAAACCACATTTGGCACTGGTCACTCTTTGGTAATGTTAAGCAAGCTGATTTTAAAGGTTCTCCCACCTTTTAAGACTTTGAAGACATTGAAGCAGAAAGAATGGTTTCTTAAGTACCCTCTTCAGGTCACTGGGTGTAGAGTTTTGTCAGGGAAGAGGGGAAATTTCTCCCAACCATTCCAGGCTCTTTTCAGGCTGGTAGAGCAATCAAATTAACATCAGTTAGACTAGAAGGAGGGAAAAAAAAAGTAAGTACATAAAAGTTGGGGAATCCACATTAGACATGACTTCCAAAGATAAGGGGGCAGAATTGGGGATATATGTCCCTAGGCTAAGGAACAGTAATTTAAGGAGAGAGGAAAGGAACTCATATGAAGAAGGCCAGATGCTTAATTAGATGCTTATCCTGCCATAACAATTGACTTCTGATAAAGATTATTTCCAGTGAAAACCCTAATTCTGGGTAAGACCCCTCCTCCAATTTTCCTTCTAAATAGGTAAGGGAGTAGAAATGTTTCTCCTGAGTCTGCAGGACCTCCATTGACCTCAGCTTAAAATAATCTAGATGCCAAAGTGGTATGTCTTGGAAAGGCCTGTCTGAAAATCTTGGATTACATGTCCTTCAGTTTCTACAATACTTAAAAAAAAAAAAAGTATGTGATTTTCCAGTGATGTTTCCCTTTGAAACATCTAGAAGAAAGTACAGACAGGAA
The DNA here is from genome assembly GCF_964194135.1 of Talpa europaea. NCBI lineage: Eukaryota > Metazoa > Chordata > Mammalia > Eulipotyphla > Talpidae > Talpa > Talpa europaea. Next base: position 51,553,909 of record NC_140077.1, read on the forward strand.
TTTTGGCCATTGTTTCATTGTCTTGGCCACTGTTGAATGACTTTGCCATGCTTCCACTCATCTCTGCAAGATTTAGGGTACCCTTCTTGTTGGCACCTCTATAAGAATGCAGACATCTGTAGGAGAGGCTTGCCCACAATGAGGGGAAATGGCTGGACTGCCAGCTGTTATTTCCCCTGCTCCCCAAAGCTCACCATTGTTCTCAACAGGGAGTAGTTATGCTGCATGTGCCAGGCCTCCAAAGCACTGGTTGCTCTAAGGAAACCACAACAAAAGAAGTGTGCGTGCCTAGAGCACTTGTAGCTATGGTGGTTACACTGAGATCAAAAAGGGCACATTCCTGGCAGCCTGAATGGCAGAGAGATAGTTCCTTGAAATTTGTCCCTGGAAGAAGCGTGGCTAAAATTATTCTAGAAATGACTAGTCCTTTCTGCAGGTTTGCACTATTTTCTGCGTGAGGGGACAGATGTCACCCATCTTAGCCCAGGATTATCAAGACTTCTCTAAGTTCAAAGGTAACATTTTCAGTGAATTTGCAGAACTGTTATTCTGGGTCACCCCCACCCCCTACCACCACAGAAGGCAAAGTACTTCAGTGACGTTTATGGAGCACAGCATAGAGTGTGCCTGACACCTCTGTGTGAGTGAACTGTTGCTGTTTTTAGACATGACCTTCCTACAGTGCCTCCGGTGTATGTTCAGTGCCCTAGAAGATAGTAGAAACCCTTGGGATATGCTTGTCAAATTCTTCATCGATGACAAAAATCACTCCATTCCTTACATGACTCTTCTTTCTCTGGCGAAGTTAAAGGGTAGCTCCGCACACACCAGCAGAGTGTGAGTTGTGAGATCAGACACCAGTGACAACTGCTCTGGGAGCTGCCCAAAGGCCAGAGTCACCATGATGCCAACTAATCCTGCTACAAATCAACAGGTTCCCCTTGTGTTGATGCTCATAAACGCAAGTGTGGGAGCAGACATGTGGGATTAGGAAAAAGAAAGGGAAAAAGGTGATTCCAAATTCTGCATGGAAGGTGACATGTTCATTTGGCTTTTCTTTATCTGAGCAGCCTTGTGCAGCTTCCACACTTCTCTGCTCCCCTCCTCCGCCCCCGTGTTCTTTGAAAGGCAAGGCCTCGTTAACTAATAAATTGCACACTAGTCCAGCTGCCAGGAGACTTGGGTCCTAGTTCCAGTCTCACTAATTTTGAGATCAATAGTTTCAAACAAATAACTTTCTAAAGTTTCAATTTAATACTCATCTCTCCTTAGTGGTTTTGTGAGTGTTGTACTACCATAGCAAAGTACCATGAACTGTGTGCGTTAAACAACAGAAACTGATTCACATTTCTGGGGGGAGAAGTCTGAAATCAAGGTTGGTGGGCTCAGTTCCTTATTCAGGTTCCGAGGAGAGTTAGTTCAATGCCTCTCTTCTAGCATTCGGTGTGGATGGCAGCTCTTAGCCTCTAGTTGTGTCATTCCAATTTCTGCTTCCATCACATGGCCTTTTCCTCTTGTGTCTCTGTGTCTGTCCTTTTTTGTCTCTCTTAAAGACACCATGTATGTACTTCCTTTCCCTCCCACCCCAATCCAGGATGATCAACTCAAGATCCTTACTTATGTCAACAACAACATTTATTCCAAATAAGCTCTGGCTGCATTACTTTTTGTGTATTCAACCCACTAAGGGGGTGATAGTATCTCTTCTACCTATGGCACAGGTATGTGTTGGGAAGAAGGAAGATAATGTACATGGCAGTGTTTTTTGAAAGGTGAATATTATTCTTTTTTAATATCAACTTGGAAGTCTTTGTAAATTTCCCATGTACAAAGAGACATTTCTAATATTCTTATATTTCATTGCTATTATGATCTCATCCTATGCTATCTTTCTAGATTCATTTCCAATCATATTCCCTAAAACACCTTATATTCTAGCCCAAAGAGAGATTACTTATTTTTGACCCCTCATGCATTTTCATCCCTGTTTTTCCCACTTATTCTTCCACCTATTCTGAATACTCTTTCTTCTCTTGTTTATCTTTCAACACCAAGCTGATATCTCACTTCCTTAGATAATTGTGCTTCCCCTGATTTGAAGTTCTTCCAGGATTATGTTGGAGCTGTCTCACACTAACTAGAGAAAGCTGAATGCTGATTGAAAGATGAATGCTGATTGTTAAATATATAGTAATACTTTGGCAGCTTGAAATTAGCCATGGTAGGGATATTTATAACATGGAAATCAGCAGACACTACATATTAGAGCCTCCCTCCCAACTTCCCTCCACAGCACACCACCGATTTTTTTCCTCCATTGTATTTTTTTTTTACTTCTGTTAGCATTTAAAATGTGATCTAGTATACATACTTATGTGGATAGCCATCACCTCTCCTAGATTTTTAGTTCTTTGAGGCAAAAATAAGATTCAGTATTCCATAGAATTTTCTTATATCTCATAGTAACTGTTAAGGATTAAATGGTGTACCCTGAATTCCACATGTTGAAGCCTTATCACCCATGTGACCATATTTGGAGATAGAGCCCATATGGAGGTAACTAGAATTAAATGAATTTATATGGGCTGGGTCCTGACTCAGTGTATTAGTGCCCTTTTAAGAGGGGACACCAGAGTGCAATTCTCTTTGCTGTGTGAGGACACAGTGAGAAGGTAGCTATCTACAAACTAGGAGGAACTTTGAGAAATAAATTTTGTGGTTTAAACCACCCAGTCTGGGATAAATGCTTTGTTGTAGCAGCCCAGGCAGACTAGTGCAGTACCACATACAAATAGAAGCTACTGAATAAATGTTTGTTCAATTGAGTAGAATAAAAGAATAAAGAGTAACGAATGAGCATTTATTTATTTTGTGGGACCCTCGCAGGTGGCCGGGGATCGAACTGGTGCTGTGGAGGCTGCAGACAGCCTCGCAACCCAGCGCTCAACCGCTGCGCCACCAGGGAAGGCCCCTGAATGAACATTTATTGAGCCCTTTCCTGTGCCAACAACTCTGTAAAGCAGGTGTTATTAGTCAACCTATTTTGTAAATGGTTACTGAGGCTTATGAAGGTAAGCCTCTTTTTTGTCCAATATCACAGCTAGTAGGTGAGCTCAAAGTCTTACCTCAGTCTGAATACTTAAATGCTATGTTAAGTTTTGTCTTGAAGAAGATGAAATTTCTTATCCCAGACCCTTGTCACTCGATAGAATAGATACTAACTACATGTGGCTCTTGAAAAGTGTCTATTCTGAATTGAGAAGTACAAAGCACACACTGTGTTCCAAAACTTGTTCAGAAAAAAATGAATGTTAAATATTGCCATGATCATATTTTAGATACAGGGTTAAATAAAATACAATAAAATTTTCCTTTTTACTGTAGCTACTAGAAAATTTAAAATTGTACATGTGACTCCATTATATTTCTTTGGAAATGTGCAGCGCTGTTTCCTAGAACCAAGGAGCGCTAACTCTCCTAAACTTTCCTATATCCAAAGAAGTCTGTAGTTTTCCTAGTGTAGGACTAAGGCATGATAATTCAGAGACCTCCACATTCCCTAACTGCTTCTAAAATCTGCCTTTTGGTCATTTCACTGGCCCTTTGAGACCGGGCATTTGTTAGGAATGAAGGTCAGTGCTTCAGTCATATTGGCATCTCGTGAAAAGGTCAGCATCCAGGGAGCCATGGAACAAGTTTGGAGCTGTTGGCCAGAACTTTGTCTCTGAATAATCTCTGAATATCACTTACAAAAATCTTTGTGTACTCAGTTGGAGAAGAGCCAGTGCTCAGAAGAAGATATTTCAAAGAAATTAGTAATCAATTCCTTTCTTCCTTTAGGCAGGAATCTGCTTCCAGTAAACACACACACAAAAAACCCCACATCTCTACCCAGCTAGCAGGGTGAGGTCTTGGGGATGGGTAGTCACTTCCAGACAAGCAGAGAAAATGTACAAAACAGGTAACTGAGATATGGCAATTCTCACCCTGCCAGATTATCACAGGCAGAGAGTAGTAAAGGAAGAAGATGTATGATTTGTATAAATAGGTCAGATCTTCTGGAAAACAGGAAATGGAACACTGCAAAATGTCAGTAAATGAATCCACTGGCCTCCCTACTTTTCTATGTCAATGCCATGGGAGTTCTCACAGGCCCTAGTCTGAATCAGAAGGAGACACAAGAGGTGGGAGCCCTCCTGTTCTTCCTTTCTAATGAGGAAATAAATTCTGAAAATGTTATGATGACATTTTATGTTTCTCCAGAGTATAATAGGTTCATGTAATTATTTAGGATTTTCCTCAGTGTTCTAAGTTTCTCTGATTCTCAACCCTCAAAAACATCAGGAATCTCCCTAATTTTGCAGGCACAGAGCCCAGCCTTTTGTACCCAAGCAGTGGTGTTTACCACTGTCTCTGCCTAGCTTTGCAAAATGTTGCAAGAGGTATTTCCTGCCATTTTTTTCTCTGGATCACCTAGGTGCATGGAACTGAGTACTATCTAAATGCCGATACTATCGAAATACTGATATTATGAATGAGCTTTGCAATGGTTGTAAGGATGTCAAAGAGTATTTCTCTGAAGGAAATCCTGCTCTTCCTTCATTAAAGAGCACAATGTTAATTTCAGGGATATGTGTATGTGCGTGTGTGTATGTATATGTGTGTGTATATATAATTTCTCAAGAGAACACATAGAGCCTGAGAGATGTTACAGATATACAGAAGTATGTAGTGCACCCTAATTTTTAAAGTGACGCCATTTTGAGATGACAACCTCAATCTTTTTAGCCTTTTCCTATGTATATGCTGTAAACAAAAATTGGGTTTATACTAGAAATTTAGAAATAAGTTCTGAGAAATAAAATTTTAAATCCTATTTTTTGATTAAAAAAATAGTACGAACATAACCCAGCAAAGTTCGGTCACCCAAGCACATTCACAAATCCAGGACTTCTGGGGGAACGCTTTCCTCACTATATCAGGCGCTCACATTTCATATGACAAACTCTTAAGTCCTCACTTCACTTGTAGAAATAAGCTAGATGGCAAGATGCTAGTTTTAAATCAAGGTTAGAAATAAGCGACTTTCATTTTTTGGCATTACTGGTGAAAATCTGGCATTACACATGAAAATGGGATGCATTTTGGCCCAGGGAACACCTAGTGACACAGTGACTCAGGGATTCCCAGCTGCGTCCTCTTCTAGGCAAGTGTCGTTTGTTTCTGTTACAATAGATTGCAAGAACCGAGATGCTATTACTGGTGAGGCACAGGTTCCTCTTGTTGTAAAACAGGGAAAGAAGTGAACCTCAGAATCGTTCACAACGTATGTTTCCTTGGGGAGGATCATTCTCTAGCACAGAAATGCTTCTATTTTTGCCTTTCCTGAACCATCACCATCATTCTCAACACAGTCAATGCTCATACTTTATCTTACTCTCCTTTGTCCTAAACCCTGTGTCACAAGCTGTGACATTTTTAGAATTCCTTAAAAGTGACATGTCTCCTTTTCTTGGTGTGGTTCTTCCATCTAGGAGAAGCCCTCTGAATGCACAAGTCTTCCTTTTCCCTCCAGTGCCAGAATGGCAGAGCCCTGAGGGGTAGTGTGGTTTCTGGCAGAGAGGCTGGCACTGGGAGGCTGCCCAGCCTTGCTCTCCACTGGCATTTCCTGTCACTTGTGGTATTACCTTTGCTAACCCATGAAGGTTTGTATTTTAAGTAGATCCTTCCTGCTTCCGCAACACTTCTCATATACAAGAATGAGTAATCTGACCATCAAATAAAAGGACTACAAGGCTAAATACATTCATCTCAAGTGACACTTTATTTCCAGACACCTCTTGGGTGCCATATTATGATTTTCAGAGGTGTTTTCACTGGAAATGGTCATTGTGGGTAAGACTTCATTTGTGCTAGTAATATAAACATTTTCTGCTCAAGTCTTTCTCATAAGTAATCCCCCAAATTGACCTTTGAAATTGGATCTGTTTTTAAAACAACTTTGGCATTGCTATTGGAAAAAAAAAGAAACAATACCATACTTGATAAGCCTGTACATTTCATCTGCCCTTGGCTTATCAAGAAACTCAAAAGAACTAACAAGGAAGGAGGTAAAGGAGAATAAAAATGGGTTGTTTGATAAAACTGTCACTGAATGCCTTAACCCTATGAAATCACCAGAAATCACTTAACTTCTAAGTCATCGATAAACTGGTATCTCATGTTAATTCATGCCACTGTAGGAATTAAGAGATGGAGAGGGTAGAGGAGCACTGCAAGAATATCAAATACTACTCAAAATTAATGCTAATTGACTCCAAGTCAAGCTGCTTAAGCCTTGCAAATGAATGCATTCCCAGAGCATAACAGAGCATGCCTGAGATGCAATTTTCTCAAACTCAGTTGGCCCTGGATGGGTACATTCCATTCTGATGGATGGGAGATTTGCTTTCTGGGAGTGTTTTCCTTCTCTGCAGGCAAGAAAAATTGTTCTTTATAATATCCCCTTCCACAGATGAGAAACACAACACACCCTCCATGGTTTAAAATTCCAAATGGCTAATCATTGTCAAAAGTACCGAGGCTTCAAAGTACCCAAGCACCAGGTTTGTTGTGCTTTCAAGATGATTATTTATAGCAGGACACAGATTGCCTTTGCTTTCCTTCCTCCTTATTCCTCTGAACAAACAGATTATAAATTTGTGAACAGCATTAATGGAGAAAAATGTGATGTCAATGGTATGAGGCAGGTATAAAACACTTTAGCTTTCTGGATGTTCTCCACCACATTCCACAAACATATGACAGGCCTTTGTCCACTCTCACTGTCTGTATTTTTGCCACTGGTTGTGACAGGCCTGGGAAATAAGATTTAACTGCGTCAACCCCTTCACAAAATGTTCCTGATAAACTGGATGGGCTAAAAAGCTGGAAAACTGTGGTACATTGTTTAGGCTACTATTCTGTTGGGGAATTATCCAGAATTCTTGTTTGAAGCTATTACTGCTGTTACTTAGGAAATTTTGTTTGATGATGTGTGAAACCAGCCTTTGATAGAGAGACTTTAAAAACACGGCAGTGTTTCTATCTGAATTTTAGTTCTTATTTCGCAGCAAGTTGGTGGGGATAAAGTAGAGGTGGACTCATCCTGGAGTTAGTTGCAATGAATTATTTTTAAATCTACATTTTCAGCTTATGTTTTTGTAATGCTCAAGTATGCCAAGCAGCATGTTTTATCTTTTTCCTAAACATGGAATTTCAAGTGGGTGTTTTAGTAATCCGGAACATTGCATTAACTTGCACCTTAGAATTGCTTCAAAATAAATTACAGTAAAGGATAAATTAGCTCTCAGAACACTTACTTTCTCATATTTCTTGCACAGTATGTGATTATAATGCTAGCAGAAAGGATTTACTTTCAAAATACTGTAAATGCTAAAAAAAAAAAAAAATCATTAGTGATTTAATTTGTCCATATCATGATAATGCTAGATTCAAAATTACAACTAAAATACCATTAGAAGGTCCTCAAGACACCATGTGTCCATCTGTGACCTTTATGACATTCATATATAAAACTTAAATATATATAAGCACATTAAAGGAAATAATGTTTTTCTTAGAAATTGAAAAACTTGGCTTAAAAGCAAAAAAGGGACAACCGCTCCCTCTAGCGACAGATTATAAATTAGCAACAAAATGGAATTCAGTTAAAATCCCAAAGCCTGAGAAGGCCTGTGCTTCTATTTGTTTATTTATTTATTCATTCATTCATTCATTTATTCATTGATACAAGCACTGGGTACAGTTAGAAGCGCAGGAGGGTGAGAGAATTCACCAGAGTGGGGAACAGAACAGGCAGACCGACACTGCTGAGGGCGGGCAGCAGGAGAGGTCTGTGCGCCACATGTGGGACCCTTGCCCAGCGGCCAGGGATCGAATCCAGTGCTCAACCACTGCGTCACTGGGGAGGCCCAAGAAGGGCTGAAATCTAAAGAGATTAAAAGGTGGGAAGGTTTGAGTGGGAAACATAGACACTGTGGTTTTAAGTGTTAACAGCCACTTCTTGTATTAGTCTGTCTCATGTCTTGGGAGTCTTTGCCTTCATCATGTTAACTCTTCTTTTTGAGAAGCATTATGTCACCTGAATGGGTTCAAATGTACAAACTTGGACATTGATTTTGAGCTCACATGTTTTTATGTCAGTGATACTCAGCATTACTCCTTAGCTGGGATTAAATATTTTAGTTCTGGCACTCTATTACTTGCCGGAATTTCAGCACAATAAATGGACATAAGGTAGAAGTAGAAAGGATAACCAAAGGAGAAAATAAACACTTGTAATTCCTTTAGTCAGAAATACTACTGTTAACATTTGAGATATACATTGTTCTCATGACAAATGCCAGTTCATAAGTAGCACTAGGCTAGCATCCTGGTTAACTGATGCTGAGTTCAAGGGCTTAGATAGTTTGGTAAAACACAGGATTTAGTATATACTGAAATAAATGCATCTGAGGTGGATATGGGGCCCCAAAGTAAGCAGTGACTATCATCTTTCCTGATGATAATCTAATCTCAGGGATTAGAAAATATTTGCAGGAAGAGCAAATAAGATACCTTCACTATAAAGCCAGATTTCATAAGTGTAGAAAGAGGCTTGAGTGGAGCAGGGCTTTTGTGATTCTCAGAGCCAAGACAGGCAGCCCTTTTCTGATTGCCCCCAAGCATCTATGGGTGTCACACTGGGATTCTCTCCTTGAAAACTTCAGAAGCCTTTTATTTTTAATCTACTCATCAGTGCAGTTTTCTCCAGAAGGGATACTCTTTTAACTTGAAGTATATTGGGTGAAAGGTAAAAGAGAACATTGGGGATTCTATTTTTTTTAAAGATTTATTTTATTTACTTATGCATACAAGAGCTGGCGGTGTAGGTCAGAGGTCTGGGGTTCAGAGAGGATTCACCAGAGACAGAGTGGGGAGCAGAGCAGATGGATTGACTGAAGTACATTGCTGAAGGGAGCAGTGGTGGGACAGGATGTCTGGGGCACCATGTGGGTCAGCTTCTTGGCTGGGGATTGAACTCGTGCTGCAGTGGCTGTGAATAGCTTGATAGTGCTGAGACTTAACCCCTGGTACCACGAGGGAGGCCCAACACTGGGGATTCTAAAATAAAGTTGAAGTTGGGCGTAAGCATTGAAAAACACGGTTGACAATTTGGAAATTTGTTGTTTGTTATTTTGAAATACTCAAAACCTCCCCCCCTCACTTTAATAGTTATCTCAGGCACTTAATAAAAAGCAGAAGCAGGGAGAAAATAGCTAAACTTCATGCTTGTCATCAAATAGCAATGATTTCTCTGTCTCTGTCTCTCTCTCTCTCTCTCTCTCTCTCTCTCTGCCCCCCTCCATCCCTCCCCCACACCCTCCCCCTCTCCCCTCTCTCTCTCTCCACCTATATCCTTTGTGTCCTCACCTCTATGCCCTTTTCTCCAGTTGGACACTAGGGGAAAATGTTGTGAATAGCAATGAGCATAAATTAATAGAGATCTCATTAATCCAAAAATTATAAAATTATATAAATATACTTATTTATATTTTTTATTTCTGTTGGATATAAACATTTTTCTAGATACGACTAAATTGTTTCAGCATTAAAGAGATTTTTACATGAGCAAGATTCCTGTAAAAATCTGTTTAATGCCTATCCATGGATGGCATGAATGAAGAAATTGTGGTATGTATAGTCAATGGAATACTATTTAGCTATTAAAGAGGAGGGAATATTGCCTTTTGTGACACTGTAGAACTTGGGATGATTATGCCAAAATAAACAAGTCAAAGTGAAAGACAATTACTAGGTGACTTCTTTCCTATGTAGAATATAAATATCCAAAGCATTCAAACTAATAAATCACAACAAAAAAATAACTCTCAGACTCTGCAAAAAAATATGATGGTTACTAGAGGGGGAGGGAGGAAATGGCAGAAGGAGTCAGTCTCATAATGGGAATATTGATGGGTGCGCAGTGAGACTTACACACACACAGAGGTGTGAAGCTTTACTTCCAAAATTTATGTACAAATTTGTAAATTTATATACAACTTATATAGAATTGTATAAACTAACAGTAAATCAATAACATTTTAATAAAAAGTAAAGTTTTGGGCCTCCCCGGTGGCGCAGCGGTTGAGCGCTGGGTTGCGAAGCTGCCTGTGGCCTCTGCGGCACCAGTTCGATCCCCGGCTGCTCCCCGGCCACTGGAGGAGGGTCCCACATGGCGCGCAGACCTCTCCTGCCACCCGCTGCTCCCCTCAGCAGTGTACTTCGGTCCTTCTGCCTGTTCTGTTCCCCGCTCTGGCTCTGGTGAATTCTCTCACCCTCCCGTGCTTCTGACTGTACCCAGTGCTTGTATAAACATAACAAACAAACAAACAAACAAATAAATAAATAAAACATGCCTCTATTAAAAAAAAAAAGAAAAAAAAAGAAAAAGTAAAGTTTTTAGCTAGCGAGATTTTAAAAAAAAGTATACTAAAAATACAATCCTGCATTTTCAAGTCCCAAGAAAATATTGTAGACCATTTTTAGCAATTTTTCTCATCTCTGTAATATCAGGCATGGAATGATATTTGGATTAATGATGATTAGAAAGAGTAATGCTCATTGAAAGAAAATCCAAACAATGCAAGAGAGAGGAACCATAACATGAAGAAAGAAGAAATCACCCACAATTTGTTACTATGCAGGCATGACCACTACTTACACTTTGATAAATTTCTTTCTAAGCTTTTCCTGTGTTCAGATGTGCCCTGTTCTGTTTTCCACCTTCCTGCCTGTCAGCTTTAACCCTTAAATCCATGTTCCCACTTTAGATCTTTCTCTTAAGTATCACTTGAGTGTCTCACAAGTTCCTCAAACTCAATAATATTTTGTACTTTTAGAGTGTGGTTTATTTACACCCCCCTCCCCCAATTGGTAATGGTTGAGGCAGTCTGCTCACTTGGTCCTATACTGTGGACATTAATGTAGGCTTTTGGGTGAAATTTATGTACTTTGTGCCACATAAGCCTCTCACATTGGAAGCTCTCAAGCTGTGCAAGGCATCACCTAGGGAGCCTGGAAAAATGTAAATTCTCATTGCCCATTCCTAGAGATTCTGAGTCGGTGGATTTTGGGGTATCTCAGGAGTCTGTATTGCTTTCTAGACCTTCTCTGCTCCACCCAGCTGATTTAGTGGAGCAAGTCTCAGGCCAGTGATGTGAGAAACTCTGTTTTTAGTCAAAGACAAGCAGGTGAACATTATTTAAATTATTCTCTTTATGTTCCGCCCACTCTCACCCTGATTTTTTTTATTTTTTGCATAAATTTTTGGAGCAGTCAAGCTTGTGAATACCCACTGACAGCTTGAGTGTTCTGTGTATATGGAAGGTTTCTGGGGGCACTCAGCAGGGAAGGACATAATGAAATGTGCTTTGTTCAGATTGAAAAACTCAGTATGTGAAGTGTGTTAATTAACTGATTTCTTCCATAAAATGGAATTTGCTACAATTTGGTTAGGTTTTCACACCAGTTATTCAGCTGCTGGAAGAGATGTTCAGCCTGAGTGAGAATTTAGGGGAAAATTAAAGTACAATCATGAATTGTGAGAGCTGTAAGGACTTCAGAGGTCATTGGCGTCGATGCTCTTATTTTAGGGAGAAGGAAAACTAAAACCCAGAGAGGGAAAATGTCTTACTGAAGATTACCCAGCTTGTTCATGACCAGAATTAGATATAGAGCCTCGTTTTTCATCCTAGAGTTATCCCTCCTTCCTGTGTGTTCTTACCCCAGATTGGATGGCTTCCCTGCATTCACATGGCTTAAACATTTAATATCCCCTCCACCACCAGCCTTTGTACATGATTTTAGTGCTTCTTCACAATCCCGAACACAAATTCTTAAGCCAAATCCTTTATATATATTCTACTTAAATACCCATGCTTATGCCAATCTCTACCATAGGGCTCTGTTTCAGGCAGCATTTTTATAAGATTTTTCCTTCCCTAATTTGTAGAAGTAGCCACTGTTAGTTATACTTACTATGGAGTCATTTTTTAAAAGATTTATTTATTCCTGCATACAAGAGCTGGGGTACAGGCCAGAGATGTGGGGGGTGAGAGGATTCACCAGAGACAGAATGGGGAACAGAACAGGCAGACTGAGTGAAACACTGCTGAGGGAAGCAGCGGGTGACTCAGGAGAGGTCTGCTGCGCCATGTGGGTTGCTCTCTGGTGGGCCAGACATTGAATTTGTGCTGCAGAGGCTGTGGTCCGCTTCATAATGCGGTGCTTAACCCATTGCACCACCAGGGAGGCCCATTATGTAGTCATTCTGTTGTTACTAAGATCTAAAAGTCAAGACATCAAAATTTATCTTGATAAACTCTTAGTAGCAACCATCTGTCAGTAATTTCAATAACACCAACTTTCCTTTCAACCTTGGAATAGATCTCCATGTTTGAATTGGTAGGTTTAATTTGAGAACCATATTATAAAAAAGCATATGATTTTTAATGCTAGCATTATGAAGATCCTGGAGATTGAGACTTCCTAGGGGGCACAACCTCCTATGCAGTCTTGATTTTGGGGGGTTTGGGGAACAGACACATTCTTTGGAATGGCCAAAAGAACATTCCATGCTTTTAACATTTTCTTATCACCCTCCCTTCTTCCCTCACCCCCGTATCCTTCCCAGAAGCAAAGGCTCAAAGCTTTGCTCTTGCTCATGGTGGAATCAAGAACAAAGTGTTATCAGCAGATAATCTCTTTTTTCCTTATAGAGAGCACTGTCCTTGTTCTTTACCTGGTCCTTCCTTGAGTAATTACTGCCAACTGCTCAAGACTATAGAAACGTGCTGTGCTAGGTATATTTGGTCTCCCTTTTTTAAGGTATACTTTTTTTTTTAAGATTTATTTATTTATGCATACAAGAACTGCGGGACAGACCAGAGGTGTGGGGATTGAGAAGATTCACCAGCGACAGAGTGGGGAACAGAACAGGCAGACTGACTGAAATACACTGCTGAGGGGAGCAGCAGTTGAGTCAGGAGAGGTCTGCTGCGCCATGTGTGTTCCTCCATGCCCCAGGATCAAACTCACAGCTTCATAGGTTGCATCTTAATCCCTTGTGCCACCAGGAGGGCCCCCTTTTTTTTTTTTCTTTTAATGTAACAACCACTCAGACCTATCATTGTGAGATTGTTAATGTCTGGGAATGGATTATGCATTGACATTTGCATTTTATTCCCCTATCTTGCATTTTAAATTAGTTTTTATTGCTTTAACTGAAGAAACTTGGAGCCAGATGTTGGAATGCCAGGAATCAGGCTAAGTGCTTAAAGAAATACAGTAGCTGAGGAGGAAGTTGGGGGAATGCATTTCAGTAGGAGCTTTATATTCTGTCCTTTAAATGTTCACTGAATGGCAGGCAGGAGTGGGGCCCTATTATTTCAAACAGCAGAGTTCTGGATTTTTTTCATGCCTGTTCTGCCCATCTTATTCTTCTTATCATACATATGTGCGTGAGACTTTGAGAAGAACACATTGGTATATAAAAAGCTATTTTTAAACTAGTTATGTTCACAAAGACACTGCTTAATCTAGGAATTAGAGAATGAAAATGTGCAGTAATCACAGATACAGGTTCACTGTGAATTTCTGTCAGGTTGGTGTTAGTCTTCTCTTAGCTTTAACAAACAATTCTTGCTCTCCATTTTGGAAAACACTAAAGAGCTTCTTGTGTTATAATTGTCAGCAACCTAATAGAAGCACAGAGTCTTGGCACTTAAGCAACATCAGCACTAACATAAGAGTGATCAAATGGAAAATATGCATTTGGACTCCAATTTTAAATCAAATCTCACTATCTGTATAGTCCCAGAGAAGAATCTTAATCCTTTTAAATCTTATTTGGTAGGACCATTAGGAAGAAGAGGTATGATGGCTGAACTGGTTATGAGGATTAGTTCTGGGTTAAGAAATTAATAAATTCATCTCCCTGTTCCCCATATTCTCTTATGCCCTATGTAGGAATCCTTCCCACCATCTCCTGCTTGAGTAGTTCCAGGGACAAAGAACTCAGTTCATTGGACAGCAACTTGAATCATCTTAGAGCTCCAGCGCATTCACTCTTTGTTCTATTAAACACCAGTTTTGGAGCCTTTCTGAGTATTAGGCACTGCTAGAAAGCTTTCCTTTACATTGACTTCCAGTCCACAGCCCTGTAATTTCTTTTTCCCACTGTACTTGTTCTTGTAACAATGCAAGGCTCCTACCAACTGGCAGTCCCTTGGCTAAGTAAGAACAATCTTCATGTATTCCTTGCCTCTTCTCTTTGAAGTGTCTTCTGCAATCTCTTGGCCCCTCAGTATCCTGTCTACCAGTATCTGTTTATATTTCATTTTTTAAATTTTTCATAAATATATGATACCCAGAAATCCGGACCTACCTGCTGTTTGGCCAGTACTAAGTCCCTTGGGACTTGACCTTCCTTTGAAGGTCAAGATGCATGGTGCATCTGAAGACTTCTTTTGCTTTCAGCCACTTTTACATAGGAATTGTGACTTTTTGATACTTAAACAAATGTTTATACACACTCTGGGTTCATTTGTGTCTCTGTGAAATAGACTCCCATGAATGGAAAGAACACCATGAGCAAAGGAAGGGGGGACCTCTGGACACTCCTCAGTGAGGATTGTGCACTCTGAGCCCAGCCACATCAGACTGAATAAAGATTAGACACTATAATAGCAGGTTCTCTGCAATGTGTTGGTTATATCTGTCATTCTGTTTCTGTTTACATCCGCTACAATCTTTGTCACTTAAGATAGGGATGATATGGCAACAAAAACACAGCAACCAAAGAAAAAATATATAGTTTGAGTTCATCAATATTAAAAAAAAAACTTTTGTGCTTCAAGGGACACCATCAAGGAAGTGAAAAGTCAACCCATGGGGGAGACAAATTTGCAAATCGTAAGACAGGTTGTCAATAGTGTATTTACAAAGCTGTGCAATCATCAACATTATCTAATATTAGGGTATTTTCATCACTCCAGAAAAAAAATCCCATGACTATTAGCAGTCACTCTTCATTCTTTGAGCCCTTGCCAGTTGTTTACTTTGTGTCTTTTTGGATTTATCTATTTTAGACATTTCATGTAAATGCAGCTATGCAATATTTGTTTTTTTGTGTGTCTTTGACTTAGCATAATGTTTCAAAACCTATCCACATTGTGCATGTGTCAGTACTCTATTCTTTTTAATGACCAAATAATATTCTTTTGTATAAATATATCTATTGCATGAATATGAATAAATATATCTATCCACTCATCAGTTGATGAAGTTTAGATTGTTTCTACTTTGGGATTATTAGGAATAATGCTGCTACTAACATTCATGTACATGTTTTTGTGAAGAAGTGTTTTTAATTCTTTTCTAAATATACCTAGAAGTAGAATAGGAAAGTTATGGTATATAAAATATTTTAAAGAACTGGCCACCTATTTTCTAAGTGGCTGTATTATTTTACATTTCTGTCAGCAATAGGTGCGGGTTTCAGTTTCTCCATATTCTTGCCAACACTTATTATACATATATTTTTGATCATAAGTGTCTGGTGGGTGTGACAATGGTGTCTCATTATAATTTTGGTTACATTTCCCTAAGATCTAATGATGTTTGAGCATCTTTCATGTACTCGTTGATTATTTTCTGTTTATATTCTTGGGAGGACTGACTATTCAGATCCTTTGTTCATTTTTAAATTGAGTCATTTATCTCTTTTTTTTTAAAAAAAAATTTATTTATTTATTTATACAAGCACTGTGTACAGTCAAGCGCGGGAGGGTGAGAGAATTCACCAGAGTCAGAGCGGGGAGCAGAGCAGGCAGAAGAACCGAAGTACACTGCTGAGGGGAGCAGCGGGCAGCAGGAGAGGTCTGTGCGCCATGTGGGACCCTCCTCCGGTGGCCGGGGATCGAAACGATGCTGCAGAGGTTGCAGGCAGCTTCACAACCCAGCGTTCAACCACTGTGCCACCGGGGAGGCCCGAGTCATTTATCTTTTAATTATTGAATCGTAAGAGTTTTTCTTGCACATTCTACAAGCTTTACCTGATAAAGATTTTTGAGAAAGGCCTCTATGGTGACAGAGCTCATCTGGAGAAAAGATTTTATAAGGAAAACTTTTGGGCTGAAAGTCAGAAAAATTATTGAGACAGCTATACTTGCATTGAGGAACATCAATTACCTGTTTTTCTGATAGATGGATCATTATCCCCAATGTAAGACATCATTTCCATCAAATTAAAAGGAGAATAAAATTTTCTTATCAATATTCAGAAATAAACATTCCAACAGCCAACATGAAGAATAAAAAAATTCAATCCATAATTCTGTGATATCTTATAATGCCAGTGAACAATCTATTAAAAACAGAATTATGAACTTCTTTGCAAAGCACCTAGTTTCCTGTGCTATTCCAGTTATCACTCTTAAAATAATATTTCTCACAGTTCCCAGAAATGAGTTTGGTTCACAGAGACAGAAGAGGTGACTGCAAAAACTTTTCAGTAAGATGTAACTGGAGATTACTGCTTCATGCACTAACTCAGTGCATGAAGTAACTACCTCAGTTGCTTCTGTTGGACATTTTCAGAGTTGTATGGTCCTATTTGGAAGAAAAATAAACATGCTTGAAAAGGATCCAAATTCACACAAAACATTTTCTGATCAGTCAAAAAAATGGAACATCAATGATTTTTCAATTTCTTGGATAGTACTCAGGAATTCTAAGGTATAATGTTGTCACAGAAATAGATTCTGAAGCCATTTTATTTGAACTTCTACAAAATTTCATGTAGTCTACTAAGTAACGGAAAGTTCAGTATCCCAGAGTAGTGGTGATATTCACTTATCAAGTTATATTATTTCCAGTCTAACTGTCTTCTCTGAATATTCCACAGGGTGGCAGTGCAGGGAAGCCATTTAGTGTTTCAAGGTGAACATTTTGGGACACAAGTAAAGCCTGCCAAAGACTGTAAGGTTCCCTTACTACAATATCAGAAATATTTTCTGAATTAGGAGTTGATGATAAACTGGATTAGATTTTTTAATAAAACACAATATGTGGATCATTTCCTATCACAATCCTTCTAGCTTTAAAAAAAATCCACAATATTCTTTACTCAGTAAATTCATGTACATTATATTATTTGTTTTTTAAAATATTTATTTATTTATTTATTTATTTATTTATTTATTTATTTATTTATTTATTTATTTATTTATTTATTTATTTATTTATACAAGCACTGGGTACAGTCAGAAGTGTGGGAGGGTAAGAGAATTCACCAGAGCCAGGGCAGGGAGCAGAGCAGGCAGAAGGACCGGAGTACACTGCTGAGGGGAGCAGCGGGCGGCAGGAGAGGTCTGCGCGCCATGTGGGACCCTCCTCCAGTGGCCGGGGAGCAGCTGGGGATCGAACCGGCACTGCAGAGGCTGCGGGCAGCTTCGCAACCCAGCGCTCAACCGCTGCGCCACCGGGGAGGCCCCATGTACATTATATTTAACATGAGATTTGAGTTACCCGTCACATTTCAGTATCCTAAAAGTGCTGTAATTAGACTGCATCGCTTTTTAATACTGCAAATGTGGGCTGTGATAGTCACATATGAATTGTTTTGAAAACGAGTCATGATCTTTTTTATGTATTTGTATTGAAATCAGGATGAATATTTGCAAGTGTAGGTAAAGCTATATTATTAAAAAAGAAATGAGAGCACAAAGTCATTTTTGATACCTCATAGAGATTTTGAATCTTTACCCAAGATGTACCTTCTTGTAAATAACTTGAAAGGTATTTTTAAATTACTTGTATATTTGCCTCACTTTTATGAAACATTCGATATTTTAAAGTTAATGAACAATAAATGTAACTGATATTTGCTGTGAATTTCTAGAAAAGCCATTATCTGCACATCAAGTAAAGAAAATTTTACTAGATTGGACAATGTATAGTAAGAGAGCTTCAGAATTATCCTAGAATACTTGCACAGTATCCTAGAATACTTGCTAGCAGGATATGTGCAAGGAAAGTGACCTTCATATGAACTACTTTGATGTGTGTTCACGTTTGGAAATGAACCGAGAACCTGAATATACTATTTGTGATTATATCAGTGATGTAGTAAGAATGTTCTGATTTCAGGCTTTTTTCCTGGATCATGGTTATTGGCCCTCAACCTCCTACGCCTGCTCCTATCCACCCCTAAGTTATATAAGAATTTATTTCAACTATTTACATTTCCCTTTTTAGTGTTCTTCTCCATTTGACTTTTTTCTTAATGTTTCTTTATAACTTCTGGTCATAGAAGCTGTTACTAGTACCTGAAATAAAGAATTCTTTAAATTAAAGTGTGCGATAGACTTTGTTTTAGAGAAACTAGATTCACAGCAAAATTGAACAGAATGTCCATATACCATCTGCCCTCACATACACACAGCCTGCTGAGTGGGGGTAATTTTCTAAAGAGCTTTGGAGTTAGTTTCTTTGTCATTATCACACTGACTCAAAGGCAACTCGATCTCCATTACCAATAATTGATCAAAGCTGCAAAATAGAAGGGGGTTGTGGATGGTGGAGTGACCTGATTTGTGGCACATTTTCAACTCGTTCATAAGGCTGTAATAGTTCATTCTGTAAATGACTTTCTCAGGATGGTGGTGAGCCACACTCGGATAATTCCCTTAGGGAGAACTTGCTGCACTCCCCTCATTACTGTAAGTTCTTAGAGTGATTCTTACAAACATTTTGTTCCTGATTCCATGCAGGGCCTCCTCCCTGGCCTCAACCTTATGTAGAGGAGTGGTGATGTCTGCTCTCATTGCTCTTGTTCAGTTCTTTCAAAGCTACTCAGAGTGATTTAAAAGTACATTTTTATTCTGTCATCATTTGAGAAGAGTGGTAGCATGTTTTTCTAAGTCTAGGCAATCCATAGTTAATAAGGAATAAAATACTTGAATAAAAAGTACAATCAAGTATTAGCTGATATTCTGTTATCAGAACATCGATGGTTATGTGACCAGAGACCATCAGCTGGTGCCCTGCAAAGAACACCTTAGCCAATGCTCTGAAGTTTATCCCAAAGAAAATACCACATAGATTATAAACCAACTCATCCTGGGCAATTAGGACACTCGACTCACATAAAGCAAGAGAAAAGATGGTTTGAAGAACAAAATCCATATTTATATGTTAACAGCAATTATGATAATATTTCACCCCTTTAGAAGATAGCAGAGGAGCCCAAGGAAGACAGTGGTTCTGTCTAGTGTGAATATCAGGCCTTCTTGATATGAAGTTATTAATACCTACTTAGCAAATAGCAGCAAAAGCAAATAGCCATCAGTACAATGTTTATTGATCACCTTTTAAAACATATTTTAAGCTTCTTTGAACATCCTAAATTTTTATTTCAGTCTGTGAGACAAGGTAGGGCATGGCAGAAAGACAGGTTATGGTCAGATTATGGTCTAGGCAGCTTGGAAAACAGGCTAACAGGCAGGGTAGGTGTTAGTCAAATGGCCAGAGACGCATGGAGAATCATGAGAAGAGCCAACACTGGACAGGGGACTTTTTTTTTTTTTGTGACAGATATTGTTCTAGAGCTTACATTGCAGTGCTAATACTACAGCCTAACATTTGGTGTTTTAGATAAGTACTTTACTGTATTAGCTCATTTAATCCTCAAAACAAGCCTCTAAGTCACACAATTCTTTCCCCATGTTTATCGATGAGGAAACTAAGGTCCTGAGAAGATCTTTTAGCCTGCAGTCACACAACTAGGAAAGAATAGTTAGAATTCAATGCTAATTTTTGATTCTAAACTTATGATTTTGAATTTTAAAAGATGTTTTTCAAACTCCTTAGAATTGATTCTTTCAGGAAGTGGGGGAAACTAGAAAGTTATTTTTCTCTCATTTCCCCAAGTTGATCTATTATATTCTACTTTAATAAATAAATTCTCTGGAGATTAAAAAAAATATATGTCTGGGTCATTTTGGGCTGTTTTAGCATAGCATCATAGACTGGGTGGCTTATAAACAACAAAAATTTATTTCTCAAACTTCTAGAGATTGTAGATCCATTCCAGGGAGCCAGCATGATTAGGTTCTGATGAAAGTGTCCTTCAGATTTCACACTGACAACCTCACTGTATCCTCACCTGGCAGAGCTCTTTGATCTCTGCTTCCAAGGATTCTAGCCCCATCTCTGAGAGCTCCTCCACTGAGACCTAATTACCTCCCAAAGACCCACCTCCAAATACCATCACATTGCGGATTAGGTTTCAATATATGAATATGGAGGGAGGAACACACACAGACATTTAGGATATGTTTCTTAATTCAGTCATTAATATCTCAAAAACAATAAAATATGCAACTAGGGAGAATATATGTGTGGATTGCCTGGGGCACACTGTTCACATCTTCATCTGGGCTTAATCACTGGTAGCACTCCTTCTTGCTCTCAATAGTGTAGCAATTTGGACAACAAATTACATGTTCCCCTATGTATAACCTCATTTCTGCCAGAGCAAATCTAAGAAAATAAGCAGCTTGTCAGTTTGGAGTTTGTGAGCAGATGGCTAGGCATGTCTCTTGCTTTTCTCCTGCCGGCTGCAGTCATCTTTAGGTAAATGACAACTTTTGGTCCTTGAACTGTCTTGAGCCTCTATGCTATGATTTGGAGGTGAATGAACTCCTGCCTGGAATTGCCTTATACTTCTGTATCAAAACCTCTCAGGCTTTCTCCTTGAGTTTCTTAACAGCTTTTTGTGAGTGTTAAGATTTTATCTCTATACTTCCAATCCCATAAGCCATTGAGCACTGCAAATCCAATCAAGGATGTTAATCAAATACATTTGTCAGAAAAGGTTTTAGTAATGCCTCCTCTAATGAACAGTGTGTTCTTATGGACCAGATAAGATGCTCAAATAAAGTTTCAAAAAACAAAACTTCATACAGTTATTTGACTTGTGCATATAATAAACAGATCTGTAAACAATGTAACAGATACTTTACCAGTCATCAAACTCAAGTAGGACTAAGAGTTTCCAAGCTTCCAAGATTTTCCTTTCTTTTGTCTTAGAGTAAAAGTATGAGGATCCAATTAATGGTTTTTAAAAAGTTTCACTTCATTCCATATTTTAACTCAAAGGTAATGAAATATTAACTAATGTATACAATTGAGAACATATTTGCATGTGGTTCTTTGGTTTTTCAAACAAATTCTGCATCTGTTACCTTATTGGATCCACCATACTCCTGTGATAAAAATAGGGCAGGGAATTGTTCATTTTATGAGGAAGCATCTGAACTCGGAAGAAGCTAGTAAACTGCCACGTGGAGTAAAGATAAGGCCCAAACCAGGATCTGTTCTCCCAGATCATGATTCTTCATCCAAACAAACAAAAAAAAGCCTAATTGTTCACCTCTATTTCATCAGCATATGGACCTAAAACTTTGACAATCACCCTTACTTTGATTATACTCACTCTTGTTTTCCCACAAAAATAAAATGATGTAAAAGTTTTCTGGAGAAAAATTTGTCCTCTCTGGAGTGAGGGGACTCCTTTCTCTTTGGAGTGGCTACCCCATTCTCCCAACCCTCCTGCCTTTCCTGCCTATACAGAATCTCAGCCTCTTTTACTTCTTCTCTTAACTTCCTCTTAGCTTTTTGGAGGAGCGTGTAAGCATATAGGCTACTTAGAAGAAGGAAGCACCTAAGTTATGTTGTTTAATGATGGAAAATTAGTTGAATGTGACATACTACATAGTTTCCAGTTCATAACCACATGACTTCAAGGACTGGGACATGTAATCACATCATTGTAGGGCAAATGAATTAAAGACAGGTTTTAATGTCACTTTTTTGTGGCCAAAAGAATCACTTGTTAGTATCATCCAATAAAATAGAAATCTTAACAAATACAACATTGCTGATTCCTTGGGATTGGATAAGAGTCGGTATTGAATTACCTTTCTCATAACGTAGAGGCAGTTAAGATGTGTATTCCTGTTAACCAAACGGGGAACCTCTGCTAGAGTTTCTCCTTTGCTTGTGTATTTTTTTTTTTTATAGAGGCATGCTTTATTTATTTATTTATTTATTTGTTTGTTTGTTTTTTGTTTATACATGCACTGGGTACAGTCAGAAGTGCGGGAGGGTGAGAGAATTCACCAGAGCCAGAGCGGGGAGCAGAGCAGGCAGAAGGACCGAAGTACACTGCTGAGGGGAGCAGCGGGCGGCAGGAGAGGTCTGCGCGCCATGTGGGACCCTCCTGTGGTGGCCGGGGAGCAGCCGGGGATCGAACCAGCGCTGCAGAGGCCGCGGGCAGCTTCGCAACCCAGCGCTCAACCGCTGCGCCACCGGGGAGGCCCTGCTTGTGTATTTTTAATGCAAATAGATGCCATTTCCAAAATGTCATAGCTCATTCTCTGCCCATGGTAACTAAGTTGGAATCTACCCACTTTTTCTATAGAGCTCATGAGGGAGAGGGACAGCATTGATTTATTCAGAGACTCTCAGCATGTCTCATATCCAGCCCTCTCTTAAGTCTTTGGATGTCATTTCAACACTGATGCAGCTTCTGGAAACAAGTGTCACATTCCATTGCCAGGAAGTCCATGTTCTCAGGGTTGTGGTGTCATTCTTACAACTCTGGCACCACTGGGGATGATGTCATGGTGTGATGATGTCAAGTCACGTAAATGCTGACCATGGGGAGCAGCTTGTTTGGGGAATGTTTTATATACCTGACTTTGTAACCTTCTCCATCTTGATACTGAGCCATGAAAGCAAGTCACAGCACACTGGAAAAATGATGAGTTGTATCTATAGAAGCTAGCCATATTTTAAACAAATGCTGGGCTCAGCATCTAGAGATGGCTCCCCACTGTTAGGATTTGGTAGAACTGAATTCCTTGTGCCTGGTGTGTATCAGATAGCTTCATCATTTGAACTTTTTCTATCTGCATATTTAATTGAGTGATGGTCCAAATAGGTATTTGAAGGAGTTTTATAAACATCTAGGATGAGTTCATTGCCTAGACTCACTACACAAAAATAAAAATTAGCCATTCAGAATTGAGCATTGAGGGACATGAAGTAGTTGGAAAAGGGATGTGGAAAGTTACTGCTGCTACGGGGCCCTGGCTCCAGAGAGAAATTACTGGAGCTGATTGCCTCCTGAACCAAGTGTTGGCTGCTACTTCAAGGAAGAAAACCTAGGTGTCCAGAAGAGATGAGATATAAGATGCTCAGTATCAGCAATATAATTTCATTCTACCGGAGGAACTTGGTGATGCTCACCTGTCCTCTGCACTTTGAGAAAACCTGGGTTCTAGGCTGTCTCTGTTTCTATTTTTTTTTTTTTGAGTCAAAATCCCCAGGTTCATTTTATTTGTATACATTTTTCTATTTGAAAAGCAACATTATCCTTTACTAACCCAGCTAAGATAATGACTGTGTTCATTTTTTATGTATTTCCTTCAAGTTTTTTCTATGTGTAATTTTCTACAGTAGTAATAATACTAGACATCCAGTTTTGCTGCCTGCATTTTAACTTAATACTGTTTCTATATACTTTAATTTTTTATTTTTTATTTTCTTTTAGATATTTTTACATAATTTTTCATTTTTGCACCATGTATGCATTTTCATTTTGGTTATAATCCCCATACAATCCTCCCCCCTTATTTTGACCCTAATCCCTCCCCTCCCCATAGTGTGTCTCTGGTTTGTAGTTGTTTATTGATTATGATTTTTACTTTATTATAATTAGTATAATTAGTCTTTTTCCTGGTCCCTTATTTAGGTCTTCTTAATTCCTGCTATGAGTGAGACCATGCAGTATTTTTCTTTCTCTTTCTGGCCTATTTCGCTGAGAATGATCCCTTCCAGCTCCATCCATGTTGCTGCAAATTGCATGAGTTTATCTTTTTGATTGCTGAGTAATATTCCATTGTGTCTATGTACCACGTCTTCTTGATCCAGTCATCTATTTTTGGACATTTGGGTTACACGAGTGAGAATGGCACGTATTAAAAAAACTAGCATCAACAAATGTTGGCGAGGATGTGGAGAAAAAAGGAACTCTCCTGCACTGCTGGTGGGAGTGCAAACTGGTCCAGCCACTATGGAGAGCTGTGTGGATATTTCTTGACCTACTAAAAATAGAACTTCCATATGATCCAGCAATTCCACTCCTAGGTATTTACCCAAAGGACACAGAATTATCTCAAAAGGGCACCTGCACCCCTATGTTTATAGCAGCACTATTTACAATGGCTCTGTTTCTAAACCACCAAACAATCCAGTGTGACATTGGGAATTCATTTTGCCCCTTTGGACATGCAGATTGGATGCCATCAGTACTTTTCCACTCATTTTTCTTTGATTAACCCTTGAACCCTTTCGCATACATTAAAATTCATGAAATTTATGCCCTTCTCTACTTTTTTTAGACACAAAATGTCGATGGCAACTAACAAACCAGTATCATATTGAATGTTATTTTTGAAAGGTATTTGACAGACTCAAATCTAATAGGCCATTCTTTTGGCCCAAGTTTGAACACTAGAGATTTCTGAGGTCTCTAAAACTCTACATTCTATGTCAGGAGATCTACTGATACCAAAGTGGTTCTAAAACACCCTTGTGGCTGTCTCTTATCTCTGCAGTTTATCAAGAATATTATCAAGATAGCTCACTTTTCTTTCTATTCTGAGTATGAGCTGCCCTGGACCTTCTTAAAAAAATACCCACCACCATCATACAGCACAGAGTTAGTATTTGTCTGTCTCTCAATACCTTTCAGTTGTTGTGGCAGAAAGAAATGTATACTGGCTGTCTTCTTTAGTCTCTAATTGTTTACTTCGTTCAGCTATAGCATTTTGTTGACATTGAAATGTTGAGCTTTAATGTTGCCTTGAGTCTATTGATTTTTACAATACTTTCATCAAATGCTCGGTTTTCCATGTGGGTAACACAATTTCTAATCACTTGTTACTTGCCTGACTGCATAGAATGTTATAGTTGGACAGGAACTCAGTGTCAGATTCAACCTTTTTATTTTATAGGTAAGAAAAACTTTATAGGTTTCAAGTTCACTACAGTTGAGTCTCACTGGGAATCAGTCTTTATGATTTTCCTTAAACTGCAGCCACTCCCTTAATATGGTTGTACAACACCTACAGGTTTTCATAGGCGCTGTTCCTACCAGCTGTTTTTTACATACTGGCGTCCATATTTCATAAATGTAGAACTTGTTTGACCTAATTGAAGATGCTGATTTGTGCTTTGCTAAAAGCTTCTAAAGCTATAAATAAGTAATTGTGGGAAGATGCTTGATGGCCTTTCATCTGAAATAATCTCTTATAATTTCTTATAAGAGCTAAAATCTCTTCTTAACACATAAACACATTTATCTTCTGTATCTTCATGGAAATATATGGGGGAAAGTTGGATCATCCTGACAATTGAACAAAACTTTGAACAAGTCTTTGTTGAATGACCCACTGTATTTCCAATCCATATGCAAAATCTAAATTGTTAGAATTAGAGAAAGTATAAAGCAAAGTCCTGGCATTTGACTAGTTGTTATAACAATATATACAATTATGAGACAAGAACAAGAACACCAGGAGGCTTTGTAAATTATAAAAGATGGAAGATAGTAATGTCGTAAATAGAGGCAGCAAATATGTAATATATAAATATATATATATATATATATGATGTTGCAAATGGAACCAGTAGCTAAATAACTAAGCATAGGGCACAGTAGCTGAGGGAACAGGAATGAACTCTAGACATCTATACTAAGGAGATGGGAGAGAGAACTAGGTTTATGAAAGATAATGAGGTGTCAGCCATACATATGGAGTTTTATTGCCACACTGGAAGCAGGAATCCAGGGGAGACCACAAATAAGGTTAAATATAAGAGCTAAAATCTCCCCTTAACATATTAGCTCAAAGGTTAAAATATACATCAACTGAAGAGGAAGTTTAAAATTGTTACACATTTGTGTAATATTTCAAACTTTTTCATAGTATTTACTTCCTTAGATAATCTTTAAGGCTTGCTCTTAGACCTATACTCTTTATTCTTCTCCCCCTGCCCCAATTCTTTGTCTTCTTCCTGAAGGATAAGATTTATATCCATTTTAACAGATGAGAAAACTGAGACTCAGAGCAGATAGGAATTTTTCAAAGTCAGATGGTAAATAAAGATTAAACAAATCTAATATCTCCTGTGTGGTGGCTTACACTCACCCTATTTCCTCTTCTTCCTTTTTTTTTTTTATTCTAAGTATATCTGAACTGAAATTCAAAACTCGGTCCTTTATGTCATTTGCTTGCATTTGAGAGCAACCTACCTGAACTTCATTACACTTACAAGAGCTGCTTGCTATGTGTATTTTAACCAAGGCAACAGTCTGCCCCAGGAACACAAACTTACGGTGGCATTGTGTGGTTCTGTAGTTAGGGTTAGTTCTTTACTTAAGACATTAGCTAAGATGAAAGGAAATGTCAAATGAGCTTAACTTCTAGAGGTGAAATGAAAGTCAGAACCTTTCCTATTTACTTAAGAGCATAACTTCTACAAGGAATCTATTTTTTAAACATACAGGACATGAAAATAGAAGTGGAAGGGGAAACAAACACTACATTTTCTAATATTTCTTCCCAATGTTTATTTTATGGTGTATATGTAGTAGAATATAGCATATGTGTAACAGCCTCCAAACCTTTTTTCCATCCTGTATTATTCATTTTTCCATACTCTCAGAAATATTGGTCTAAAATGTTAGTTTATGTCACTGACCTGCCAGAACCCCTCAGTAGCTCCCTAGTTCCCTGAAGGAGCAACCCAATCTTCTTAGCTGGATTTTTCCTTATTGTCAATTTTCCTGCTTTGAAATGTATTAGCACATCACTTGTCTTTCCACTAGCACCCCATGAGACATCACCTTTTCATATCTTCTGTCTGCATCGATATCTTTCATCTCTTTTACTAACATGACCAACTCTAACTCATCATCAAGATTCAGCTATTCTAAGAAGTCAGCCTTTTGCTGTACAGAAGCTCTTTAATTTGATGTAGTCCCAGTGGTTTACCTTTGCCTTTGCTACCACTGCTTTGGGTGATGAGTCTTTAAAGATGTTGCTGACGTGCATGTCATGTAGTGTTTTGCCTATATTGCCTTCTATATATTTTATGGTTTCAGGTCTTATGTCTAGTTCTTTAATCCATTTTGAGTTGGTTTTTGTGCATGGTGTGAGGTATACCGGATGGTGTCATTCATAACAGGAATTTAGAAAACCTAAATAAGGGACCGGGAAAAAGACTAATTATAATAAAGTAAAAATCAAAATCAACAAGCAACTATAAACCAGAGGCACACAGGGCAGGGGAGGAGGGTCGGGAGAGGAGAGAGTAGAGTTAAAATAAGGCAGGTGGGAATTGTATGGGGAATATAATCAAGATGAAAATGCATACATTGTGCAAAAATGAAAAATGATGTAAAAATATATAAAATAAAATTAAAAAAGGAAGTCAGGCTTACAGTACCTCTTTCCCATTTTAATAATCCTGAGAACCCCTCTTTAGGGGTCATATGGCCCTTTGTTGTGTGCTATTCTATAATTGATACATCAAGTGAATTGGAATTATAATACATACCTTTAACCTTCATTGTTTACCACATGCCATCTCTTTTAATATTCATTTCCTCTTATAGCCATTTACCATACAAGGCCTATAGGAAACTAGCAGGAGGGGCTTGTTGAGTAGAATTAGCCTAGGAGAGAAGTATTCACTAGATTTTTCATGATTAAACTCATTTTTCTTTTTTTTTAAGATTGATTTATTTATGTATACAAGAGCTGGGGCACAGGACAGAGCTGCGGGGAGAGGGGGTGTGTGTGTGTGAGAGGATTCACCAGAGACAGAGTGGGGGACAGGACAGGCAGACCGACCAAAATACACTGCTGAGGGGAGCAGCGGGCAAGGCAGGAGAGGTCTGCCCTCGCCATGTGGGTTGTTCCCTGACCAGCCGGGGATCGAACTCGTGCTGCAGAGGCAATGGATTGCTTCATAGTGCAGCACTTAACCCCTTGCTCCACCAGGGAGGCCCCGATAAAACTCATTTTCAAAACAATTTGCTGACTCTCCCAAGGTTCACAAGTAGGAAACAGACTGGCTGCTGTACCACATGGCATACTAAAATTCTGCTTGAGATTCTGTCTGCTCCACTAATTTGTGTGGACAGAATTTAAGGTCCCCAAGTACAGTAGTAATAGCTTTCTTCAAAAAATATCAGATGGTTTCACTTATAGGAAGAATATAGGGCAACTGAACAAAGGGTCAAAAAATTTGCAGGCAAACTATATATCTAGGGCATACAGCAGTGGAGGAGGAAGGAGAGGGGTCAAAACAGGGGAGGCAAGAGCACAAGGGACTATAGTGATGGTTCACGAGTGATGTGGTGGGAGATTTGTCAGGATTAGACCTGAGGGGGAGAAATCAAACATTGTACAAAAATGAACAATGTACGAAAATAAAGTTTAATCAATAAAAAAAAGAAATATAATAGTTTTCCCCCTCATTCTCTAAAAACCAGCATACTAATAAAGTATTAATATAGTAAATGCTCAGTAAAATTCAATGGAACTGTCCTAAATTCTGTTGTTCTACCCCTTTGGATTATTTTAATTTGGAGATAAGATCCATCTTTACCTTTGAATATACTAACATTTATATTTAGAATATATACTAAAATATAGTAATATTTAAACTTTTCTAGCTTACAGACATTGCAAAAATACTTGATTGATTATTTCCCCAAATTAGTTTTCGAGATCTCTTATTGCTGACCTTGTCATCTATCTACCAATGACTCTAATAGAGTGGCCAGAAAATCATACAAATTTTAGAATGAAAGGGAATGCTATTAAAAATTACATCTAGAGAACAGATGAGACAGGAACTGTCCTGGACTAACCAGGATGTGTGTCATGAAGCACAGATAGGAAAGACTTAGTCCAGTATATAGACTGAGCCCTTAAATCAATTTATGTTGTCTTCTAAGTTTCCCATATGGTGGAAGAACTCCTGGGAGACACTTAGAATGACCATGGAAATAACATGTACTTGCTAATATTATTATGCTTGCACAATCCTCAAAGTAAATTTATTTTTTAAAAAAATCACCATTGGAGGTCATTTTTAGAAAAGCATAGTTTTTAATCAGTGCTATAGAACTCTAGGAAACTGTAAGTCTTTCTTGGGGATACTGCTAAATTTAGACCATCATGTAAAATATACAATCTGGATCATTATGACATTATCAGAATGCCTGGTGACATCCTGACTGACATAATGGATCAAGAAAGACAGTGAAGAGTAGGGACCAACTTGCTGTTAGGAGATAAATGTTTAACAAATGAAGTCATTGCCAATGGTGGGCTGTCATTCCTGGAATATTCAAGAACTTTTGCTTTGTTGGTATGTAAGAGGTACAGTTAAGGCAGTTGTCCTGAAATAGTCCCTTTGAAAGGCATCCACATGACAATTGGGACAACCACAGATGCTCTTGTAGACACAGTTGGTGTATCACTATAGTTTGATTAATAAAAGTTCTGGTAATCAAATTCTAGAGTTTGGTGTACAAGTAAGGAGATTGAGAAGCACTGTTTCAGAGAAGGAATTCCATGCTGTTCTATCCTATCCTGTATAAAGTTGTTTTTGACTCAGAGGCAGATGAACACTTCTCGTCTTGTCTCTTCCTCTCGTCCACTCCTCATAATAAAGAAAACTTCATGTGCTGCCACTTGAGATGAAGATAGACCACAAACAAGTTTTTCAGACTTAATTCTCTTTAGTTCTTGTGCCCTGTGAATATATTTAGGAGATCTTTGGAGAATTCCAATAGCTTTGTATTGTCTGGATGAACTCTGCCTCCTTAAGAAGTCCTTAGGAATTATTTGCAATGTCTTAATTGTCTCGGTAACTGAGGAGATGCCATTGACCTTTAGTGGGTGGAGGTCAGGCAGGGAGAGTAATAACCCTGACTCTTCAATGCACGGAACTGCCTTGCACAATAAAAAATTAATCTTCCTAAATGTCAGTATTGCCCCATTGTGCATGCCTTGGAGAACATACATTTTGATTTGACAATATTTGTTTTCTCCATTCATATGAAAAGTAAAACAAAGTCTCCAAGGTTTTGGGGGAAAAGGAAACACTGAAAATAACTTCTAGATGAACCTTTTATTTTGTTAGTATGATTAGCTGAACCTTTTAAAAAATATTTTCAGAACTCTCTTCATTAACTTGCATGATCTAATGACTGCCTTTTTGCAGTTTTAAAACTTCCTTTATTGCAATAGCTGTATAAAAGCCATTATAGATTAGCCAAAAAACAGAAAGACCATGCTTATGAACCAAATTAATGAAAGGCAAGAGGGAAATGTTTTGCTCAAGTTTTGTGACCTAGAAATGAATAAAATAATGTGTTGCTGAATTCAAATTAAACTGAAATATGAAAGATATCAATCTTATAAAAGCATGTCCTACCTCCTGCTCCTAGATACTCTTAATTTTAGGCAGATGTTTATGATAAGTCATTAACTTGGATGGTAAGATAAGGTTTGGATCTTTTGGCAAATTATCCAAACACTCTCAGTTAAAATTTACATTGCTAATCACATGTGGAAGCAGAGGTATTTTTAGGTAGAAAGTGCTTGGCATATATTTATTGACAGTTGGTGAATAAATGAGTGAAACAGTGAATGAATGAGTGAAGGTTCTTTGTGCCTTTTTAGTACAGTATTCTGTGGCTAGTCTAAGCCAAGACCAAGAGTAATTAGAATTGTTTTGGAGTAGACTTTGGTGGATGTTATTCAAAATTAAAAGGCAAGACAAAGTCAACATTTAAAAAATACTCCCAAGTATAGATCAGAGCCTAAAATGGACTTCCTCTTCAAAACCCAAGCCATCTCCAATCCCCTGCTACTTAGAGTCCGCGTTGAACTTTTGTCTAAACCCTCCTATATTTTTATCCTACCCAGTTCTAACAGTCCACTCTGGGGTCTTGGCCCTGCAAAAAAAGTCACATTTCAACCAACATTCTCCATTTGGCCAGCAGTGTGTCCCCTAAATTAATTGAAGCCTATGGGTTTTAAATATAGACCTGAGGATGCAACTTGATTACAGTGACTAAGTTTGAATTTTGGCACAAATGCTATGTTTATAGCATAAGAGTGCAGTTGGATTTCAACAATATATTTTAAAAGTCTACTGGGATTATTTGTGACTGATTAAAACATACCTTGTGTACCTACCCACTCCACGTAAGAGGTCGGTGTTCACTAACAGAGACAGCTCCTCAGCATTGAGGCCTGAGGGAAAGTACCTGGGAGGAAAGTAAGGTCACAGGACTGTGCCACTATTGTCCCTGCAGTACCTGCAGACACCCCCTTGGTAAAAGTGTGTACCTCCTTGAAAAATCAAGACCTGATTTCTCCAATTCCATAGGCTGGTAGGTGGTGCACATCAGCCCTCCTTACTTTTCCTTTATGAAAATTCACCCATATAACCAATTTTCAGTGCACAATTCAATGGCAATAATTCACAAAGATTTATAGCTATCATACTATCTATAATTCCAAATCCCTTGCATCACCCCAAACTTTAAGTACCCATTAAGTAATAACTCACTGTTCCCTTTTCTCTCCAGTTGCTGGTAAACTGAGGTCTACTTTCTGTCTTTTATGAATCCACTTTAGATATTTCATGAAAGTGAAATCATTTGGTCTCTTTCTGTGACACTTATTTCACTGAGCATAATGTTTTCAAGGTTCATCCATATTGAAACACAAATACAAACTTTATTCATTTTCATGGTAAAATACACATTTCAGATATGTCTTTACCTCATTTTGTTTGTCCATTCATCTGTCAAATGCTTGGGTGATTTCCCCTGTTTGGACATTGTAAATAATTGTACAGTGAGCATTTCACATATAAGTATTTGTTTCCATTTCTTTTGGGTATATACCTAACGGTGGAATTGCTATGGTAGTTCTATTTTTACATTTTGAGGAATTATATTATGGTAATTGTATGTCTAACTTCATTTTTGCAAAGCCACCAAACTGTAACCTTTTATTCCTTTTTGGAATAAAAAGGTAATTCCAAATGACCATCCCCAGATCAGGAGATGGCCAAGTGCATTACTTAGTTTGTTGTGGTTTTATTTATACTTCAGAATCTGTATCTTATGGGTAAACACTGCTCATTTAAGGAGGAAAAAAAGGGTTTCCAATCTAGATGACAGTTCATTTTGAACCAGACTAATCCAAATCACAAGATGATCCTGAAAACATACTCATATTTGCCCCATGTGTGTATTATCTACTTTCTTTATTCTGGGTGGAATTGCATTGTATTTCTATAATAAGTTAACCATAATGGTATCCATAGCTATACTGTCCTGTCTAAACTCTGAAAACGAGAGTTGGTGACAATGAGGGTGGGGTTATTTTCTCTCTTTTGATGCTTATTCATAAATCTCCTCTCCAACTCTCTTCATCCAGAGGACAGGTATTTTCTGTTCTTCAGGCTCTTAACTTGGGTTGTACCTTGTACATGGTATTTGCTGGTGAATAATACAAGTGGCTTGAGTGACATTTTGTTCTGTCTTTAACCTCACATGGACATTTAATAAGTTGGATGATAAAACATCCTTTGATGGAACTTTAAAAAAACAGTCAACAGCAAGGCTCAAGAGGTTCCATGGAACAGAATGATCTTCACAGATGAACACTGGGGTTACTGTATTATCGTCTGATGTTGAGATTTCACAGAGGTTCATATCCCTGTGAAAATGTGGTCTTCCCAGATGGTAGTTCATTCTAGGAATCTTTTTTTCTTTAAAAAAGGAAGGGTCATGAACCAAAAACCAGCAATCAGAAGGCAGGCTTCAGTGTGCTAGAGAAGGGACTCTGTTCCCATGTGGCTGTAGCTCAGGACAAAAGGGACTAAGCATAGTGACTCAATCTCTTCCTGTCCGACATTCTTTTGTCTGTTGTGATGGCTCTAGCAAAAGGGACATGAGCTCAATGGGGAATGCGAAGCTCAGTGGCATAAGGACTGGGGTGTGTGGAGGTTTTCTGTGGTCCTCGAGAACAGACACACTTTCCCCAGTTTCCCAGTTGGCTTGGGGAGGGGCTCAGATTTGCTGATTCACAGGCTGTGCTCATTCTCTCCCCACGGTCCCATGGCTTCAGCCCTCTGCAATTATAGACTTTTAGGGTTGGAGAAAGGGCCTCTGAGATCATTGAAAAATCACTTCTCATGTTATACATGAGAAAAATGAGTTATGTGCCATGGCCAAGTTCACATTTCAAGCTAATGACTGAGATGAGGCTGATTGAAGGTTTCCAAACTACTGGCCAGTACTTTTCTATTCATCTTTTTCTCGAAGGTTGTGTTTTAGAGCTTGTGGGACATTCATAAATGTTTCCAAAACTGTAACTTCATTTGAGAATACTGTAATTTACAGTGGAAGACTGAATGTACACATTCACCCTTGAAGCAATCAATTGAAAACTTCAATTTAAAACTTGTACTTTATTTTTCAAATTAAAAACACTTTTCTCCTGGTAAAGGGTTCTCTTGCTATAGGATACTTTTCTCCTGATATAGATTATAAATATTATAAATACAACTCTAGCACTTTTAAAAGAGAAATGAAGAAAAT
This sequence comes from Talpa europaea, assembly GCF_964194135.1. Classification (NCBI taxonomy): domain Eukaryota; kingdom Metazoa; phylum Chordata; class Mammalia; order Eulipotyphla; family Talpidae; genus Talpa; species Talpa europaea. Next base: position 51,587,786 of record NC_140077.1, read on the forward strand.
GAAAAAAAAATTATAAGACTCAGAGTATCTCTATATCTCTAAAGAGATCACCTTGAATAAAAGAAACTAAAATAATTTTTAAGTTGCTGAAAATTTCTACTGTAGCTCACCAGGTAAAATGCAGAACACCTAGTTAAATTTGAATTTAGCAATAAATAACTTTCAATAGTATAACTATGTCCCAGGCAATATTTGGGACATGCTTATGCTAAAAAGTAATCTGTTGTTTATCTAATATGCACATTTAACTGTGAGCCTCTATGTTATTTGCTAAATCTGACAAACTTATTTCTATTAAATTTATGATTTTTTGACAATTTTCTCTCTTTGGATTTTATTATATTTTGTTAACAGGCCAGGTGCTAAGCATTACAAAATGAATAAAACACATCTTTCCTTCAAGGAATTTAGAGTAACCTAAATACTGCACTAAGCACAGTTGTGAGAACAAAGAAAGGGAGGACACACAATCAACCTAATGGTTCAGGAAAGTCTTCCACAGGAAATGATAGCAGGACTCAGGTTTAAGGATTTGAAAAGAAAGGGTGGCTCAGACAGTAGCAATGGAAACAGTGAAAATGAAGCAGCTTGAGTCAACAAGAAGTGTGCCTTTTGAGGACCTAGTAAGCCATGAATGGGAAAAGCTTTTAAGTTCAGTCATAATTATCTATCAGAAACTTACATACCCTTTACAGTAACCTTCCATAAAAACCACAGCGATTCATGTTCATTTCCATCTGTTCTGTTCTTTTTTTTTTTTTTAAGATTTATTTATTTATTAATACAAGCACTGGGTACGGTCAGAAGCGCGGGAGGGTGAGAGAATTCACCAGAGCCAAAGCGGGGAACAGAACAGGCAGAGGGACCGAAGTACACTGCTGAGGGGAGCAGCGGGCGGCAAGAGAGGTCTGCGCGCCATGTGGGACCCTCCTCTGGTGGCCGGGGAGCAGCCGGGGATTGAACTGCCGCTGCAGAGGCTGTGGGCAGCTTTGCAACCCAGCGCTCAACCGCTGCGCCACCCGGGAGGCCCTCCATCTGTTCTTTCTCAGGATACTTACCACTTCATGGTCATCTATCAACTTTTCACTTACCTCTTTCTCTGTATGCATAGTTTGTCCATAACCTCCTCATGAATAATACATGCTCAGACATCTGTTTTTGAGTTCATATCTATTATGTGAAACATTACCCTATGCAGAATTCCACAGGCCCAGGAACAAGGCCTGCACTATTAAACTAGCTTGACAAATGCATAAACTTTGAAATGTGTTTTTATTTCAGGTTCAGACCCTGATCAGGCTCATGAATTTTTTTCTAACCCTTGAGGCACTCAGTTCTCACTGCTGGTCCCACTGAAGTTGCTTTTTCTTAAACCACCTGAATTTTGACTTAATGATCTTTTGTGAGCACCTTCTAGAAATCTCATGTCTAATATCTCTCCCTTAAGACGCCCTTTACGGTGGATATACATGTTCCCTAAAGATCTCTTCTAGGTCTCAAACATCTTGCCTGCTCACCTCTGATGAGTGAATGTGGTTCGTTTCTATCTGCTGTATGAGCAGAGTGTCCTATATCAGATCTTCCTGCCTTCCCTGGAGATCTGCCCTACCTTCAAACTTTTCTCAGATGTCTTTGCTTTGCCACCATCTACTTCCCTTCATAGTTACTCTGTTAATCTCAGACAACAGTGTATTGTCAGGGCCATTTTCTCTCAAAACCAAGTTTTCCATCATTTTATTATGGTGTAGTTTACATATATATACTAAAATTCCCATTTTTAGTTTATGTTACTGGTTTAGTTTGATGTGTTGTGCCAAATGAGACCCACATAATCACCAGTGAAATCAAATAAAAAATATCACTGTCCATTAAAACCATTAGCAATGATAAAAATATTCTATCCCGTGTTGTTGAATACAATAGTCACGACTTGTGTGTTGCTATTGGGTGTCTAAAATATGGATAGTATGGATGAAAAATGGCTGTTATATTTTGCTGTCTAGATATAGAACTTTTTCATCAACTTCAAATCTCCCTAATGCCTCTTTCCAGTCAATTCTTCCCCTACCACTCACCAAGCACCACTGAAACTGAATTTTCTGACTTTAAAAGTTCATAAAAATCGTCATGTTGCTTTTTTCTCTTTTATGTCTGACTTTTTAAAACTTTACTGACAATTCACATATTTCTTGCTATGTACATTGTTAAAATGCATAATTCATTCATTTTTAGTATATTCACATATATGCATATGCCTGGTTCCTTTGACTCAACATGTTTTTAAGATTCATTTATATAATTGCATGTAACAGTACGTAGCTATATATATTTTTTCAGTCTTTAAGCAGTAACCTTAATATAAATTATGATTACTGCAGTTCAAGTTATGAATCAGTGTCTAACACTTGAGTGAGCAGTATACATGGCCCAGAAGCAATTGTATTCAGTGCCCCTATTGGCCATTGAGATCCTTTCTTAGGTGCTGTTTGTTTGCTGCTCAGATGTATTGAGGACAAGTCCCAACTTGTCTTAGTCACTAACATAACAAAATCCTGTGGTCACTCTCAAGAATACTGTCAGGATATTAACAGGTTAACTTAATAATAATGATGATGATGACCACTTCAAAATTTCATTGTCAGTTAAAGCCTTTTTCTTCTTTATAGCTCAAAGTGGCTTGGAAACCTGTAGCAAGATATAGGAGTATGATTTTTCCCCACTTTTTCACTATGCATTTATCCCCCAGACCAGTTAACTCCAGCTCAGGACCACTCGGGGAGGAGCAGGTAAGGTGAGGAGTCAGGGACTTCCACTGATACCATCTGGCCATGATTCCCTCTGGCTGTTTAGGAGGAGTCAGAGTTTCTTCTTGGGTTTTGAGGTGGTCAGACTGCCTCTGTAGTTTTTGGGATTGCTCTTTTGCAAACATTGAACTGCACTGTGATGACAGGATGGCCACTCATGTTTCCTCCTGTCTCCTCTTGGAATGCTGGAGACGTGCTTTCTCCTTCCGGGAGTTCTTTTGGGATGCATTTTACATAGCTTCAGACTCACTGTTTTCATCCAGGGCCTGTAGTCGGTCACAGGGAACACCTGAGAGTTCTGATCTTGTTGCAAGTTTTGGGGACTAGCAGGCAGCTGCCAGCGCCTTGGGTTCTTCTTTTCTCCTGCCTCTGATCAGTACCCACAGCTTCTTACATGGCGAGTCACTCCCCCCTAGTACTATGAAGACCTCTCTGGAAACCCCTTGACTCTGTGTTCCCAGTCCTTGCAGGTGGATGGGGATTACTGGGAGATACTGACATCTCCATGGGAGTCCTCTCTAATCTTCAGTTGTCTTTCTAACCTCCCTCATAGTCTGGAGGTGAGGAGTAAAGTCAAGTCTCAGAACTAGCTCTCAGAAGCTCTGTTTGCAAATGCTGCTTAGGTGTCTACTGACTCTCAAAGAAGTAGGTGGCTCCATTGATTTTCTGTGCCCTCAGTCAAAAGTGATGATACTGACACAGTTTCATTTCTGTTACACATAGAGTTTTTATATATACATTTTTTCCCAGCATTACACCATCAACCTTTCTCCAGTAGTCTAGAAGGCTTCTTAATAAAAACCCTACCCCTCTTCCAAAACCCAGCCATCACCATGGCTTCCTTCCCTGATTTCCAAATAATCCCTCTCTCAGAAATCTTATAATTCCTTGTAACAACTTCTCTTTTTGTAAATTACTTATCTTTTATCATAGTTTTTTTGTGGATATGACTGTTAAATTGCACTCAATATTGATCTGTTATATAAATAACCTTGTACAGTTCTAAGAAATGCTCATGGATTTGTGTTTTCCCGTTATGTTCTGGAGGCTGCTTCAGGTGAGAACAGGGAGTGCATTCAATGGCTGAACACAAGAAGCCTACAGTTCAGTGCCTCCCTGCTCAGCATGAGGTAGGTGTGGGGACTGGCTGAGAAAGGGATTAAATTTAGCAGAATGGATCTTTGGTTGGTACGCTTTGTATGATGTACATAAATGTTGTCAACCTAAAATTCCATTGTTTCTGTGTTATGAGGATAGCAAAAATCACCTTTTCAAATTACAAATGTTTTCAAAATTGAATACAAAATAATAGTTCCTGTATTAGAATCTCATTATTTCCTTTTGTGCTCAGTTTTCATTGTGAATCATGTAACACTTGAGAATATATTGCATTTATTAAATATCAAATATCCTCCATATTTCTGAATAATTCTCAATTCCTTTTTTTTCTGAAATAAAATTGCTTTTCTTCCATACTTTTGTAGGATTACATACCCTTTTTATTTTAAGGAATCCCCTGCTTTTAAAAATTATTGGGATATTTGATGAACAATATTGTTTTTGAAATTCAAGTGATGGATCTAGTAGATTTATTTATTGTCTCCAAGAAGAAGAGCAAGTATTTAATGACTGTACTGTGAACTAGGAGGAAAGTTTGTCAGTACAACAAAGACTTTCTCATCTTCTAAAAATTTGTTCTGAAGAGCCTGGTGGAGGCACTTGGATGTGTTCTGATACTAAAACAGAACAACAAGGGAGTCACTGCTTTCCATCTATCACATCTTCACTTGTATACTTTATGGCATATGATCAGAAGAGAAAATAGACTCCTTTTATGAACTTAATGTCCCTTTAGTAACTTGGCCAAAGTAGGCTCTTCAACCAAGTTGCTGAAACTTTAGTGAGAAGGAAGTGGCTAGAATTATTGCAATTCCTTTCTTGAAAGCACTCAAGATTAGTATATAGAAAGGTAATAATTTTGTGTTTTGGTTCAGTTTTATAAACTCAGCCTTCACAATTCAACAAATTAGGGAGGAACATTATTAACGAGTGGACTTAATGGATGATCCATCCTTTTATTGATGCATTGAGTCTTTCAATTTTTTATTGACTCTCTGCTATGTACAAGATATCACGCTAGGTGGGAATAAAAAGATAAATGAGGTATGAAATCTGCCTTCAAGGGACTTTTGAGAGAGATAAGATGTGCACATTAAAATAATCATAATCCTAACTAGGAAGTCTCGATTGTCATTAGAGAGGTAAAATCAATCAGTTGAATATTTGTTGCACATTTTCTCTGTGGGGAGGTTCAATAATTATACTGGGGATACCATCATGAACATGATAGAGGGAACTGTTATGACTCCATCTTCCCAGTAGCTGTGTAACAATTGGCAGTGAGATTTTGTAATATTCGATAGTTTATCTTTGCAAGTGCTTCTTACCTCATAGAGAGTGAGGACTCCCTTTTCCTCATATGCCCTTTTTCTAGTGTTCTTCTTTCTTGGTGTGCTCACAAGCCTTTTAGAGATTGAAAAGTACTTTCTCTTCCAGAGAAATTACAGCATTCATTGTATATAAATAGGAGGTACATATCTGAGATTAATGGCCCAGGCTCTTTTGTTTTTTGTTTTCTGGTTTTTTTTTTTTTTGTTTGTTTGTTTTGTGTGTGTGGTTTTTTTTTTTTTTTTTTTTTTTGTGGGACCCTCACAGGCCTGGTGCTGCTAGGCTGCTGGCAGCCTAGCAGCCCAGTGCTCAACAGCTGAGCCACCAGGGGAGCCCCTCAGGCTCTTTTAGTTTTTATTTTTTGCATTCAGACACTTACATGACACTTACAGAGATAAGCACTTTACAAATGTTAGCTCATTCTGTCTCCAAAAATATCACATGAGTATTCCTTCTGTATCCTCATTTCCACATTTTGAAAGTATAGAAAAAGGCATGGAGAGGATAGGTTACTGGGCTAAGGCGGTTCTGACAAGTGGCAGGGCTGGGAGGCAAGTGTAGGCATCAGGTTCTGAAGTCTGGGCTTATCTTGAGTATACTGTGATGCTTCTTGCTCCTACAATCTTGTTGAGATGTCATTAACATATAACTCCGCATAAGTGTAAAGTATCCAACACAATGAGCTGATGTATGTATGTATGTATGTATGTATTGTGAAATGATTCTCACAATAAGTTTAGTTAACATCCATCACCTCATACATTTACATTTTATCTTGTGATGACTACTCTTATGATTTACTCTCTTAGCAGCTTTTGCTTCTTTATCTGTGTTCTGCATTCCCAGGCTGATATACCAGAGCTCCACCCCTGACTGGGGTTCACTCTCTAAGTGTTCCCCCTGCTTATACCCCATGCCTACCCTTCCTGAGTTGTTCAACTCTAAACATGTTCCTTCTACCCAAGACTGCCTGGAAGTGTTGTTCTCATTTCATACACACAAAAGGACTAGACAGAAACAATGGATTAATATACTTTTATTAGCACAACTTTAGTGTTTCTCTGTTTAAGTTACCAATATCAGAAAGTGCAGTTATTACTAACCAGTTATCTATTTCAGATCAAAATATATGTTTGAACCCTCAGCATAGCTACCATAACTTGTTTCTCTTTTCCAAGTAAGAAAACAAAATACACCATGTAAGAAAATTCACAGACAGAGAGTAACAGCTACTTTATCTTGTCTCTCCCCAATTTTATTAAGTCTGTATTGGCTAAAACAGACGACTATGACAATAAAGTATTCTTCTTGGTTCACATCACAGGTGCAGTTATTTCAGAGACCAGGTTACCAGTTTGGGGCTCCATTATCCACCAAACACTTGGAGTCCCTCACTGGATTCTTGGTAACTGATCAACAACCACCAGAAAAGGGAGGGGGGAGGGAGGGAGAGAGGGAAAGAGGGAGGGAGACAGACAGATTGTGTGGGAATTTTAAAGGGTCAGATACTTTACAATCTGCTCCCCTTTCATTCTCATTCATGTGGCTTTATCCAGTTGCCAGGTTGGAAATGGTAGTCAAGATGTACGCAGCAGGAATGTGGAAATTGTGTGGACAATATCTAGCCGCTGTCTGCTATACTAGCCAAAGTTTGATAAGCACCGATATTGTTTTGTTCCTTCCTCTCTCCCTGCCTTCCTTCCAACAAATATTTAATGAGAACCACTTATTAAGTTGCAAGCACTCAGAGCTCTGTGGAAAACAATTGTGAACAAAAATAGACATTTCCCCCGCTCTGCCATAGAACTTACAACCTGGTGTAAGGAGGGCAGATACTGCTCCGGTGATCACGAATACAAGATGGAAGGTTGTAACTATGCCTAGTGTGTTAAAGGGTTGTGGTGAGACAATGAAGCTTCACATGGAAGGAGTTTGCTTTCTCAGGAGGTCAAGGGTAGAATATTTCAGCTGATATCTGAAAGGCTGAGAAGTCATCTAGGTAGTGGGAGTGGAGGGAGGCGGGGTACGGAGTGGCTTGCAGAGCAGAGTGGTTAGAACATAGGAATGAGAACACCTGCAGTGTGAAGCTCACAGGGAGGTGGGGAGTCAGATCACAAGGCCTGAGATGCAAGCGAGGTGGATGTTTTGTTACCTGGATGAGAGTGCCACTCGCTGAGCTAAGGAACAGTGGTGGGCATCATGTGTTTCCTTTTGAATGTGTTGAGTTTGGTATATCCAAAGAATGATGTCAAATAGGCAGCTGTATTTGGGGGTTGGGAGCTCAGGAGAGGGGTCTGGGCTGTGAGTCATCTAATGTAGGCGATAATTGAAGCTGTGGGAGTGGATGAGATGGCCTAGGCAGAGAGTAAAGGAGAAGCTGTGGGAGTGGATATGATGGCCTAGGCAGAGAGTAAAGGAGAAGGCCTAGGATGCACAGGCACTCTGGTGTGCAATGGGAAAGGAAGCAAACCTTCGCAAAACTACATTTTGCATGTCAGTTTCTTCAAAAATTTTGACCAATGGAATGTAAATAAAAGTTTTCTATATTCATCTTGTACTTAATCAGAGGAGAACTTGGTCATTTTTTTTGATAAAGGGGATTGGTATTCTCTACAGTGAGATGTATGCAGGGGTGTAAGCTCACTTCAGAAAGGAGCCTCTAATACCAATGAATGAGAAAGGTTAAAATATTGTCATTTTCCTTTGGTCTTTCTGAAACTGGAGAAATTGTAGTTTAAACTGGACTTGAAGTTTCATGAAGCAAACTTTTAAGCTTGCAAAGTAAGTCTGCATGCTAGAGAAGTGAAGGGAAACTTCTTGTTTTATTTCATCTTACTATGATCAAATTAGAAAGGGTGCAATCAGCCACCACCCTCGCTGCAGCAGTAGCTGTATCGCTAATGTCAGAAAAAAGGAATTTGAATCCAGCTGGCAATTTGCAGTAAGGATTTTACTTTCCTTTCTCTCCCAGATATATTGACACTGCTGCCTGCTTAATGAGGACAATAATGTCAGGCAGACGCCACATAATAATAGCATTGTTCCATGCCTGTTTGTTTTCTGAACTCCTTACTCTTGTTAATTAGTTAATGTACCCAGTGTTATTAGCTGATCTTAGAAACACATCTGAGAAGGTGGAGTCTTTACTCAGAAGCATCTCAGTTTGTGTAAAAGCCTGTCTGGGAAAAAAAAAGAATGAAAGAGGAGGAACTCAGCTACAGGAAGAACGCTTCCATGTCAGGCACTGGTTAACTGATGTGTTTTTGACAGAATCACTGAGAGGAAGTCTCTCTTCAGAGTGTGCATTATTCTCTAAAGGGGTTTATAGACTGGTGCTTCTTTTGCTTTATCATTCTTTTGGAGTTCTGTCTTGTTACAGTGGTAGGGAAATCATGAGCAGCATAGCTGGCAAAGTATAACGGCAAAGGTCAAAGTTAAAAGATTCTCATAGGAGAGGGAGATCCTGATTCTGTTGCAGAGTAATTGTTGAGAAACTAGGAGTCAAATGAGAAAACATCATATGTGGAGAGTGTTGCAAAATGAGTTGCCTGAACAGATGGTACTGGGTGTTGAGGGTAAGAATAAGCAAAAATTATTGATCTTCCACTGTGCACAGAGTGGTGTGGGAGATGTGGGGGACCATCACAGGGAGGGCACCCCACTGCCGGGCCAGTACTTCAGAGAGAGTAGTGAAATGGCAGAGATATGACAGACATGCTGGAAAAGGGCAAAAATTTATTAAGCAAGTGTCTCAAAATATACATATACATCACTTATTATTAAAAGTTTCCAGATGCTAGATCCATGCTAGATAATGGCTGTGTCTCTTCTGGAAACAGGACATTGGGAAAGTAGTTTAGTTATTCATTAGCCTCCATTTTACACAATTTGTAAAACATTGTAATATCTGCCTTACAGGATTTTGGTACAATTCCTTGGGTAATTTATACAAATCCTGGCACATAGGAGGTATGTCATACATTCTGATGAATGTGTATCTGAATGAATGAATGAACAAAGTACCTGGCACAGATTAAGTGCTCATTTATCAGATCAGTTATTGTCATTTTGGTATAATTTTGTAAGCCATTAAGGAGGTTGAAAGAAGTCTCTTCCTATTTGATTTACCTTGCAACTTTGCCTACTAATTATTTATGAATTAATAAGGGGTAGGTAATTTGCATCACCACATACCTGTAGAGGGAAATAAATGAGTCAGTACAGTTTTCTGCCTTAGTTACTTCAAGCTGGTTGTAGAGAGTACAAAGATGAAAGAAAGTAGAGGCACCACACACTTAAAGAAAAGCTAATTATTTTTCAGGGGAATATTTAGATACAAAGGTCACATCTTGGAAGCAAGAAGTAAATAAAATCACATAGCTTGGAGAAGTAGTCTAAGGGAAGCTCAAAAGCAAGAATTAGCCAATTTGTTACTCAAGTATGGAGCGAGGGTGACCTCAAGTATGGAGGTCCTCCATAGGGTTCCAGGTGAGGAACTTCCATGTGATAGAACAGAATAGAAAACTTGGAAGACTGGTAATGAATTACAGTCTGAGAGTTAATGGAGGAAATGTAGAGAAAGCAGTGCATTTCCATTTACAGTACGATGATTACAGATTTATGAAACAATAGCTCTACCCTGGGTGATTAATTTAGTCGAGCCACATTAAGCACCTTGTTCTCTTGTTATAATTCATCTAGGTCATGAGGTATAGTGGTAAAAACTGCAAATGGGGAAAAACATTTATTGAATATTTTCTATAAAGCAGGCACTATGCTAGTTATTTTATAAGACTTATTTAATTTTAATACTAGCTCATGTGGTAGGTAAAACACCAGTTAGTTGTTCTGACTCTTAGATCGATACTTTTTTCTGAACTTCCATAATGAGAATACCCGAATCATCATTTAGGGATGAACAAACTATTACTACTGGGCCAAATCTGGCCCTTGCCTCTTTTGCACACAAATGTTATTTGTACTCAGTCAGGTCTATTTATTTACAAATTGTCCATGACTATCTTCATGCTGCAAAAGCAGAGTTTAATAACTGTGACAGTGACTGCATGGCCTAAGATATTTACTATTTGTTTCTTTATAAAAAAAAAAGTTTGACTTCTCCTGAACTAGTAATTTATATTTGTGAGTCATTTAATTTTGGGATACATTGAGAATATACTCTTAGGCAATTTTGTCTTTGTGTGAGTATCCTACAGTGTAATTACCAAAGTTGAGATGGTGTAGTCTACTACACACCTCAGAGACCACCCTCATACGCGCTGTCTGATATTGAACGAAATGTCATTATGCAATGGGTGACTGTACCTGCACATTTTTGGTAAGGTTCTTTATGACACAGTTTCTTCAGCTGTAACATAGTGTCAATGATGCCGTGTCTATTTTATGGTTGTCTCAATGGTTGTTTTGAGAAAGTTACCTTTTGTCCATGGAAATTACGTGCAAACAAAAGTGTCCTACAATGGAGTATCATCAGTTAATTCTCCAATGCACTATTAAGAGAATTTTCAAATATACAAAAAAGTAGAAAGAATTGTACAATAAGTACCCATATATCCACCATATAGAATCATTTAAACATTTTGCTATATTTGTTTTACTTCATACATATATAGATACACACATATATGTATATACATATATCTCCAACTCCCAGCCTCTCCATTCACTGTTCAATCCATTTTATTGTCAGTGTTTGTTGAGGCAAGATACAGGCATCAGTACAGTTAATTGCAGATCAATGTGGGTTTGTTTAGGGTGAAATATCGATGCAGTGGAATTCATAGTAGCTAACTACTTCTTGAACTCTTTCAAGAGTGATTCTTGTTGCGATACAAAGCTTCACTGTCATTCTAGAAAATTCCCTTGTGCCTTCTTCATCAGTTCCCTCCTTACCCCACTCCCAGAAGCAACTACTGTTTCAACCCTTTTCACTCAGCTTAATGTGTTTGAGACTCAGTGTTATTATGTCAATAGTAGTCTGTTGTTTTCTGTTACTGAATAATATTACATGAATGCACTATCCATTCATCTATTGATAGACACCCAGGCTTTCTCCAGTTTTTAGTTATATTGAATAAATCTGCTATGGACATGCTTATACAAGTTTTGTGGACATACCCTTTTCACCTTCTTGTGTAAACATCTGAGAGTGGAGTTGTTGGGTCCTAGGGCAGTTTTATTAGCTGCCAAATGTTTTCTCCAAAGTGGTTGTACAATTTCACACCTCCACTAGTAATGTGCTAGAGTTCTGGTTGTTTCATATACTTGCCAATGATTGGTGGTGTCAGCCCTAACTTTAGCTTTTTTTGATGTCTCACGATGGATTGAATTTGTATTTCCCTGATGACTAGTATTGATGAGCAACTTTTCATGTGTTATTAGACTTTTGTTAAGTTCAACTTCAGTAAACTTGTATTCCTTTTAGTGTATAGTGTAAAGTGGGGTTACAGGTTCATTATTACCTCTGTGGGTATTTAGTAGTTCTGCACAATTTAGTCAAAAGATTTTATTTCTATTGAATTGCTTTTGCATCTTTATTGAAAATAAAGATAGGTGCAGGTCTATTTCTGTTCCATTGAGCTATATCTTAACACCAATATTATACTCTCTTGATCATTGTAGATTTTTAGTAACTTAAATTTAGGTTGTGTCAGTCTTTCAACCTCATTTAATTTTTCAAGATTGCTTCTGATATTCTAGGTCCTTTACATTCTCTTACAAGTTTTAGAATAAGCTTAGGTATTTAAAAAAAGAAAAAATCTGATGGAGTTATAATTGGGATTTCATTGAGGATATAGATCTGAAAAAAATGGATGTTTTCATAACATTGAAACTTCCAGTTCATGAATGTGGTATAGCTCTACATTTATTTTATTCATTAATTTCACTCAACAGTGTTTTGTAGTTTGCAATTGTAGATGTTGTGCATGTTTTTATTTTTTTTAAGATTTATTTATTGATTTATTGATTGATACATACAAGCGCTGGGTACAGTCAGAAGTGAGGGAGGGTGAGAGAATTCACCAGAGTCAGAGCGGGAAGCAGAGCAGGCAGAAGGACCGAAGTACACTGCTGAGGGGAGCAGTGGGCGGCAGGAGAGGTCTGCACGCCATGTGGGACCCTCCTCTGGAGGCCGGGGAGCAGCCGGGGATCGAACCAGCGCTGCAGAGGCTGCGGGCAGCTTCGCAACCCAGTGCTCAACCGCTGCGCCATCAGGGAGGCCCTGTTGTGCATGTTTTTATTAAATTCATTTCTAAGAATTACATGTGTTTTGGTGCTGGGTTCCTGGGGATGATGGCCACGTGTCTCTCACAGTCTAACCCCAGCTTGTTCACAGCATTGTTCCTGGAGAGGATGGAGTGTGCAGTTCTTGGTACTAGCTCAGAATTTGTTTTCCATATTCATTTGATCAAAGTGTGTCCCAAAAACAACCCAGATTTACAGGGTGGAAATATAGATTCCACCACTAATTTCAGACTAGTGTTGACATGAGCCAGGGGAGAGTTACTATCATTCCTGCCATCGGTATAATATTATACCTTATTATTATTTTACCTTAATAATTGTTATGAATTTGATAATTTTGTTTAAGCAGTCTGGTCTTACCAATATTGTAATATATCAGTCTTTACAACTCTACAGCCTATATCAGTCTTACAACTTTATTGTGGTATATCAGTCTTTACAACTTTACTGATATACTACAATATTTAATGTCATGGGAATTAACTTTTTTGGCATCATCAAATCAGTACCATTTCTCCCAGTAAGACTTAGGAAGATTTTGATTGCTTATGTGGTTTTGTTTTATAAGTCATTATATATTTTGGTTATCTGCACAACCCCAAACCAGTAAATATTCATGATATCTTTTGGTTTACAATATTTTAATAATTCAAAATGGGGTACTGATAAATGTTACCATAGATATATAGACTTTGGGTTAAAAACAAATTGGCTTTTAAATAGATTTTAGCTATGGATAAATTGTAGGTAAAATGAAAGATAAGCAATTTATCTTAGCATAGGTAATATATTTTTCTGGGTTTCTCATCCTGCCTGCCTAAAGAGCAGTTCTTCAGAAATACATGTAAAGCCAAGAATGGAATGACAAATACGATTTAATTTCATCAGTTCCCAAGTATATATTTAAGTCTAAGCATTAGTCAAATGGTTTTGCTGTTTTTGGCAATCTCCCTCTAGAAATTTGTTCTAATTTACTCATAGATATGCAAACTCCTCTTGTGATAAGAAGATCACTTATAGCATTTTTTTCTCCATCAGAGAATTAAAGGTAATATAAATGTTGAAAGAAGGAGATTGGTAAAAAATATGTCATATTCATCACATGGAATATTATACAATGATTTACAGGCTAGAGGAGTACTTAGTGACCTGCATAGCAGTTCCTTATATATAGTCAATATAATATACACTTAAAAAGCATGATAAACTATTTGTATGATTATGTTTTCAGTAAATAGTTACAAAGAGGAATATATGTGCATTAAAAAAAGACTTGGAAGATTCAGAATTAATGGTAATATTTCTGAATGGTGGCAGCATTTTTCCTGTTTTTATTCATGATTTGAAGTCTTTAGAATGAATATATATTGAAGACATAGGAAAGAAATTATTTTTTAAATTTGTTCTACAGCCAGAGTTTTCAGAATTATTTGTATTTTTTATTGCCACTCTGTCTATGAAGATTTATTGAACTTTATAGAGCCTATAGAGACACCTAAAATTCAACACAATGTGGTAATGCAAATTTGTTGATTTTATTGCTACCTTAATAGAATATGTCTTCATGAAAGGCAGTACTTTAGGTTTTGTTTTTTTGTTTTTTTGCTGTTAACATTCTCAAGTATTCAGAAAGACTGGAGAGATTCTTTTTTTTTTTTTTTAAAGGTGACATGTGTTTAGTTTTTTGTTTTTTTTTTTAAATATTTATTTTTATTTATTTATACAAGCACTGGGTACAGTCAGAAGCACGGGAGGGTGAGAGAATTCACCAGAGCCAGAGCGGGGAGCAGAGCAGGCAGAAGGACCGAAGCACACTGCTGAGGGGAGCAGCGGGCGGCAGGAGAGGTCTGCGCGCCATGCGGGACCCTCCTCCGGTGGCCGGGGAGCAGCCGGGGATCGAACCGGCGCTACAGAGGCTGCGGGCAGCTTCACAACCCAGCGCTCAACCGCTGTGCCACCGGGGAGGCCCTGGAGAGATTCTTTTAATATGTATGCTATTTTTATTTAAAAGATCATCATTATTGTGGAAAGAAGACTTGATTGGAAGGAGAATCATTCTTACTCCTTTCTTATAACTTAAATATTCATAGCACCTAGAATCCTTTTTAAAAAGTCAGTTGGCTGAAAAATTATTCTTAAAACGAGAGACAGGTATTGCATCCATGTTAAACTGTTAACCATAATATTATGCATTTCTTGCCAGTCTAACAGCTGAACTCATTGACAAGGTTAATACATGTTCCACACCTGTAGTAACATGGTATTTCTAGTCCCCACCACTATGGCTATTGTTTTCATGGAGTATAGATTTTGATCAAGTAACTTTGACTGCAAAACAAAACCAACAGCATTGGAGATTTTGGTGTCTGCTTTATCCTCATTGAATAGACAAGGCCAGTTTTCAGCTAAGACATCCTTGGTACAGTATGCAATCTGTAATACACTGGAAGTTCTACAAGTGGGTACTGAAACTTTCTAGGACTAAATCGAATCTCATTTAAATTAAATACTCATGGGAGATAATTTTTAAAGTGGGTACAGTAGAACCACAATTTACCTTTCTTTATTGATTTATTTTATTTGGTTTCTGCGGAAGGAACCAAACAAGGCTGGGTGTGCGGAGGTGAGTGTGGTGTCTGGGTGGGAGGAAGCACCCACCGGCTCAGTGCACCTAGGTATTGCAGGGGCCGGGCCTGCAGTTCCGTGTACAGGCAGCTTTTTCCTTGTCAACACCTGCTCATTAGGAACCGGACCAAGACTCCCAAAGCGCTCTCAGATGGCCTGAATTTTGTATCCCTGCCAATCCGCACATTTTAATAACAACCTTGAGGTGAAACTTGGGCCTTTCCTCACTGCTAATCCCCAAAACCATCTGGCCTTTCCCTTTCTCTGCATAACAGTTTAGTGTGTGTGTGTGTGGAGGGATGGAGGAGAATGGGGCCGGAAGAAGGGGAGCAAAGAGATCTTACATTTCTTAAAGGACAATCCACTCTCCTTCAGAGTAGATAGTTTCTTTTAGGTCATAGACCTAAGCATGTTCTTCCCAGAGCTTCCACATCCTTAATTGCCAGATAATTGCTTGAAATTTGCACCATTCATTAACTGTTGACAAACCTCCAAATTTACTTCTTTGAATGAAAAAAAAAAAGCCAAAAAAGGAGCATGTAAGTCTGTAATTGGAATTCAGATATTTTTTTAAAAAGGTGATTTTTTGTGTGTGTTAATTTTCTATTTTAATTTTCAGTATTAGAACTATGGGAGATATTCCATAAGTGATTGTGTTTTCCTTTGCCTGGCTCTTTGCAGGGATTGAGAAATATAACAGGAAAGATAGGTAAGGTAATAAACTACCGATAAAATATAAAGCTTCAAAACTTCCACTGCCCAGCCTCCTACCCAGAGGAGGAAGGAGAACATAGTGATAAACTACAGATAAACTGCAGATAAAATAAACTACAGATAATAAACTATAGATAAACCAGATGAACCAGTTGTGCGGTGCATTTCACAGAGAATATCGTGTCTTTGGTTTTGCTGGAGACTCACTCCAGGACAGGTGTCCACAGAATCCAACCCATGTCTGCTGCTTCCTGTTGTTTCTTACTCTCCCTCTATGGAGCATGTGTCAAGTTTGGGTCTTTTTTTTTTTTTAAATACAAGAACCAGTATACAGGCCAGATGCATGGGAAGGTGAGAGAATTCACCAGAGACAGAGCAGGGAGCAGAACAGAACAGGCAGACTGATGAAATACACTGCTGAGGGGAGTAGCAGGAGCGACAGGAGAGGTCTGCAGTGCCATGTGGGACCCTTTGCGGCAGGCCGGGATTGAACAGACAGCTTTACAGTGTTGCACTCAACCACCTGCGCCACCAGGGAAGGCCACAAGTTTGGGTCTTAAATATATGTGTCAGATACACTACTCCAGTAAAGCGGGTTCCTGACATGTGTTTGTAAATGAATATATTTATATATATTTTTTTAATTATAAACATGGGCACTTTATTAGGGGATCATACATGAATGTATTCATAAATTTGACTTGTTTGTATAGAAAGTGATCATAGTAACAAGTCTTTCTATCACTGAAATGACAATTAATGTTTTAATACAAAGGATACGTTTCTATGTATTTTAAGTATCTACATAAAATTTACATTTGCACACGTGTCTGCTCACATGTATGAACATGTACATATATGTTTGCACATGTGTGTATACACATCAATATCCAACATCTGGTTTTGATCCTACTTTCCATTCTCTCTTGCTCAGAGCCCCTCAACATGGTACATTGCTAACAGCATGATGCCTTAGTAGCGAGGTCAGCCAGTTGTAGCCTTCAGACAAAATGCAACCTTGTTTTTGTGTAGCCTAGAAGCTAAGGATGGCATTTGCATTTTTAATAAAAAATGGCATTTACATTTTTAATAAATCAAGAGAAGAACAGGATTTAATGACATGAAAATGTATGACTTTTCAATTTAAGTCTCATAAAGTAAGGTTTTCTTGGATCTAGCCACAGTCCTCTGTTGACATGCCATTTCTGACTGCCTTAGCTCTACAACAGCAGAATCAAGTAGATGTGACACAGACCATCTGAACTGCAGAGCCTAAAATATTTACTATCTGGCCCTTTACAAAAAAGTTTGCTGATCCTCTTAGCGGATACAAAAAAATGAGTAGGATGAAATCTCCTGAGTCAAGCCATACCTCACGGTATTTGAGAGAAATTAAAGAAGTATAAGAAAGTCATTCTCAACTTTTATCTTCAATAAAGGGTCTCATAACTTTTCTTCCAAAATCTAATTTTGTCCTCAAGCAGGACGGTTTGAATACTTAAACTTAACTAACTCTTGCAATTATACTTTGGCATGATAAAATGGAACGGAAATTAAAAAGCTGCAACATTGTGCAACTGTCCTGTAATAGGAAGCTTAAATTATAGTCTGATTAATAGTTTGCCTTCTGAAGCAAAATGGAAGAGAAAGATATACCAAGTTGTAGAACGGGTAGGAATAGGAGGAAGCCCAATGTACTTTAGGGATCCTGTGGCCCTGTCTGCCCCAACCCAATAATGCTAGTGAATTAGTGAATCAGATGATGGTTTCCTTCTCAGCTCCTGGCAGTATTCAGTTTTTGTTTCCTACCCTTAGCCAATACAAATATGAACTATGAGTCAACTAATTAATTCTCCCTTAGTTATGTATGTATGCCCATCTATCTCTCATACACAGTGCCAACAAATCACTGAGTAGGCCAACAGTTTCCTGACTCTTCAAGTCCTGTATCCTTCATGTTTTTGCTTTTCAGTTGCCTCATAAATGTTTTGAAAGTGAATTTTCTATCTTTATCAGTATCTACCAACAGAAAAAACATGTATAAATAAGCATTGCACCCTCATTGTAATCGTATCTTGGCATCATGGGATGTGTGTGCTGGGAGAGTTCCGAATTTCATTTTACAGGTCAAGAATCAGGGACTCAGGATCTTCTAACTCTTAGCAGCAAAGTTAGGGTAAGAACTATTTTGTCTTACTCCTTGTGTTATTTTGCCTTTGGGTCACCTTAATCTTGACTATTCTATAAGTATTTAATAAGACCTTAGTGAACTTTCAAAAGAGTATCATTTTATACAATATTGGTTTCATTTGGCGATAAACAATGTAAGCTATTTCCATAAGACACATAGGAATGTATTTCATCCATTAGTGGATATACTCCATTAATCTTTTTGGAATAACAATAGTTACTAAACTATAAATTAATAGATGGTGATAAAAACTGTAATTATCCAGATAGTTGAAGAGATATGTGATACAAAAATCTATTTATTGTTTATCTTAAGTGATAAATACATTTGAAATGAACACATTTTTGAAAACCCGCTCATAGTCACTATCAGCTACTGCCTTCAGTTTCTGGATTTAGAGGGCTCTTTGGGGGCAAGGACCACCCTAATAGAGGGGAAGTCTCAACTCAGTTGACACCTCATTATCTCGATTCACTTTTCCTGGGAAAATCTAACAATGGAAAAAAGCAGACAGTCTGAACAGTTGTTTCTTATCTAATCACTTTCAGTTGCACTGTTTTATTTTCTTTACACATGTTACTATTTGAAATTATCTTCATATATTTGTTTACTTACTCCCCCATCCAATACTCACAAGAATGGAAGCTGTGAGAGTGGGCCTCATCTGTTTTATTCTCTATAATATTGCCAGTGACTATAATAGTGCCTGGGCCAGAAAGGGAATTCCACATGACCTGTCTAGTGCATGAATACTTGGCCAGGTTAACTAGAGTGTGAACAGTCAGGTTGTGAAATAGTAAATTCTAGGGTTTCATATATAGCCTAGAAAGCATTGTTTTGAGTGTCAATCTTGCTATTCTACATTATATCCCTGTCCTGCTTCCACTGAGCCTGTACATGTGTTAGAATCATTGGTTGACTTGTCTCTCTCTGCGTTTGATTGCTCGAGGGCAGGGACCAAGTGTCATTCATTGGTATATGACCCAGATGCTGAACAGAGTGAGCAGCAGACAGAATGAGCAGAGATGAGTACACTAATGCTGCTTTCAGCACAAGTGCCCATGAACATACTATGTTTTTGTATTTCACCTCTTCAAATAGAAAACATCATAACTAGTTGCTGAGTGTCTTTTAATGCTTGTTTGGAGAAATATCTGCCTTCAGGATGATAATTTCTGCCAAACTGAGCTATCTGTTTATTAATATAAGCTGTTCATGTAGGTGAGCACTGTCCAATAGGAAACCATTATGAACCACACACACAATTTCAAATTTCTAGTAATCACATTTAAAAAGATTTTTTAAAAGCAATTTTAGTGTATTTTGCTTAGCTGAATATCTAAAATATTATTTATCTTGGATCACTGTATAAAATTATTACTGACATGTTTTACATTCTTTCAGACTAAGACTTGAAATCTAGTGTGTATTTTATATCTCAACTGGGATTTTCATCAGAAATACTTGATCTGTACTTTTTTCATAAGCTCTAAAGTTGAAAAAATAGATTCACATATCCAAATTGTTCCAAAAATGCTTAATGTGCTTCAGTACCTAAATTGAGTGTTTTTTAACTTTTCAATTAAGTGAAATTTAAAACTCAGTTCTCCAACCTCAAAAGTCACATTTTGTTGCTCAAGAGATAACTCTGTATGCTACTTATTGACTAGCACAAATTATAAGCTTGTCTTAAATAACCCTTTCCTATACATTGTCCAAATGCCCATGACCTTCTGTCACCTCAGATCACAGCATTTTAGATTTATGAGAGAGAGTCTTCGAAGTCATCTTGTCCCCTTACTTCCTCCTATGGGTACAGGGGCCCAGAGAAAAAGTGGTTGATCAGTACATTTTGTTTGTTCCCCACTCTGGGTGCTGGCTTGGAATTTAGTGCCCCACCAGGCAACACTAGTCTACTCCTTCAGGTCCACAGAGACCAGAATGTGCCTTCGGTGGGGTGGGGGTGGAGGTCTTCATGCACAAAAAGGGGTCCCCTCCTTTTATCTGGCAAAAGTGGGTGTGATAGAGACACACTGTTGAAACCGCCTCTCTGTGCCTGCCCCCCGCTGCTGGCTATGTGAGGCCACAGAAGCAGCTGGCAGCTTGGGGCCAGCTGGCTCTCTCCAGTGCTGAGGTCAGGCCAGTTAGTTGGACAGAGTCTGCTCCAGGGATCGAGGGCACAGAACAAGTGCTAAGGCAGATGGAAATCAGGCCAGCACTCATTTATCCAAAGTTGCCTCCCGCCATGGGGAGGTGGAAAGAAGTGTTGTCCAGCCATGGTCATTTTGTTGTTGTTAAGAACTTCACGTTTCACAACTGAAAATAACGAGTATGTGACTATGAGTTGAGAGTTTCTCAGGGTGCTTTCCTTGTCATTTATAACCTTTGACAGGTTTAGTGCTTGTTTTCTCTCTTGTTCCCCACATTATTCAGACCTGTTCCAGGTTCTCTTGACATCATCTTTCTCTAGGATGCCAGAATTAATGAAATGACGATGGATCCATTTTTCTTTGTAAAGGAAAAAATATTTTGACTCTTTTATGGTGATTCTGCTCTACTTCTGAGAAAGTTGTAGTGGGTGCAGCACAAAGTACTTCTCATTCCTTCAAAACATACGCTTTCCTCATTTCCAAGAACTGGGGGCAAGGTTGGAAGGTGCAGCTGGCACCCCTGGCAGATTGGAACCTTTTCTGTTTCTGCTCTCTCATCCTCCATGCTCCCTTACATTCCTGTGCTGTCCTCTCTTCTGCTTCACTATACAATAGGTTTTCAAGTGTCAGTATCATCTCCTTAGCAAACACATGCATTGTTTGTTTGCATGCTCCTCCAGCTCTGCAATATGGTGAAACAATATAATGTGACTCCTGGAAGTAGTCAAAGTTATTGACTGAGGTCATGTTCAAAGCCTGCCTTGAAATCCTGGCAAGGTGTATGCAAAAATTGAGAACAGATTCCTTGACTATGGGATCTAAAATCTGCATTATATTCTAATGAATTGATTCAGTTTCATTTTTATTATAAGGTTTAATCATTTTTTGACTACTGAGTTAGAAGTTATCTGGGGTATAAATTACTCCAAGCAGGTCTCCTGAAAAAAGAAGATGTTTACTTTTTTTGGATCTAGTTTTATGCTCAAGTGATATGTGGATAGGAAGTCCTCTAGATGAAACTTCTTGCTTCTGTAAAAAAAAATCGGAGTTATTTTAGACAAAATTAGGAGGAAATTTTTAATAAGAGTTACTTTTGTAGATAGCTTTTGGGAACAAAGATGCAACCAAGAAAAAGACCACAACTCCTCCTTGCTGAGTGTGCTTGTTTTGGGGCTCTGCTCACCCTAACTTTCTTCTAGAGAAAGGATGAAGGAGCCAAAAAAGCTGAGGATCTAGAACATCAATTCAACCAAGACTTTTCACTGTTATCTTTATTATAACTGCCCTTTTTATAGGATTTATTTATAGAAAGATTTCTATAGCTAATTAAAGTCGAAAGATCACTCTTTAACTTTATTTTAAAAGGATAGTTTAGGAATTCCTGTACCTGGGACTTTTATAAAGCCAGATCAGAATCTTTTGTTTTGGGGAGAAGTGATTTGAATTTTTTTTTCCCTTAACTTTCAGTAGTTTCAATACTCCATTCACAGGCCATCTCCCTCCTATGCAAGTCCTACCTGTTACCCCCTCATGATCAAGGTCAGGGGAGAAATTACAGTTTGTGGGGGTGACCATTGAATCAATTAAAACCTTGTGTGATTGTTTCAGATGGGAGCTTGATAATTCTATGATGCATCTCATTCTTCTTTCTCTCTGAGACCAGCCTCTGTTCAAAAGTAACGCTTGTACCAGCTGTAGTCTGAAGATTCATACGAATTCTATAATCTCTCAGGAGAGAACAAGTAAAACAAGTCTTATAAAACTTCAGAATAAAGTTTCTAAAAATTCTTTCCATGTTTAGTTTCAATTATAATGGCTTGGTTTCTAAAATTTCCAGAGCTATCACTTGTAAGGAAAAATCTAAAATTTGTGACTATCTTGGGTAAATGCATCTTTTATGAGTAAATGTACGAGGAGCTTGAGAATTACTTGGGGTTGTGCTGGGTAGAGTGAAAGGGGGTTAAACACTTAGAATTTCAGAAATCTCTGGACTCCCTTCAGTTCTAATTGAGAAATGGAAGACGAAAGTCCACATTTCAGTAAGAAAGAAAATCTAAGCAATTAGAATGTAGAATTTATTTTTGATGGTTAATCACTCACTGAGATAAAGTAAAAGCCAAGGTAGCAAAAAATTTCATATTATGGTGGTAGAAAGTTGTGATGAATTTTTAGCTTTGGAATATTTTGAAAAAGCAAAGGATTATTCTAAAGAGAAATGTGCTGAAAAATACCTGTGGGCTCCCTTCTGAATTTCTGACTATACTTTTGCTAAGTGAGAAAGTCTAGTGCTTTGCCAGCCTGAGATGGAGAAGTTACCTTCATCAAGGATACTTATAAATATATTTAAAGTATCATTTGGTGCCTATTAAAGAATGAACAAAAGAAGGTCTAGAAGCCAGTGGGAAATAAGCCAGCTTTTTAGCTGGCTGTCCTCTTCAACTTGCTGAAAATAAAGAAAGGAAATTGTATGAATGTTCCTCAAAGTACAGGATGATTTTTATAGGAGAAAGGATACAAAAGTTTTCATTTTTATTCTTTTCTCTACCTATCGTAAGAAATTCTTCTAGTAGAAAAACTGTTTTTTACTATGAAGATCCAAATATGGTTGATGCCTCCCTTTTGGATCTGAGTTCCACTGAATTCCCCTCCTTCATTTTTCCCTCCTTTTTGTCAGACATTTCATAGACAATGGAGAACCTTTCTGGAAATCTAACTTCAGGAAGAGAGTTTCCATGAGAAAGCAAGCACACAGTAGGGCCTCAAGAGCCTTCTTGCACACAGTAGGACCTCATGAACTGCTGGAGCAGAGCAATTTTCATATGGTTCAGTGAGGCTCCAGGGGACTTGCAGTGTGAGTGCAATGCCATGGCCACAGTGCTTTCCCTTCCTTTGCCAATTGCTGTCAGGCAAGAGTGTAAGGCACCCTCTAAGGGAAAGCAGAAGATCTTTGATGTCCAAATCAGAAATCTGGTGAGTAGAAGTTGTTTGTAAGGGCTCACACTTGGAGTTTTTATGAAGCAGAGAACTTGATCCTTACAGGACACTGCTGAACTTTTTGCTTCCACCATCACACACTTTGGTAGTCTGTCCTGCAGAGTCAAACCCCATCCTCCAAAGTTATATCCTTTTGGTATTGAAAGCACACAGACTAGCTCTTTTCAATAGCGCATGATCATTTTGTTTTTTTTATCCTGCTCGTTTTCTTGGTGAATTTAGGGTTTCTTCAAAATACTAGACCCAGACTAACAGCTCAGCTGTTTCTTTCTAAAGCTGTGTGAGTATTGTGTGTGTTTATAAATGATTCCTGACTTATTAAATTTCTTCCAGTGGGTGCATCCTAGCAGAAGATACCCCAGCAGGCCTTGAGGCCTGTTGCCGCTTCACTTCACATCATGAATATTCAGAGGCTGCAGTCATTGAGGACTCAGGTGGCAAAAATAGTAAGGTGATTGAAGCAAACCCGAACATGGAAGCCAGATCGCAGGGATTCAGAGACCCTGACCGCAGCACAGATTCCCCATGACCCCTCAGGCCACATGAGAGGAGAGTCCTGGGGAACTCCTATCAATCGGGCATCTGTTCCATACACCAACATGCTCACTTCTTTCTGTATGATGTGTTGTAATCAGCATGTTGTTTTTAAAAGACAACAGGCCCTTCTGTAGTTCTCTCCCACAAAATGCTTTGAGGCTGATAGTTCACATAAAGGACACACTGTTGAGGGGAGCAATGCATGCATTGTTTCCCCCACAATGCAGGCAGGATCTCCAAAGCAAAATCTAGTGCATTGGGTGAAATCTTATTTTATATATTTTGTCACCATCAGCAGTTGAACTAAAGTAGGAACTGCTCCATTCTATTACGGGTTAAATTATGCTCCGTGCAGATCTAGTGGTGATGTATAAATTGCAGCCCTGTCTTTTTTTCGAAGGATTCTAAAATAGGTTTTCAGAATTAGTGCTGGATTTTTGCTCCTGCATGTGTGGTGACTCTTGATTTTTTCCCTTCAGAGCAGCATCCTATGCAGCATTCCCCCTTCCGAGGAATCACTTAGACACTTCCAGCTGGTGGCAGGGGATACAGCCATAATACAGCTTCCTCTGTCCCAGCTGTCTTTTTTCACTACGGTAAATGCATTAGGATGGCTGCACTCTTGTGTAAAGGCTCAGGTAGAGGAAGGTGTAGGATGAAGTCTGGAAACCGTTGTTTGGGTTTTTAAAAGCTTCAGCTTCTCCAGCATCTTTGCATTTTGAATGACTTCCTGCTTCTAGTCAAAGGTTTCTCTCCTGTGATTGGAATGCTGCTGTAAGCCTGATTAAAGGTGCCTGAGGATATCACCTTGTAAAGGAAGCCCTGCGTGCTTGAGAGGATCTATTTCAATGCATTATGGCTCATGCAGCCTCGCAATTAAAGAAAAACAGGGATATAGAAATCAATGTTGAAGACGAGGCTGAGAAAAAAAGGAAACACCGCAAACGGTCCCGGGATCGGAAGAAAAAGGTAGCTATGTCTGCCAGAGCAGAGCTCTTGCCTGGGTTCTTTTTGTTTTAATCTCCTCCTGGCATCTGTTAGAAGCATGAAGGGCTATTTGTACATGCTGTGTGGAGTGTAAATTGGGTGTGGAAATTGGGAACAGATGAAAAGACCCTTTGGTACACCATGGTCATAGGATGGGCAATGCAGGGGACGATTTAGCCTGTGTGGGGGTGATTGCAGTGCTGATGCGGAAGGTGTGCTTTCTCATCCCCTAGGCACGGGTATGTTTCCATGACACAGGAAGGTGCTGCAAGGGAGTTAAAAGTAGTTTCTTCCCTGCCCGATCAAGGTTAAATGGACTGCGGTGACTTAGAGTGCAGGGAGAGGCCAGAGAACCGGCCTTTGTACTTCTCAGAGGTCTGTCGTGTGGAAAAGGAGCTTTTGTGCTAGAACTGTGTCACATGTGTGCATTTCTCAGGCAGATCTGTGACCTTAAAGACGTAGCAGAAAAGTCATTTCCTGCTTTGCTTTTTTTTTTCTTTTCTTTTGCTTTTTATGCTATAAGGTGCTTTTGGTTCCGTTGTGCAATGGAAATAACTTTCTTTTGTTCAGTAAAGCTAAAACCACAGAGGTTTGTTTTTTCCTCCAGAGCGAGAGAGATGATCCCCAATTCCCATGAAATGGCAGAGACCTGCACTCTTCCACACTGATTGCTTCCTTTCAAAGTATGGGCATTGATCATCCCCTACTGATATTCTAATGCAGGGGGAAACAGGAGATTCTGGGTCAGCAGTGTTTTATTACAGCCTGAGAGTACTTACTGAGTGTTTGGAAATTGTGCCCTTAAATATGACTCTTAGGTACCAACCAAGGAGTGAGGCCCCAAAGTACTTTTCCTCCAGGACAATTAATAGAAATTGACTAAAACTCTGTGATCTGAATACAGAAGTCAGGTCATAAAGCATTGTCCTGTCTCTTTGTGAGAATTCCCCAGGGAAAGATGATCTTAATTTGCTCTGAGCAGTGATGCATGTGCTTTGTAAATGACAGGCAGATTTCATCCACCACATGTACCTCTCTTCAGGAGTGATCGTGAATATTTTTGGTGCCTGTGCCATTTTCTTCAAAGTTACGATCCATAGAAGAAGGCTCTCTGCATTTTGTTGCATGGCAGACTTTATTGAGAGTGAGTTTGGAGGGCTGCAGTTGTTTTTGCTGCAAGATGGTAAATATAGATAGCTCCCACTTCATTGTTCTTATAAATAAACTTCTGGAATATAGCTTCACAAAAGTACAAACTTAGGAAATTTTGTGCACATATATTTTAAAGCCTCACCCAGCGGAGTTGTTAGGAAATTGCCACGTTTTGCTATATTCTGGTCTAATTTTATTACATTAGGTTTGTCTGTGAGTAGTTTGCTATGGTTTCCCCTCTCTATACCTCTACCCATCCCACCATGATAAACTGGCTTTAAAGAAGCATAGGGGAGGGAACATAAATTTGTATATAAAGGTATGGGATCATCATTGCAACATATAAGAATGGCTACCTGTACCCGGGTTTCTGTACAGTAGTTTCCGGGTCATGATGACAGGCCCCCAGCCTTTGTGCCTAGGCCCCTGCTTGACCTGGAAGCAAAACAGAGAAAGGCTGAGGCAAAGGGAGTTTCTGGACTCACTGAGCTGAAGCAAATGCTTTGTGGACCAAAATGCTTTGTTATGAGTACAACAGTCTGTCCAACGTAAATCTCTTAGCAACCAGAAAGGAACATGGAGAAATATCAATATCGCTATTGTCAATGTGTAAGCAGATTTAAATGTTTTTTGTTCTCAGAACACTCAGACAGTAGATCCAAAATGACTCGTGGATAACACTTTCATTGCTTATGTACTTGTTAGTTCATCACACTGTATATGTAAATGCCCTACGAAGGTACATGTGTTACTGGCGATCTAATACTCATTGTCAACTGATTTCATGGTCTACTTTCAATGTGCAAAGTGAGGATTTAATTAATTTGAAGACACACTCTAGAATATTTTCAGTGGTAAAGCATATATAATGCATTCTCTACAAAGTAAATTGTTTCAACTTTCTCGTTCCTACCTTTTTCTAAGAATCTAAGGTGTATAGGGTACTTTAAATTTTAAACCCCATGACAGTTGGAAGAGCTGCTTTAAATATTTTGTGGGTTATTGTGGGGATAGTTGCTCTTGCTTACATGCAGAAATAGCCTCTAGGATCTTTTAATTATATAAAAGTAATATGAGTACTTTAATAAAATACAAAAGCATAGGTAAAACTTAGAGTATCTAATTTATGAAATAAGGAATTTGGTTCTTGGCACCCCTGCAATTTAGATATGAGCAAGTCCAAGGTGGGTCTTTCTTGATTGTATACATATGACACAGCATCATACAGTATGGGATATTACTAAGTATTATAATTAAATCACACTGTATATATAATTAACACTGGATTCTATTTCAGCAGATTTTTAGAAAACCTAGTGAGTCACACATTTGGCCTTTTAACCATATTTAAAGGTGAATAAGTGATTATCAGTTTAAAAAAAGTAGGGACTATCTAAGAATTTATAATTAGATTTTATAGACATACGTTACTCTTGATAGCAACTTAAAAAATGCCAAGGTGAACAAAATCTTCCAAGTTGTTTAAAGGAAATACATCTGGGTGAATGAGGCTTTAATCTCTTTATCACCATCTTTTCTGTTTGAAGCAGAAAAAAGTAAGTTTTAATGAGTATGTCGTAAAATGTATTTTGCTAATACACTTATGAATCTGCCTTACACACACCTTCCCTTTGCTCTTCCCTTACACATTTGTACCCTTTAGTCTCCTTGTGTCCTGTTGGGCTGCTTAGCTTGGGAGGTGTGCCAAGGTGGCAGAGTGCCTTTGGGCAGGTTAATATTGGATCCATATCCTCACGAAGCTGCTTTCAGAGAGGAACTCTTTATACCCCCTGCACCCAGCGGGATCCCTAGCCCACAGATGAAGGTCACTATCTGGCCCAGTGTTGCATGAGCCCTGCACCCTCTTGTTGCCACTGGCTTTTTGGATCCCTTTTTTTGGATCACTGGCTTTTAAAACACATTTTCAGTCGTGAGGGATATTAGGAGAATTGACCGTAATGTCTGCAGTATTTTTAATGCATGCATAGGTACTTGTATATATTTACTACATTCTGTCAAGGACCCAAAAAACTTTGAGGTGACCTAAGGAATTTTATACTGAAAAAGGAAATATTTATGCAGTTGCCCCTCTTTATAGATGTGAATGATACAATGGGATATACTGAAATGACGTGTTTATTCTATGGTTAATTTCCTTACTGAGCACTGATATCAGATTCATACACTAGTCAGTGGCAGAGCAGGAATTGCTTCTTTTTTGCATTCATGCATTCATTAGCAAACATTTATTCAGTGATTTCTGTGGATCAATATGGACACAAAACTAAACAAAGCTTAGTGGCAACAGTACAGTAACTGTCTACGAAGGGAGGAGAAAGATAAGAGCACCATAAATCTCCCAACATGAAGTGTGTAAAGGGAGTCACCAGGTGCCCAGAGGAAGACCCTCTAATTCAACTCGAAGGTTCTCAGCAAAGCTGAGCATTGCCGAAAGATCAAGACTAGCAGATCCCATGCTCAGGATCCCATGGCCACTGTGATGGAAGTCAGAGGGTACTTTGGGGTGTGTGGTAAACAAACACCGTTTTGAATGCCTATCAAGGGTAGGGGGGCATAAGTGTATGACAGAAGAAATGGCTGGAAAAATAGCAAGGGTCAGATAATGAAGAACTTTGTAAGTCACCTTACAGGGTTTAGAAATTCTCCTGCTAGAGGAGAGAGGGGCTTGAGCAGATGTTAGGGTGGTGGTGTAGAGGAGGGTAACTAAATAGCTTTATGATTTAAAACCCTACTGAGGCATCGGTGTTGTAGACAACTGTTGGGTGAACTGTTAGAAAGTATTGAAGGGGATCCAGGCACAGGGGAGGCTGAGGGTCTGAACCAGGGTGGAGACTGCAAGTAGAGAGGAGGTGTTACATAGAACAGATATTTAGGGGAAGATTCAATAGAACTTGGCAATGGATTGTACGTAGGATGTGAGAGGGAGAGATCAGATTCTAGGGTAACTGCCAAGTTCCTGGCTTGAAGAGGAAGACAACTATATTTCCTGGATTCATGTCTTTCCTTGGAGGACATATATTGACCATTATAGTGCATGAAGTTACAGTTTTTACTTACTTTATAGGTGGAGGCTCATTTAATCCTCACAACAACCGCACAAAAAAAGTATGTTTTATTATTCCCTTTTACAGATGAGGAAATAGAGGCCTTTAAGTTGTGCAGATTTCCCTGGCTCATCCTTGGAAATGAGCTTGTGCCACCTAACTCTCTCACTTGTACTCTTTACTGCACTATACAGCATGTGTGGTTAATATCGGCACAGCTATACATCAAAGCAGGCTTGATTCACAGAGTCTTTGAAATGATAAACTATTTCTTCGACAGCTGGGATTTTAAGTACCAGGTTTATGTCTCAGAGTAACCTGGCATTGCAGTATGTCTATTTTTATTTCCCTCTGCAAAAAAATTTAATGTTTTGCATTTAGGACTACTATTTTTTAATTTTTGTAGAGTAAAATGAAAATTTTCCAGCACCAGCACTTCAATTCCTGAAAGATCTGTTACTGTCATGACGACACAACACTGTGTGTGGTGCTTGCTGTATACCCTGCAGGGTGCAGTGATCCGTGAATTATTCAGTCTTTTCTTACAGCTTCTCTCTGAGGCTGGTAGTATTTTCATAGCTGAAATCAAGACTTAGAATAAATATGGTCTCTGGGGTCTTATCACTAGTAAGGGGTGGATCTAACCTTAACCTTGGACCAGAGGACTTTGGAATCTACATTTAATCACTGAGTTTGTTGTAATGAAACCTTAAAAAGTCTTTTCTAAGGTTAAAGCAACTTAAGGGTTTGAGAACAGATTTCAATGATGTGAACTCTTGAGGGTTATCACTGATTATGGAAGCTTGGTGCTTCCTGACACTTTATTGACTTTCTATGCTTAGTTACCTGGGTACCTATGGTACCCATGGTATACGATGCCAGGCTGCATTATGATGCCAGGATTTTTTTTTACTGCAG
Organism: Talpa europaea; assembly: GCF_964194135.1. Taxonomy (NCBI): domain Eukaryota; kingdom Metazoa; phylum Chordata; class Mammalia; order Eulipotyphla; family Talpidae; genus Talpa; species Talpa europaea. The sequence continues at coordinate 51,617,637 of NC_140077.1, forward strand.
CAGCTGAGCATTCAGGGGAAGAGTGTCTGAACCCTTCCTAGATAAAGGTAATCTACTCTGTTTCCTGCTCTGCTGAGTAGAAAGACTCCAGATCTCCAGGGAGCCTGGTTCTCTATCAACTTACTTGATATTCTGCACTGTAATTAAGTGTTTACATGTGCATCTCACCCAGGAGACGATGCGCTCCTTGAGGGCAAAGGTGGTATCATAATCACCTACAACACACAGACTGGGCTTTGCAAGGGAGGAAGGTAGGTGTGTGGATGGATAGTCAGAAGGATGAAGGAGAGGAAGGTGCATGAGACGGAGTTCAATGCTGGCACTATCAGCTGATGCGACCTTGGGGTAGTTACGTAACCTCTTAGTGCCTCTGTCTCTTCACCTGCAAAATGAATGTAATAATAGTATATATTTGGCCATAGGGTTGTAGTAAGATTTCAGAGAGTTAATATTAGAACTTGTTCAATATAAAGTAAGAGCCATAGAATGTTAGCTGTTGGCTATTGTTGATGTTAAGAATGAACAAATAGTAAATTTACCTGCATCTAATTTTTTTAATCAAAATATATGGTGTGCTTACCATGCCTGTCACTGTGCTGGGAACTAGTAATAATGAAGTAATATGCTAGTAAAATGAAGAATGGGACCAGTGAGTTATCTACCAACTTTATTTAGATTTTGCTTGAACTATGCTAAAGGGTTGGAGTAAAAGACTGAAAAATAAGTGAATATTTTTGGTGGACTTTATGTGTGGGGTGCTTTCTACATTCCTCATTTATTTTGAATGTATGTCAACACTCTGCCATTAGTATTATCCAGAGGTATTAGCGAAAGCCTAGGCTTTTTGTGCAACTCATCTCTGATCAAAGAAATAGTCATCTTGAAATCAAGGCCTTTGAGGTTTTAAAGTGCCCTGCTTGGGCCTTTGGGACCTCTGCAGGTGAGATTTCTTAACAGAGCTTCTTACTAGTAGGCATCTAAGAGGAATTACCAATGTCAAGAGATGAATTAAACTAGTTTGGGAATGTTGAAAGTAGTAATTGAAATTTTTATAGATTACTTAAGTGTAACTACAAAATCTAAATATTGTATACACCATTATACTTAGGTTATCATACTCTACATGTGAACTAATGTTGAAGAGAAAGCCAATCACTGAAAAAAAATCATTGATTTTTAAAATAAATCTTATAAAAATCTGTTCATTGATGTATAGGTTAGCTATTACAGGGCAATGTCTAAATACAATGTTAATCTGACAGTTACATAACCTGAATTTTATTCTAAAAAGATATTTGTAAATAAAGGTAACATTTGAAAATAGTCTGCAGTAGTTTTACCCAAATTGATGTTTCTAATTTTTATAAATTCAAAATAAAAGAGGTGAAAGCAAAAAAAAAAATGGAAATCAAGCTTATATCTTGTATATATAGTTCAAAATTTTCTGACACTTCTCCTATTCCCTCTAGATTACCCTGTCATAGACCAAAAGCTGCATTTTGAATACAGTAGTCTATTATTGTCAGATACAGAAACTGCTTATAAAATGTGTAGATTTCAGTCCAGAATTGATTCCAGTAAATTATTTCTCATTAATAGGTGACCTTCTACTAATTAAGATCTTATCAGTTCAAATTGAATTTAAATGAATCCCACTGAAGTAGGTAGGAGAGAGACTAATGTTCATATCTGCCAGCTTGCCTTTTGCAGAACAAAGGTCACCTGGTACCGTCTCCATCTGAGAAAGATATACAGATGCATGGAAAAGAAAGGGAAGAGGGAAGTAGGCCAGAGAGGGTTGGAAGGAATTCCAAGATTTCCCAAGTTTTCTATTAGAAGCCATTGACAATAAAACACTTGTAATGAACGTATGGGTGCCCTAAAAACCTGTGAATTTAACAAGATACGCACTATAGTATTTTATCCTATTAAAATATAATCCTTTAAGAATTGAAGGAGTTAGGAAGCCATGTTAAATTTGGTTTAGTAAAGATTTAAAAATATTAATAAGGCGGGCAAGCAATAAGGAGAAAGATGCAGGTAAGGGACTAGTAGAATGGGTTTTGGGGGCTAGAGGTGATCTCACATCACAACTGCTCATGATTGGCCTTGTAGCCTTGAACTACATTTCTTTGGGTATCAGTTTCCTTATTGGTTAAAAGGGAATTTTAATCCTCTGCTTACATACATACTGTCAGGAGTAGAAATACTATAGAGGCATTTTGCCAGGTTTCCTGGCAGAAATGGAGTTCTTAGCAAAGGTTTCCAACTTCCCCTCCCTATAATATGGGCTCTCAAATGTAATTGAGTGATTAGCCAAGAAGGAGGTGGAGGAACTGAAAAAGCAAGGATCTTTTTTAAGAACTTATATACTATGTAAGCATTCAGAAAATTATTTGATGAATGAAATTTTACCAATAAATGGGCATCTTCAGCCAATTATTGGAGTCCTGCAATTCAGCTCTTTGCAAACTTTCCACAGCCCTCAGGGAATTAAATCTGTCACTTTGAGAAATACTCCCACAGATTCATATGTTAAATACATTTTCCATTCATTAACACTATTATTAATTAGCATCTCTTGATAGTTAAATGATAGTCTAGGTAGATATTAAAGAAACCTGAAAAACTATATGCACAGATAGAAGTATCAAATGATACTTTTAACAACTGAATTTTCTTTTGCAGATTTGCATAAGCATTGAAATATTTATAGGGGATAATGTACTTACTGGGGCTGGATAAAACAATCTTCACTGTATAATTTATATATTATAAATATTGAAAAGAAACAATGTTACCTGTATAATGTCTAAGAATATATTTAATTCATTGCTTGCCCATTTATCATTCCCTCTTGGTAGCATGGCCATAAAAGTTTTGTTACAACTTTATGCTAGTTGGGGACAGAGGGAAGAGTGTTATTCTGGCCAACATAATTATCACTTTTCATACCTGATTTTAGAAACCAAAGTGGCCTGTTGGGTATCTTCAGTTTTAAACACATTGCTGTCTCCGTACTTCCTTTGATTGCCACTTGGCAAGGGCCTTTACAATTTTAAATCTACCAAACTGCCACTTAGAATGATCATTGTGTTGATATACCCCCATTCACTTGAAACCAAAAAGAAAAACTGCGTCTGAAACCTGGACATCCCTCCTGAGACATTTTTACTATGACTTCTGTGTGATTTCTCTTTTCTAAAGACAGTAGTGTGAGTTGCCCAGCAGCAAAAGTAGGTGGTACAGAATTTACCCTTTCTTTCATTTATTGAATTACAATTCATTGAGAAACTACAGTGGTCGGGTGCTCTGTTGAGGTGTTTAATTAGATTATTACAGTGAATCCACATGCATGGGTATTGTATCCCAATTCTCTAGATTATGGAAATCATACTCTTAAAGTCCCAAGGTCACATAATAAGGGATTACCCTATTTATGTGGGTCTGCCCCAGCTCTGTTCTTATTCCAACACTCCTCACCTCTCAGTCCCTACCAAATACAGATCGCCTCCAAGTCACCACTGAGAGGGCCATTTTCACAGACTCCTGGGCTGTATGAAATTAATCTTTCCTGTACCATGGAATGCCTTGCTAGGGTTTCTGCCCCCAGAAAATCCCTAATAGAATCCTTATGATTGGTCTCCCTTCAAATGAAAAGTGATAATAGGGCATTGAGGGTGATAATATTGAAAGTAATAAAAAAAAATTACTCAAAATCATCTTTACTCCAAACATGTACTATAAATATATCCTATTGGAACAAGGTCATAGTCCTATTATAAAATAATGTAACTAAAATTCCAAAAATTTTGTGCTTTGGAAGGTAGGTGTTGAAATCATTTTGTGTTAATTGATTGATTTGTTGTTGTTTTAATGAGTATATTCCCACCTGCCCATGTCCCCCATTTCATGTTTCTCATTTTTTGGAGAAAACTCTGAAAGAAGCTGACTGTAAATACTAAGCACTCTAAAACAGATTAAATTTCCGAGACTACATTAGAAACTTAGATTTAATTTGTGGAATGGTAACAAACCAGCACTACCATCAGAAAGCTACTTTAAACAGATAACATGGAGGAAATGTCAGAATTGAGTCACCATAGGCTTGGTAGATTCTTTTGTCATCATCAAGAAAGAAAAGCTCTCTTAGACCTTATGAAGATATATTCTTTTCCCTCCCTTCCTAGAGATTAAAAAATGAGTTAAAAGTTTTATTGGGGGAGGAGAGTTGACAAAAAATAAGTTCTCAAAAAATTGTTATTCAAGGTAGGTGTTTTTAGTCTTTGCTAGCAATAGCAATGAATGAATAGGAAAAAACTAGGTTCCATTTACTATAGAATAAATGATAGGTGCCAAAGACTGTTATCTAACCCAATATTGAAATGAACCCTCTGCATTATATGGCTTTCGTCCCATTTTGCAGATGAGGACATAGAGGTTTAGAAATTGGATTTAGGGGCCTCCCCAGTGGCGCAGCGGTTGAGCGCTGGGTTGCGAAGCTGCCCGCAGCCTCTGGGGCTCTGGTTCCATCCCCTGCTGCTCCCTGGCCACCGGAGGAGGGTCCCACATGAGGAGGGTCCCACATGGCGCACAGACCTCTCCTGCTGCCCACTGCTCCCCTCAGCAGTGTTTTTTGTCAGTCTGCCTGTTCTGTTCCCCACTCTGGCTCTGGTGAATTCTCTCACCCTCCCTCGCTTCTGACTGTACCCAGTGCTTGTATAAACAAAACAAACAAACAAATAAATAAATAAAAACATGCCTCTATTTAAAAAAAAATAGAAATTGGATTTATCAGTAAAATTGATCAAAGAGCAGATGCAGAGTTTGAATTCATGACTGTTAGACTCAGCTCTGCCCCCTTCCCCCACCATTTCACTCTTCTGCTTACAGATAATTCTTATAATAATTCATATGATTCTTACATCTGGAGAAGACATTCACTTTTATTTTTCATTTGTCACTTTCCAATCTATTTTTAAATCATTTTGATGCCTCTTCATTACCAGTGTTGTTGTTCATTTGTTTTGTGTGATAAGTACTATTTAAAAAATAATGGTGTATGACTTAAGTTCTGTTTTCATCTTCAAATATTATATGGGAAAGTTAATTATTATTGCAAAGCACAGAGCAATTTTGAATCAGGTACAAAAAGATCATAATTGACGTTGGCACTGTGGATTTACTACAGTCTAGAGAAGCAACATTTTTCAAAGCTAATGCCCTATACTGTGCATTTTGATTTCTGTAAGTCTCTCAGTGATCAGTCTCACAATTCCAGGCCAAATTTCACATGGCTGTTTTGGGTCGAAGGACATGGGACAGAGATGCTGGAAGTTTCAGAAGTCACTGATTTCCCATACTGTCCACTTCTCCCTTCCTCTTTTGTAAGAACCTCCTTTCCCTCTGTGTGGGGGCTTGAATGTTGCAACCTGATTCAATAGCATAATGAGTCTATTTACTTAGCTTTGTCAACACTCATAATGCATTTGCCTGCCCTTAACAGGAAGATAACCATATTGATGTTTAAAAATGCTGAATGCAATTAATTTCTTTCCTTTGAAGAATGCCCTTGTTAATGATTCCTGCTTAACTATACCTCTTCAGCTGGAGTTGTTCTTTGCCACTTAAAATGACATGGTTTTGTTAGGCACATTTCTCCCAACCATGTTTATTTCAAAAGAATGGATATGTTAATACTGGTAATTTGCACATATGAAATTCATACATTAATTCATACATGCACTTGTCTTCATTAGTGTAGAATTAGTGATCCTGATAATCTTCCTCAATTTCAGTCTACGGTTTCTTTCAAAACATTTTGGTTGTGCCTCATCTTAGTTGAAAATGGATCTTGGAGGTTTACCATGCATATATTTACAATATATATATTCTTTTCCTTGTTGATTCTTTTGTGACCTGGCCAGTGTGAGCCCTGATCTTGATTTTCCACAGACCTGCAGCACAGCTAAGGCAACCTGGCTTTCTCTTGCTCCACTGTGTGTGGGCCCAGATCCTGCTCTTTCTCCTAGCTCTCCAAGGAAGTGTCTTCACTGGTGGTTGTAATTTGATTTTATATAATGTGTTTTAGTGGTTTGTCCCTGAAATAAGATTAAAATAATTATACAGCCATCCATTCGGCATCTGATCAGTGTTATCTCTTGATTTGCTTTCTGGTGGATTAGATAGGATTTCATTTGCAGTGTCAGGAAGGGAGAGCATTCGCAGGTACATCTGGCATTCTCATCTCTGACCTGCTTTCCTAGAGCTTTATTTCAGCTTGAGTGGAATCTAAATTATTAATATGATCTGTGCTAGGCCTGATCATAGAGCTTAATCTACCTTTTTTTTTTTTAAAGTGCTGCTGGGATCTTTGGAAATAATAGGAAAATTGATTTTTTGGAGGTTCTGTAGAATGAACAAAGGGGCCAGTGCATGAGCTGTGGTATCATGTACGTTTGGTTCATGGTCTCCTCATTGTCGCTTCTCTGTGTTCTCCAGTCTGTTACTTAACCTCTGTGAGCCTCTGTGCCTTCATCCATAATAACACCTTTTTGCAAAGAGATGTTATGAAGACTAAATGAAATTAAATATGAGGTGTCCAGTGCAATGCAATGATTCAACAACCATTAATCGCCCCCCCCCACTCCTTTCCTCTTTCCCTCATTCACTTGCTTTTTTTTTTAATTTAAATTTTATTTTTATATTCCCCATACAATTACAACCCCCTTATTTTGGCCCCAATCCCTCCTTTCCCTGCCCCCCACCCCCCCATAGAGTGTCTCTGGTTCATAGTTGTTTGTTGATTTTGATATTTCTTTCCTATAGTTATTCTTTTTCCTGGTCCCTTATTTAAGTTTTCTAGATTCCTGCTATGAGTGAGACCGTCCGGTATTTTTCTTTTTCTTTCTGGCTTATTTCACTGAGCATGATCCCTTTCAGCTCCATCCATGTTGCTGCAAATTGCATGTGTTTATCTTTTTTGAATGCTGAGTAATAGTCCATGGTGTACATATTAAAAAAAACTAGCAACAACAAATGTTGGTGAGGTTGTGGAGAAAAAGGAACTCTCCTGCACTGTTGGTGGCAGTGCAAACTGGTCCATCCACTATGGAGAGCTGTGTGGAGATTTCTTGACCCTCATACACTTGGAAGAAATTCATTTGTTTGCTAAGAGTGTTTAGTGAAGGTTTTCAGTTAAAAAGAGGGAAAATATATTTGCTGAAATTGTGAGCAGGAGTAAAAATAAGTTTAAAAATTCTATGTATGTGTGTATGCATAGAGAAAACATGATATGGTAATTACATATACGTGTGTGAATATATTTATATTTTTCTATGTGTGTTCATTCCACATAGAACAGTTAAAACTAAAGCCAAATTTCTATTAATTTTTATTAGGAAGAAATGTGGTTAATGGAACATGTTATATATGGTGTGGGTGTAGGCACACTTGGGTCCCTAGAGATCACTCAGTGCAGCTCTAGTTTCATCCACAACAGGTCCCACCTCCAATTCTGGTGTCTATTCAGCTTGGTAGATTTTCTGGCAGTTTCTTTACTCCCAGGGTAAAAAGGACCTGGAGAAACTAGTCAGCCAAAGTTCAGTTTCAGTGACTCTTCTTAAGAGTGCGTTGGAGCTGCTGCATGATATGTGTTCCCACTGACCATTAAAGAGATATGGGCAAACCATGAAAAGATAGACTTTCTTGCTAAATATTATTATCCTATTAAAGAAGATTTCTTTCAGAACTTTTAATAGTATTTAATACTTCTTGTGCAACATTTGTTCCTTGCTTGATTAATTACAATCTAGAGCATTCTGAGTTTCTTGCCTTATTTTTTCTCAGTATATACGTCCCTGATATGCACTGTAGACCCAATGTCCATTGTAGACACAGCAAGGCCAAAAGATCTTCCAGAAAAAGCATTTACTGCTGCCATTTTGAAAGGTGTTTTTCCATATTTTTGTATGCATGTTTTATACTTAGTTTCTTCTTTTCTCTTCTTTTTCTTTCTTCTTGAATTAATGGAGATGAGATAATTGTGGAACCTCATTTTGTAACCTCATTTTTCCCATTGTACAATATGACATGAATGTAGAACCATGTCAATTTATAATTCTATAATTTTTTTAAAGCATTCCCATTCTTTTTTTTTTAAAAAAAAGATTTATTTATTTATACAAGCACTGGGTACAGTCAGAAACGCGGGAGGGTGAGAGAATTCACCAGAGCCAGAGCAGGGAGCAGAACAGGCAGAAGGACCAAAGTACACTGCTGAGGGGAGCAGCAGGAGGCAGGAGAGGGCTGTGCACCATGTGGGACCTTCCTCCGGTGGTTGGGGAGCAGCCGGGGATAGGGAATCGAACCAGCGCTGCAGAGGCTATGGGCAGCTTCGCAACCCAGCGCTCAACCGCTGCACCACCGGGGAGGCCCTATAATTCTATAATTTTTAAAAATAAATTTATAGTATTTTACTTTATGGATATAACAAAATGTATCTAACTATTGTCTCTTTTGTATATAGTTCATATCTTTTTTCTTTTTAATTGAGGTACCATTGATTTATAACATGTTTAAGTGCACAGCATTATAATTCAACATCTGTGTACACTGCAGTGTGATCACCAAAAGTTTCATTTCCATCCATCACCATTTAGTAAACCCCTTCCTTCATTTTGTCCATCAACCAACCTCTTCCCTTCGAATTTGTTTTTTTTGTTCATTTTTAAATTTTGTTTTATATTCCACATTGAGTGAAATTATAGTTAGTTATCTTTCTCTGACTTATTTCGCTTAGCATAATAGCCTTAGGGCTCATTCATGTTGTAAAAGGTAAGATTTCATTCTTTTTCATGGCTGACTAGTGTTCCCATGTAGATAGTCACAGGCAGGTTAACAAATGGATACATTCTGAGAAATGAATCATTATGTGATTTTACTTTGTGTGGCCATCATATCGTATAATTATACAAATCTATTGGTATAAACTACTGTACACCCAGGCTTTATGTAATAGCACATTGGGATCATTGTTGACCAAAGCATGAGTGTGTACCTACCATATCTTCTTTATCCATTCTTCCATCGGTGGGCACTTAGGTATTTCTACATCTTGTGTAAATAATGCTGCAATGAAAGTAAGGATGTATATTGTTTTTGAATTGGTGTTTTTGTATTCTGGATACTTGAAAATAGAAGAGTGGATCATATGGTTTTTTTTCTGTTATTTGATTTTTGAGGGTTTTTCCATACTGTTTTGCCATAGGGGTTGTACCAATTTGCATTCCCACGAATAGTGTATGAAGATTTTCTCCACATCCTCTCCAACACTCGTTATTGCTAGTCTTTTTGATAAGTGTGAGTTGATATCTCATTGTGATTTTTATTTGGATTTCCCTAATTATTAATGATTTTGAATATATTTAGTTCATTTACATTTTGGTCATGAAAAAATGGTTCAAAGGATACCCTACCATCTTTTTCCAAATGTACAGTGTTCTAGTTTTCCGCTCTACTTAATTCTGGCTATTCCTTAGCATAACATTAAAGGCTCCTCTATTCTCAAGTGTAAGCTGGTATTTACTACCTCATTTTCCACAAATTCACTTGTTGACCTTAGTTGTAGTTAGAATGACTCTCTTTCACAATCCCCTGAGCATATCCCTGCTTTGCCAAAGCTAATCTTTGTGTTGCTCTGCCTGTAATACCTCCTCCCCCATTTTTCCTACTGTCCAGGCTCATTTCCTATTCCACCTTTTTGCTAAGACACTGGTTTACCCAACTGGAAGTAATTTCTTTCATCTTAACTCAGCTGCTTGTAATTATTTGTCTCCCTTAGGAAACTTAAAATACCCTACTTGGAATTCATCTTTTGTATATAAAGACGTCTAAATGACAAAAGTCCCAATTCTCAATTTTGAATTAAAGTCACAATTTTCTCATCTGTTTTATATTGAGGACCCTGACACAGTGATATCGAGGCCTTCCCCGCTCCAGTGGTTCCCACATATTCCTCTTAAGGACTACTAGTTCTCTAGATAAGACATACCTGATTCCTCTTGCATGCTTCTCATCCCCTTGACTCTGCTCTTCTAAATGAGTAAATGACAATCATCACACAGTGTACCTGTTTGGCCCTTGAATTCCCTGGATCATATGTTTTACTGGCCTTCTTGTTTTTATTTTTCATAACTTTAACTTAAAGCAGTCTCCTTTTCCTACTCACCTGATCTTAGCCATGTGAGGGACATTTCCACCAGTCTCACCCATGGGCTAGCCCCTTGGCCTGGTTGCCACCTTTCACCAAGCAATGGAGGATTAGACATAGACATAAGGAACTTTCCTACTTTCTAATTTAATTTTAGTTTAGTTTCTCATCTCCTGCTCCAGAGGGAATCTACCACTGTTTTATTAGGAAATGTTTTGATGGGGGCTACTACAAGGCTATGTAACTAAAATGTTATATGTATTAAGGAGTTGCACTTTATTCAAATGTATATGATTGTGACAATAAACATGAATTCAAGTTGTTTTACTATAAATACTGGATTAAAAAATCCATATATTTTGACTCCACTTTCATATCAATTACTGATGACATTTATATATTTGTAATGACTTGTATAGGCACAGATTAAGATACAGTATTCAATTAATTCAGTAGAGTGACTAAATTAATAATTTCATTTTATTTAACTGAAAAGAGCTGTAGAAATCTGAATTATAAACTATAGGATTTATGTAAAGGACAAATATGTCCATTTTGGAGAGCAGAGTTTTGTGGAAATTTCCCAAGCGTATATAGAGATATGGAATCTTAGAGGTGGAAGGGACCTTAGCGGTCACTGAGACAAAGCCTCTGCAGAGCCTGCCTCTCCTTGACAGCGACTCTTTGAATGGATGTGTATCTCTGCTAATGAGTTGCCTGTAATGGGAAATGTTCTGCCCCTAAACATAAGTGCACCCCCTTTTCTGCATGGTTGAGAATATACACTTGTTTCAAGACTAAATCTAGCATCCTGATATGTCCACCCATATGCCAACTATTTTTATAAAGATAGTGGTGTGTTAGTGCTGCATCTTCTCTCCAAGTTAAATGTTCCCTGTTTCTTTATCCAGTCCTCATAAGACATACTTATAGCACCCCTTCATTCCTCTCTTAACTACCATGAGGTACCCCAAACTGTCAGTGTTCAGCCTGTGAATTGTCTAGCTCATAATATATTGATACAGCACAGCCTCAGCTGTTGCCACTGCTGGTCAAAGGCACCAAAGTCACAGTCATTTTAGGGAGCATACAATTGAAAGGCTGGCTGTTCCAGTCTTCTTTGCCAGGGAACTCTGTTTCTGTTTTGCACACGAATTTTATCATTTCTCTTTAATGTTTAGTTTTAATGTTTAGTTTAATGTTTAATGTTTAATGTTTAGTTTTAATGTCTATTGATTGACATTGAAATATTTACATTTGACTGACTTGTGAATAGAGTGGAACATTTATAAGTATCAGCTAAGTATAGATTTAGAAAGATGTGACAGCTTTGTCCCCTCTAATGCCTGTATTTTCCATTATAATATCTCCCATTACTTTTCCCATAATACTTAAAAATTATTAGGTACCAACCATATGCCCTGCATTGTTTTTTTTTTTTTAATCTCTTTTCCTTTTTCACATCTGCCCTTTCATTTTTGTTTCTGCTTTCTTATAAAAATATTCACTAGAACTGATAAACATTTCAATATTGGTTGGATACCTCAGAGGAGCAAATTATGTCATGTTAAATTTTAACGAAAGTTTATTTTTCCATATATTTTAGGCTGAGCAATTTAAAAGGTAAACTGTTCGCTTCTTAAAGACAGGTGACTGAACTCTTAGAATTAGTAATCAAAATATAAAAGGAAAATTCTGAAATAATTCTTGTACTGCAGTGAATATTAAACATGCACAGTGTTTTGATTCAACAACATTTTAGTTCAAGAAATACTTATACCTTAGGGATACAAAGAGAAATAAGATATGCTTTCAGTCCTTTGGGAACTGGTAGTTTAGTAAGGGAGATGGGCAAGGTTAAAAGAATTCAAATAATCTTGTAGCTGATAGAGAAAAGTGAAATGAAGGTTGTTGAAAGAGGCAAGTTACTAGGCCAGAAGGTAGAGGGATGTGGACAATGGAGTTGGTCCTGAAGACTGAAAAGTTGGGCAGCTGGCATTTGATGTCATAATTAGACAAATTTTCAGAAGTAGTATTGATCCAACATGATGGCTTAATGTAGGGTGAGAGAGAAAGGAAGGAGCCAAGAAAGCTGTGTCAGAGAGAAGTCAAATGTGAGAATGTGAGAAGCTAGCTCTGCCTTGTATTAAGAAAGGAATGCAGCAAGTTTGGCTTATATTTGTATAAGATGTGTCCCCTCCCTTTCATTTATTCTTGTCAAATCTTAATAATATTTTTGCAAAGTAAAAATATATCAACTTACGCTGATTTTTTTTTTTTTAAACTGGCATGTTCACTGCTAGCACAAAAATGCCAAATTTCTGTACTTGGAACACTCAAGAGAACAGATATCCACAGAGCTGATAAACTAGAAACCTGGAAAATCATTACTGAATTATTTTGAGAAGTGTTGAAGGCAATGATTTTTGTCTAAACTGTCATTTATTGGACATGATGAATGTTAGAAATGCTAGTTAAAAGATTTCTCAGGTTTAGATGACAAAAATCTTCATAAGAAATATGTTATATTAATGCACTTCCAAATACAAGTGTTTGTTATGTTCATAATGAAACACTTTGAATCAGTGAAATGTTTTAATGTATTCCATTTTGAGAGCAATATATTCATAGTGATTTTTTAAAAAGACAGTAGAAATAGAAAAGAAAGTCACCCACAATAAATTGTATGCTAAATTTAATGCAATCCATATATTCACATAACACATATTTAAAAGTTTATTAGTTTTCAGAAGTAGAGAAATGAAAGTCTCTTAGAAGACAATTTATAGAATAATTTTTCCTTGCAATTATGCTTATTAACAAAAATGGACATGACTACATTTGCTATGTAAGAAAGGTCTGAAAAATTCCCTAACTGATTCTAGTAATATGCACTAGATTGAACTTTTCTGAAAAGTGTTACTTTTATTGACAAAATCATTCAAGTTTGAAGCTGCATTTTAAAGACTTCTGCAAAAAAATATAGTCAACACACTCAGTTGACCTTTCATAAAGCACTTCTGGTGAAGCATACCTAATATTACTTTAATACAAAAGCCCAAGTTACCAATTAGAAATAGCATTACCCCAAAATTCATGAAATTAGCTTTTTTCTAATTCTTCTTGTATGCTTGTTTTCGTGTGTGTATGTATATCTGTCTGTATTTTAATTTATTTAGCCTGACAACTCTATTTGCATTTGCAATTATTAGGTCTAGCCAATATAAACAGACATCTATTCTAATAAAAGCATTTTGCTTAAGTTGAAAGTTGAAGTAGACAAAATGAAAAAAAAAAGTTCAAAGTTTGTTGGCTTTTTTAAAAATCAAAAGATATCTATTGCTGGATGCAATAGATAGCTATGTTAAGCAGAAAGTTCCCTGGATAGAATGATGTCAGTACATGATGGTGCTTGACAATATAAAGGCATCTTTTTATATTAGAATAATTGTGCCTTGATGTGTCTGTCTTTGAGTTTGGATCAGCAATTATCATAAATAGAGGCTCACACATATTCTATGGAGGGAGGCTTTTCTAGCCCCTACTCTTTTGTGCTTTCAGCCACAGCTGGGACATTTACTTCAGATATAGCTTACAAGTCCCAAGGTCCCTTGTGTCATCATGGGGGATGTGACAGGAATTCCTACTTCAGAATTTTAGCTTGAAGTTGCAATTTAATGTAGAGCTTCTAATTGCATTCTCAGCTATATTTATTTTCATCTCATAACAATAAACTATTCTCAGTAATGTCTTAGTAAAATGTGGCACTGAATTACAAATGGTGGCAGCCGGAATCCTCAGTTTTCATGCGAATGTTCAGTGAAAGACATTTTTTTTGTTTACTTGCCTTATAAATATATGTCCATAGAATGCTGAAAGAAACTCTGTGCTTAGAATTTTCTAATATTTCCAAGGAGATTTTTTTAATTGAAGGACAGTTTTTTTTCAGATAAATGTCATAATGCTGAATGTGTGTATCTGATCAGCTTTGACAAAAGCATAGTTTTTAAATCCATTTCCCCAACAAAATATATTATATCTTGTCACCTCTTTGTGCCACGTTCCAATCAGTATCCTTCCTTCACAGGAAGTAACCAGTGTTAGAATTTCCAGCAATTTTGTGAATGTGCTTCCTGAATGTTAATTCTCAGACCTTTATGGTGAGTCTGTCAAAGAAGAATCATAAAAACTGTTTTCCTTTTAAGTCATTTTTCTCCTCAGGGAATCACAGACCACGAATGGGGATCTAAAACTCATCCATATGAAATTGCAGTGTGTTGCTTTTAAAATACACTGGAGCATCCTAAGTGTCAAATTGTTACGGAAGGAGGGTCAGGTCAATTTCCAACCTATCAAAAAGATTTTAAACAATTTTATTTCCCTCTGTATTTTAATTTGGCTCTATTTTAATGTCTACTTCTAATAAAAATTGGCAGCAATGCTTTGTGATTTTACCTTGACTTTGTGCGGTGTGTACACCCTTTATAGAGGGTAGAATAAATGATCGGTTAATGGAAATTTAGTATGAATGATTAATAAATGCCATGGATGAATCTCAAATCTCAGTGTACTCCACGAAAGGCAGTGTTTCACTTGGTATCCTGTCAGCCTCTGTGGGATGAGAAGCTCACAAGTAAAACATTCTTCACATCTATTTCTTCTGTACAACTTTGTACCATTGCTTCAAAGGTGTGTCTATCATTTGCTTCTCCTAGTAACCAGACAAAGAGTACTCTGCTCTCTCCTAGGGAGGGAATGGGGGAGGAAGGGAGAGAGAGATGGGAGGTAGAGGGGAGGGGGGGAGATTGAGATTTTCTACTGCCCTTAGGGATTTTCTCTTTCCTTTTTTTAGTTAATGTGCTACTCTTGAAAAATAAATTTCAGAGGCAGGGTTGTAATAAACCGAACAATGCGGAGAGAGAAAAGAGAGCTACTTTTATTTCAATATTGCAACACATGGAGTAGAGAATGAAATTGCACTTTTCTAGTAATTTATTCTCTTTATTAAAATAGACAAGCATTAGACAAGCCATAAAATTCCCATCTGCATTCACAGCAGGCTCCCACCATCCAAAACACAGATCTTCCATCCCCCCTTCTCTTTAAAACACCCAGGACTGAAACATTTTAATATTGGAGACTGGCAGAATCATAATTTTTAATTTCTAAAAGCTATGGATATCCTCATCTGCTCTTTGAATTGCTGCATCCCATTTAAAGGGGAAGTGCACCTTTTGTGCTGAAATGTCACTGAGGACATTGGACTTGGGGTGGAAAGTGTCTGCAGTGCAGCAGAAGGAAATGTTAGGGCTCTGGCTTGGTAATCCTGCCTTAGTTCTGATTTCATCACCTCTCCAGCCAAATCACCTTGGGAAGAGAAGAAAAAAAGACAGTTTTACAGAGAGTGTTAGGATCTGTTTCAAAGCCTGGCACCCACTGTTGGTTTAGCACATAGTTTTCTATTGCCCGAAGGACTGAGGCTCTTAATAGTGGGAAATTGCCATTTGAAGACAGATAAAAGTGAAAACCACCTGGGACTACAGGGAATATTCATTTTTTCTCCTCCTAATGACGTTTTAGGCATAGAAAGCATAGTGTCCTAAAAGGATGGTTAAAATGGTCATTGTAAATTCTTATCTTTTTTGCAAACTGTTCCCCCAGTTGGAAAATATTCTGTTTCAATCTTTTATAAAGGCAGTCTGATGAAAAATTTAAACACTTTTAGGAGCAAGTCTCTGTTAGATGTCATGCCAAGCTCCCCTTGGTAGGAACGGTTATGTAAGGCAGCCTGTGCCTTCTACCTAAATTATGGACACTGAGCGAGAATCCAGGGTCAGAGAGCCTCTAATGTCTGCTCTCTCTTCTGGGAGATTTTTTTTATGTTTATGGTGTTTCTGCTTCAGTTAACTATAATATATTTTTTAAAATAATGTTACTCTGTTGGAAAAAACAATGGAGGGGAAGGGGTAAAGATGTGCTTACCCTGGAGGGTAAAATACAATGTCCATACATTGCGTATTGTGGTATACTTATGTAAATTCAGTAAGACTAAAAATGATGTTAGGGCAGGTGATCCACTGATGAAGGGATAGAATGCTACAGTGTTTTGAGAGGGATGTTCATCAAGGACACCAGAGAGAGAAGCTGAAAAAAGCCAAGTTTTGAGATCTCAATAGGTCTGTATTGATTTTTTAATTTACAAAGGACTTCAGATATGTTACCGCATTTGATCCTGTAACTCTGAAAAGAACATTCTTATTTCCAGTAGTTACCTTACTTATTCAAGATCATCTAGCTACCATGTTGCTCAAAATCCAGAATAGCATCTTCACTCCTCCCCTTCTTCCTTTCTTTTTTAAAAAGATTTATTTATTTATGCATACAAGAGCTGAGGTACAGGCCAGAGGCACGGGGGGTTAAGAGGATTCACTAGAGACAGAGTGGGGAACAGAACAGGCAGACTGACTGAAATATACACTGCTCAGGGGAGCAGTGGGTGAGTGAGGAGAGGCCTGCTGCACCAGGTGGGTTGCTCCTTGGCTGGCCAGGGATTGAATCCACTCTACAAAGGCTGCGGATTGCTTCATAGTGCAGTGCTTAACCTCTTGCACCACCAGGGAGGCCTCTTCATCTTCCTTTCTTCCTCCTTCAACGTATCAGGCAATAGCATGTTCCCACTTGAACATGGGCATTTTGGTTCCAGGCAAACAGATGTCATTAAGGTTCAGGTGTTTCTCTAGACAAACTTTAAGGCAAAGGGTTGGTATTTGAGCCCAAATTTAAGAGAGGGAGATTGTGTGTGTGTGTGTGTGTGCACACGCGCGCACGTCCTATATGGCACTAATACTAGAGATTAGAGGAAATCTTCCTGCATTGATGATAAAACATACTGTCAAGTTACTTTCCATACCACTTGAACCACTCTACACTTCTGAAAAGTGTTGGCTTCCTTTAGACCCTCTCCAGCAGTGAGTTTTAACTTTCCTTCACCAATTTCATAATTGAGCGATGTTCATGACATAGTTGTTTTTTTTTTTCTTAAGATTTATTTATTCATGCATACAAGAACCCGGGTACAGGCCAGATGTGTGGGAAGGTGACTCACCAGAGACAGAACAGGGAGCAGAACAGGCACACTGACTGAAATACACTGCTGAGGGGAGTAGCAGGAGAGACAGGAGAAAAATGCCGTGCCATGTGGGTATCTCTTCGGCCGACTGGGATCAAACCCGTGCTGCAGAGCTGTGGACAGCTTTAGAGTGCTGCATTCAACTGCCTGCACCACCAGGGAGGCCTCATGTCATAGTTTTAATTTGCAATATTTTATTAGTGCAGGTGAATATTTTTTTTCATGTGTTGGTTAGCCATTTGTATTTTGTGTTTATGGATTGGCTGCTCACAAAACTCAAACTTGTCTCCTGTAGTTGTCCTTTTTCATTTACTGAAAACATTGTTTGACTTTCAGTCAAAAGTAAGTAGGAACGCTGGTTCATGTGTAATATGCCATATGCATGCAGAGGTTGTGCTGGTAGAGCAATATAAAGCATTAAAGCTAAGACACAATTTTAAATAGCCCATTCCTTTATAGACTAGAATAATAGAAACCCAGAAGGTGCCAATTTTTAATATTTCAAATACAATAAACAATACTTTAGGACCTCTGTGTAATCTGCCATGGGTAACAGTTGTCTGAACTGTTCAGCCAAATGAATGAAATCATCTGTATCTGTAAGTTGCTTCCATATAACTTGTAATAATAAACCGAGCTCACGTCACTTAAGTATTCACTCATTACAGAGCAGCTTTTGATTTTCTCTGAAAAATCTAAGATCTATTCTTTTATTCTGCCAGAGTGACTATTTCAGCCACAAAACCAGGAAGCAAAGGACTGTCTAACCTTGTCTAGATAATATCCTAAAGGTCTGGAAAAGATACTATTGTTTCCACTTCTAACAGGATCATTAGCACTAAGGTAAAAAGGGAGAGAAAATAGTTGGTTTTTGATAAAGAATCTCCAAGTACAGTGTTTAATACTTCAGTCCTAAAGATATATATTTTGCCCTTGGCAGGAAAGAGACAGCTGAGGTTTGGTGTGACTTACAAAGATTAAATATGTGAGAAGTTGTTCCAGCAAATGTGTGTATGGTAATTTATCATTACTATTATTATCAGTAATTATTGTCACCATTACTACCGCTGACACAATTATAGTTTATCATGATGATTAGGGGCCATCTCTGCAGTTGGCTTTCCGCATTTTCTGTGTGCTGGTTTTGCTTCCATTGCTTGCTACCAGTGTGGCTTTGGATTTGTTATTTAGCTTCACCAAGTCTGTTTACTTGTCAGCGAAACTGGGAAAGCAATAATTCTGTCATAAGGTAATTGTTTGAGAAATTTTGTGGTCCACTCAGAGTATCAGAAACACTTAATAAATCTGATGCTTTCTTAATGTCCCATTAAAGAATGTGCTAGAGATTAATCTTGGCTGAGAGTGTCTTTGATAACTAACATTACTTTTTAAACATTAGGCAGTGCTCCTTATAAGTGGTAATACCTTATGACCTCATTTAATATATTATAATTCAATTATCCCTTCTAAGAGCAGATCACCCTTTATTGTTTTAGAGATTTCTTGTACCATGTGAAAATGATTAAGTGAAAATGGGGCAAGATCAGAGGTATCAGACTTTGACTATTAGAATTGTGAATGGAATTTGAGAGTGATCTGCAAAGCATGTGTATCCAAAACCTACTTCTTAAGAATGTATTCTGGGTTTGATTTCTTGAATAACATTTGACAACTTAAGTGTATTTTATATTGAATGATATCTCTATGACTAGAAAATTCCTTTATAAGAATATCTTAGTCATATATGAAGTGTTTCATTTTCCTCTTCTCTATTTTCCTCCCCCCCCCCCGCCCCCAATACTTTAGTACCTTTTGTCAGGCAATGTGCAAGATGCTAGGAAATTGTGGGAAATAACAGTCATGGCTTGGCCTCTTAAATTTTCATTAAATATCTTCTATCTTACTCTAAAAGGTATGTTTTTTTTTTTTTGTTACTTGCTCTCAGAGAAATAGATTTACAAAATAACACCTGTTAGGATGTTATTCCTCACTTTGGAAATATGGAAAATGTCTCTATATTTGTTTCACAGGTTTTTTTTAAACACCTGGTTATTCCCTATTTATGACATTATAAATTGTATATATTAAAAATGATTCTTATTTTCTCAATACCTTGCAAAACAGTTTAATATGCCATTTGATTTGTTACGGCATTCTGCATATTCTACCTTCTAACACGTTATATATACTTAAAATTCATTTGTTTTTGTTTTTTGATTCTTCTTTGAGACCTCTTTACATCATTTCTAGATCACTTGAGAGTACTTGGATACTCTCATCTCTAGTCTGTTCAGTTAGCTGAGATACATGCTAGTCTAGAAGTTTTCTCCTGAACAAAATCTTCCTACCTTTAACTCCAACTCAACTGGGATGATTGCACTTTGGCTGTTGACTTTGAAAAAAATTAACCACAAGGGTTGGTGATGGGAGGAGGGGTGACAAAATCTTTTCCATGAAAAAAACAGTGAGGGCTTTGAAGATAGCTTTGGAGAAGAGGAAGATAATGAATAAACAACTACAAATGAACTACGATATTTACAAATTTTTCCTCTTTGTGCAAGTGTATAATCAGAAACTGATGTTAACAGTGGCAGTTATTCCTAAAAAATGGGTGCATACGATACCAAGGCAATGGTGGCAACTTTGTATGTAAGGTGGGGGTAAGATTAAGGCCTGTGGAAGCCTTCTAAGTATTGGATGGTGCATTTATTTCATTTGCAAATGATAATAAATTCTTTGTTATACTGTCACACACAAAACATTCTCATTTGAAGTGGAAACCACAGCCCAGATAAGTCTCTCATATGGCAGATGATGGGAGGCCCAGTTCTTCAACTTGTAGACCCCCCCCCAAGGTGGCTGCTTGAGCTTCCTCACAACATGGCAGCTGGCTTTCCTAAGCCCAGTGATCAAGAGAGGAAACTGAAGCTGCACCTTTTTTTTACTTAGACTCCATCATTTATTCAATATCTCAGAAAAAAATTTTACTTTCCTTTATATTTTCATATGAATGTTTAATGTTTCTGCAAGAATAAGACAAGCTAGAAAAAGGAATGTGCGTGTCCTATTCCTGGTCAGGCTGCCTCTTTTGCTCTCACTTTAGATTCCGACATTATCTGCCTTTTGATTCTATGATTCATGCTAAGATTGGTTTGTTTGGGTACTTTTAAAGTTGCTGCATCTTAAGAAAACAATAGAGTTTCAAAATGAAACTTTTCAAAATGAAAAGGACATCCTGGGAGCATAGATTATTATTTATTTAAGTTGCACAGTCTGAAATCTGCAGCAATCCTCCCTATTTTGTCCCCTTATTTTTCTCTGATATTCTGGTCTTTATCCAGAAACGATCTTGATTGGAAGAGTGATATATTAATTAGGAATGACTTCAGCTACAATAGCATGTATCTGATTAATAGTGATGAAAACAAAACAAAGAGGTTTCTTTTTCCCAGACAGCAAGTGGTCTGAAGGCTAGCAACTACTGGTGCAAGTTCAAGAGATTTAGTGATATTGGCCTTAGGTACATAGCTCTATGCCTTAAATCTATGTTTGCAGGGCCACAAAAGATGAAGCATGGGGCTAATTCTCTCTGCCCTTCACAAAAAAAAAGTGCTTTCCCCAAAGCTCCTAGCCAATTTTTGCTTCTGGCCGTAAATGTACCTTCCTGCCCAATCAAGCTTCAAGGGAGGCTGGAAAAGGGAGCAGTTAGGCTTTGTGCTATAGAGGAAGCAAAAGAAGTCAAGGGGGGGGGGGTAGAATGATCCATTGAGTGGCCAGAGAACAAGTCTTCTCTACAAGATGACTCAACACATTCACCTCCAGTATCAGCCTATGTCCCCCTGAGAAGGCTTTGCTGAATTGCTCTGGCAGTTTTTCTCTTTGAACCCATCTGTACCACAGTCATCATCAACTACACTGACTGTGCACCCTGGCCATTGGCTACATGACTGCACATAGTACCTGAGAGAGACAGTGCTCAGCGAGGTTAGCTGAAAGAATGAATGAATGTGTAGGGCTTGTGGATCTCCTCAACCTTGCCTGAAGCCAGCTGGTGGAGGTAAACAGAATGCTGAATGAGGAAATCTCACTTCCACCTGACATCCCATCCTTGTCCAAGGGCATTCCCCTGATGAAATGTGAAACCACATCCTGACCACTTGTATTCATTAAGGTACTATGGGGAGCTTTTTTGCCAAAGCCCTGCTGGCTCACATATGATAGAAATACTCTCTTTTGGGATAGTAGGCTTCCTGCTTTCCTGGCATATTTATACACAGGTCTAAATAGTCATTTGGTCTCTTGATGATATAAATCTTAGTTCAACGTAACAGTTGGTACAGTTCTCTGAACTGAGAAAATGTACAAAATGTCTATTCCTAGGAAATAATTTTGGTTGTGTTTGAATAGGCATATAATTTAAAACATAGTTTATACTTCCTAGAATTAATCTTAAGTAGATAATTAAACAAGTGTACAAAGGTAATATGTGTGAAGTGTTGGTTTTTTTTAAACTGGGGTTTTATAATAAAGAGTTGGAAGCATTCCTACTCATTGCGAAGAGATAAATGCTCTAGAAGCATTAAAAATGATCAGGTCAGACATCTGCAAACAGAAATGTTGTTGGGTGTATGAAGCAGGCTCTGGAGCAGTGAGGCATAATCCCTGTGTGAGAAAAGTGTGATTATGACTAAGTGGATGGATATCTTAGACAGTGGTTATCTCTGCATGGTGATTTCTACTTTTTCCTGCATTGTTTATTTTTTTTTAAATAGTGTGTGTATGTTTGTTTGACTGAGAAAATAGTTGTCTATATTCAGTGTATCTGAAAATGTTTCATGAAAGTAATTATCACAAAAGATGTTTTAGGTTAATGGGAAAATAGTGTCAGTTACCAAACATGAAATCTCTGCTGATTAAAACTAAATAACAATAAACTTGAATTAATAGGCCTTAGTATGTTCTCAAGAGTGAAAAATCAGAACAAAATGAACAAGCAGTGAAATACCAGATTTTTGGGAGCACTTTCCTTGTGCCAGACACATTTCTAAGTACCACAGATGCAGAAGTATACAAACAGTCTGAGAGCCTAAAGGACAGAGCTTGTATCTGCTAGATAGGTAGATAGTTCTATGCCTTAAATCTATGTTTGCAGGGCCACAAAAGATGAAGTATGGGGCTAATTCTCTCTGCCCTTCACACAAAAATGTTCTTTCCCCAAAGCTCCTAGCCAACTTTTGCTTCTGGCCATACTGGCCATAAATGTACCTTCCTGCCCAACCAAGCAAACTAGTAAGGCAATTTCAGGTCCAGCTAAGTTTTGTGAAGAAGGTAGCTTTGGTCAGGAGAATAGGTAGTGACTGAGGGAGCTGCTTTATTTAGGGTGGATAGAATAGATCTATCAGAGGAGATGATGTTTTAGTTGTGACCTGAATCATTAAAAAGAGGAAGTCTTTTTCAAGAAGAGTTATCAAGCAAAAGGAACAGTTGGTGCAGTAACCTTGGGGATAGATCTAAGCCACAGTGTCTTAGAGTCTGAAAGGTGGTCAAATGAGGAGTAAAGTGAATAAAAGAAGAGCAGTAGAAGGTGGAATTAAATTAAATATTGAGATTAACATCAGCAAAACAGTCAGATATGCAAGTATGGATGAGAGTCAAGGGCATACCTCAGAAATAAGACGATCATCTGTGCGTATACTGAGTGATGCTAAACCAAGAATGTAATGGAACAATAAAGGATGACTGGGCACCAGCCTCTGGCGCAACCCCAGTATTTAGAAATATAAAAAAGGTGGAAGAACCAAAACTGGGAAGCATCCCTCAATCAGGTAGGAAGAAGACCAGGTACACCTGCATGATTGTCTCGAGAGAAAAGTGCCTTATGAAGGAGAAGGGGGTCACCACCAAGCTTGATGTTTTGTGTGTTAAACAGAAAACTCACATTTGACTTTGTAAGGTATAGTTACTAGGGACCTTGCTCAGTGGACAAAAGAGAGATGAAAGATAAAGCAGTAAAAGGATATTGAGGCCTTTTCTGTTAAGAGACAATTCAAAAAATGTAGTAGTTAACTGGAGAGGTATGAGGCTATGGGAAACCCAGTTTTCTGGTTTTTGGTTTTTGCTTTCTGTAGTGTGGAAGGAGAGGGAAAACATCTCCTTAATGGGAAGGAGATGGTAAGGGTGAACAAATCAACAGTGCAAAGGGAAGAGAGGATAATGACAATAGCTAAGGTCTTAAGAATCAAGAAGAGACCTGCATGGTGAGGAGTCAGTACCTGCATGAAAGGGCTGACCTTAAATCAGGGACACTATGTTGCAGAAAAAGAGAAAGAGTAACTGAAATAGAGTCCAGAAGGTTGGTACCCTGCTGGTTAGAAAATGAACTAGTTCTCATCCCATCGCAACTGTTTTCTCTGTGAAGCAGCTGAAAGTGCGGGATGAAGGAAGGGAATTTTGGAGAATGAAGAGAGAAAAAAATAGGAGTGAAATCATTGTTGTATTTGGACAGAAAAGCAAACTTAAATTTGCTACGGAAGTTTCATAAGACCATCTGGCACTACAGAGTGTCCATTCAAGATTTATGGCAATAAATTTGAAGTGAGGCAGCTTCTAAGGTAAGATGATTTTCTCTGGGATTGTTCAACTGGTGAGATCCAGGTTCAACTGGATTTGCTTAAAATCTCAGGAGAGTATCCCAGAAGTTATGTTGAAATGCTAAGAGCACTGTTAGCCTCTTAATCATCATCCACTCAAGGAGTGGTTGTAATTCTAGAACACAGAATATAAGCTAATAGGGAGATAACTGAAGACAAGCTGAGAATGATAAATAGTGGAAGATTTGTGGATTTAGAGGTCTGTATGAAGTGGGATCCGCTGGTAAGTAAGCCAAGGCAGACAAGACTAATGTGTTTATTTGGGAGATGATGCAACTATTGGTGATAAAGTATAGTGTATGGTCATGTGCATACATGCCTGAAATAGATTGGAATGAAGGAGGTCAAGCACTTGAGAGAGTAGAACCCTGGAAATATCAACTATGTGAATATTGAAGCTCCTAAGAACATTTCCAGTAATGATGGAGTAAAAGGGATCTGGCCACATAATGTAGCCATGGGTGATAATCAGAGTTCAAGCAGGATGTTCTGGATGAACACACAAAGAAGGCTAATAGGTGACAGATTGTGTTAAAGGATCTGGGTTTTTCAAGAAGGAAGGAGGAGAAATGGTTTGATAGCTGCCCAAAAGAGCAAGAAGGATTACAGAAGTTCCTGAGGAACATAGCCCATTTCTGTTAGAAGAACAGAGTGATCAAAAAGTGCAGTGAGTGGGCCTCCTTGGTGGTGCAGGCGGATGAGTGCCACACTGTGAAGCTGTCCGCAGCCTCTGCAGCGAGGGTTCGATCCTGGCCGGCTGGGGAGAAACCCATATGGCATGGCAAACCTCTCCTGTCTCGCCCACTACTCCCCTCAGCAGTGTATTTCTTCAGTCTGCCTGTTCTGTTCCCCACTCTGTCTCTGGTGAATCCTCTCACGCTCCTGTGCATCTGTCCTGTACCCTAGTTCTTGTATAAAAATAAATCTTTAAAAAAAAAAGTGCAGTGAGTGTCTGGGGTGCTCAAACTTCAAGTAGTGACCAAAGAGACTGTAGCTATTAGGTGCAGTGGGGATGCACCTGCAAGTCTCTCGGGGATGGCTGGTGATCCAGTTGGCTGAGTCTACATTATTTGGCTGGGCCTGCAGCCCAGATGTTCTGTCCTTATGTCCTGGCCATGGGGTAGTGGACAGATTTCTTCAGGGGACTGTTGTATTAAACAGTTTCCTGAGATAGGGGTACCAAAGAGAGGAGCTGGGATGACTGTTCTCAAACCAGCATGTGCCTTGCCTGTTGGCAACATAGCAAGAGGCAGTCTCTGGGCAACTGATCTGTGAGTGGCAGTGGGGGTGTCACGGACTATGTAATGGAGACTAAATACAGTCTATAAATGCATGCTTGGATGCGTGAATACTCAGGTCTCAAATTATTTGACATGCGTAATTTATATATGTGTGTCTGTATGTCTCTGTGTGTGAATTCAGTGTTTTCTTTTTTTGAAAAATTGTCTTCTAATAGCAGAGTTGTTCTTCAGGGAGTCAATGAAATCACTTCATATGCAAAATGGATAAACCAAGAGTTCTAAGGAAACACTGTCCTTTAGAATGTTGCCCTTGGGAAAGTTCATTCTACTCATTGTTGTTTCCTGGGCTCCCACATAAATAGCCCAACACTTATTTCATCCTTTCTTGTGAGCTTTTATGTGTGTGTGTTGCTGTTGTTAGAGTGTAAGATTTTTGAAGGCAAGCTTATGCCTCAATCACATTATTTCCACGGTAAATTGTCTGACAATCCCTCTAGCAGTGTCTAATTTGCTCCTCCCCATCCCCTGGCATTTTGGGAGGACAAGAAAGGCATCCTGAGATGACAGGAAAGAAACGAAAGACAGAAACAGAACTTTACTGAGCTCTCTTCCCGCTACTGTCTGAATTGTAGAACTTTGTTTAAAAAGTTAAAAAGGACAAGATGGTACTTACCAAATTTAGGCCTACTAAAAAAGGAGCCGGGAAGGAGATGGTGAAAATGGTCCTAAAACACAACAATATTATGAACAAAGATATAGTGTACTGTGTGTTACTATGAAGAAAGAGGTATTTTATGGTCTTTCATAAGCAGAGATGGAAATTTCTGGAAGTTGTTCAATTGGCTTGTGCTTCCCTCTTCAGTGCTTCCTGAACTATCTTTGGCCTCAGTTGCCTCACAGAGACTAAATGATAAAATCATAGGAAAGGACCTTGTCCAGGAACTTCACTCCATTTACCTGAGAGTGTGAGAGTGACACCAGATTAGCACTCACTCCACATAAGCACTTGTTGTGCCAGGACAGGGCCCTGAGAGAACAGGCCATTCAAGAGAGTGGCACAAAAGCCAAAGTCAGGTTAAAAGAAGTGAGCATTGATTTCTTCCCTCTTGATGTTTGAAAGGGAAAGCAAAGATGTTGACTTCTTGACAGGGTTTGCTTTGTTAAAGTTTTTGGGTAAAGTAATTATGTCTCATCTGTTTATGAAATGATTCTTGAAAATTACAGTTTCTGGAAGATTGTGAGAAAGTACAAATTATAAAAAAAAAGCATCCTGAATTATCTCAATACCCAAGACAAACCATTATTATCAATGTAGTCTTTTTCTGTCTAGTTCTTTGTCCATGCCCAAACTTTTTAAATATCTAGGTTATATTCTGAAAACAGTCTTGATAAAGTAAATTTGCAATCTGTTCTTAGGTTAAGTCAAAATGAGATCTTGTAGTTCTAAAATTATGACTCATCAGATTTAGGGCTTTTTAAAAATCAGATACATGAAATAGAAATTTTCTCTTTAGACAGCACTAAACCACGAATATCTAAAAATTACCACAAAAGAAAATCTCTAAGTATCAGATAAGCATATTACAATAAGTTTTCACTTCAGCATTTTTTATTGACATAACGTTGCATTATAACATAATATAGGTATCAGGAGTGAGTCATTACAAATCAACATCTGTATATAATACGTTATCTTCACCATGAAAGTTTTTACTTTTTATACAATAACATTTTAGGAAGGATTCCTTTAAAATACAATAAGAGCAATGAATTAAAATATGAAACATCCTCTTTGCATCACAGTCCTTTCTCTTAATCTGTATCTAAGAGAGAGCCAAGAAGAACTGGGGCAAGGAGCTATTTTTGTTATGTATTCTTTATATCAGGGATTTGCAGGAAAAATGGCGACAAAGATTCCTGCTATTCTTAACTCCAGTTTATTTGGAAATTGTTATTAACAGATAGCATTGGTTCAAGTGATTTTTTTTTTTAAATTAAAGACTTACCAAATAATGTAAAATTCTTTTGCGTTGAAAGTTAGCATCTGCCTTATGTGAGTTGGGGGGTGAATATGATTATTGTATTTTTTTAATGAGAACAGTTTTTCAAGCAACTGAAGAGTAATTCCATCTCTTGTCTTTAGAGACACCTGTAATTCCTGAACAACTACTTATTTAGCTGAAAATCTTGAAGCATTCTCACTTACAGGTTTCCCCAATCTTATTTCACATTTCTTCTAATCAATGTCTTCTGTCTTGGGGGAGGGGAAATATGACTAAATCCTAGTTCTTTATTTTCACTCTCGTTGAATAATTCACAATTCACAAAGTATTCTGTGACTGAGCCTCACAGATTGCAGACAGTGGAGTGGCACTGATAACTGGGCTGTGTCTCGGGCTTCCAGAGATGTGCACAGCTCTCTGCAGGAGGCAGCACAGCTCTGTGACATCATGGCCTGCACGTGGGCATGGAGACACACCAGCCAAGCACAGCCTCTTCGTGCCTGGGCACAGGCTGAGCTGATTATGACAGCAGCGCACATTGGGTTGCCTGGCTCTGCCTGCTGAAATCTATTGGGGGAAATTAACAGGCTGGAATCTCCCTGGAAAATCCCAAGAGATATGAGTGCAAAGGTCTCTGGGATGAAACAGTAGGTTTCTGTGGCAGTGTGTATTTTAGAATTGATCTTTATTCTAAAAATCACCCCTGTGATCTTTGTGTTCTTTCAGGGCTTGTGGAATGTTCCTGACCTCCCCTCCCCCCCAGAACTGAGCTGGGGCAATTGCAGAGAAGAGAATGAGGGATGGTTATCTGTTGCCTGGACTGCTTAGTGGGGAGCAGTGGGCCAGAGGTCTCACCCAACAGCTTCAAAACATAACTCCCACACACGAGTAGTCTTAGTTTTGTATTAATCACACAACAAAATTAATCATAAAAGATGTGTAGACAGTAAATTGATGAGAATTCAAAGAGATATGTTGGACAAGAGTAATTAGAGAAATTTTTATAAAAGAACTTCTATTGAAATTAATATTTAATTAGACAGTGTTCCAGTGCTGGCTTATTACAGTGCTTATTATAATAATTATGGGGAACTCATGCACTAAATGAATATTAAGTTTTAGATTTATACTTTCTGTTTTTTATCATGCATTCACAGCCTTTCTTTTCTATTTCTCTTTTTCCTTTCCCTTCCTCTCTCCATAACTAGACCAAAAGAATCCAATTTGATTTACTCAAGCTAAATACAAGCTTACTTCAACTGTCATGTTCTTACCATCCCCAAGTCTTTGCAATGTTGGTGAATAAAAAAGTAAATGATTAATACACTTATATTTGCTACGTAACTGATGATCCACTCTCTCATTTAGGGTAGCAAAGGAAGGAGGGGAGAAACAAGGTTTGGAAGAGTTGAAGGAGCAGGCCACAGGTGGAATCATTGTAAAAAGAATCTGACCTGTGGTCTCTGGGGCCCTGCATTTCATCAATAAACATTGAACCCCAAAGATTCTGGGTATCTGGTATTGCACTTGCACTGCTGCTCACTTGAATGTCTAAGTCCCACAGCCCCTGTCAAGTTAGACAATCTGCGGTTGTCTAAATATGCACACTTCCTTTAGTCACTTCAGGGCTAGCATTTGTGAGTAGGTGTGTGAATAAAGTCCAGATGCAAACCTTCAGCAAAGGCTGTATTCAGAGCTAGTCTCTGTTTTCCAATTCACTTATTTTAGCTCAAAATGCAAATGAACATTAGAATTAAATTGCCATTGTGCACCTATACTTTAGGGTAGTATGATTTTTTTCATCTTAAATGTACTTTAGGTTGCCTTGAATGCACTGGTTCCTAAGCTTTGGTTTTATATTTTTAAAGTAATAGGGATGTAGCTTTCCATTCTAGATGCTTGTTGTGTGTTGTGTGGGATCCTGCAGGCCTGACAGTTTGTTCCGCCTGTTTGTGAATGCCCATTGCTGTCTAAGTCCCCGGTCACTTACCCTGTACTTTCGAGAGCCTCAGTTTGAGTTAGCTGCCTCATTACCTGAGCCTGTCATACTATCTTGCCTAGAGTCTCAGGATAATAGGGTTCAAAACAGTATTTAACACCTTGACACGACCTGTAGTTTTTGTTAGAGAACTGGACTAAAAGATGCAAAAAATGAGTGGACTTTTATTTCCCCTTTTCACATAGGGAACTTCCCAAATGCTCCTGTCCTTGGATTTAGCAATCTGTGACAGCACTGAAGTGAATAATTCTATACTTGGCAGTTATATGTCAAAGCAAGTCTCATAAATGCAGCAGATGTACGTTCTGGGTGACTGCCATTAGCATGCATCTGGGGAGTTACTGGTTATTGGCAGATTTGAGGGTAGGGGGTTGTGAAGGAAGGGGAACTGAGTACTTTCCCCCTCATTGTTTTATTTTCTGAGTGATTGTCCCCAAAGAAAATACTTGAGTCTGAATGCTTACATGGGTCTGTTATATTTAAGTGTTTGTGATTCTGTTATGGGTGGGAAGCTTTTAGATTGGAGATTTTCCCCTGAATTGAGAAAAGTAAGCCTGGTCTCTTTCATTGTTTGAATTCTAATTGTTTCTAAAAGAAAAAACATTTGAGGAAATACATTTGTGCCCTCTGAGTGGCATTCTCATATTTCTATATTCTCTCTCTCTCTCTCTCTCTCTCCCTCTCTCTTTCTCTCTCATCAACTTACAGATTTTCTCTGTGAAACCAATAAAGCAGCTAAATTATTCTCCACGGATCACAGCCAGGCCAATGGCCTGGGAAGTATCAAGGGGCACAGGGAACTCAAAGGCAGGCAGCGGCAGCAGCAGCAGGATAACTAGGGAGTGAGCGACCACTGAAAAATTAAGGCACACAGAACCCAGCTCCCCCTTTCTAGCACTTTGTCCAGGAGACCCTTTCTGATCTCTCACCTAAATTGCTGAAACTGTAATGTTTCTCCTGTCCCTGTGCCTTTCACCTTCTCTCCCTTTTATCTTGGGAACAGTTAACATTTGTAGCTTTCCACAGCTGCTTTTTCCTTTAGAGATTTGAGTTGAGGCTTAGGAGATTCCCTGGGATAAATTTCAGAAGTCTCATTCCTGGAGAAGTAGGATAAAAAGGATTGTCCTGAGCAGTCCAAGGGGCCAGCTTGATCCACTCAGAGACAAGCTTTGGGTAGCTCCTACAAATTACCTAATATCTCCCTGTCTCCCATCATTTGTAATTTGCTAAGAATTCGAACACCCCACTTTGCTTGCTCATGGTGTAGTGAATATCTTTTCATCCCTAAAATTTTCAGAGCACATTCATTGAAAGCCACAGTTCTTTCTTGGTTTCTCTTCCTTTAGGCTGCTCACTCCCTAATTCATTCTCCCTCACTCATAAGGTCGGAACCTTTGGCTACATCTAAACCTCATAATTAGTCTGCATATATTGGATGTTTACTATGTACTATACTATGTACAATTGTGTACATTGTCTTACCTCACCCACTAGATTGTAAATTCCTTAAAATTCAGGATGAGACATTATCCATCTTTGATTTTCCCTAGTATAGTTCCTTGTACAGAATAAGTGCTGAATAATGTCCTGCACCATGGTTGTCAATTGATTTGAAATATGTAAATGATATGTTACTGAGCATGTAGCCTTAGCACCATCATGTCCTATTCAATTTGTTTCTAGGAAAATGCTTATTAGGGTCGTTACTTGTTTTCTTTCCCTGTTGTTTTCTTGTCTTATCACTTGTTCCCTCTAAAGTCTCCACTAAACCTCTGTGAGATGGGTCTTGCTCAGAGGTCATGTCGCTCAGAAGCTTCTATTTTTCCATGAAAACTTGTGTCTCTTATAAGGCAGAACAGAGAGGAATATTTTCTACCCTCCTTGTAGCTCCTGTCCCAATGATTGCTATTGTTTTTATATGTTTTCCTCTGTTTCTTTGTATTGAGAAAGAATTAGTGTTTTATTCTTTTTTTTAAAGATTTATTTATTTATTTATACAAGAACCGGGGTACAGGCCAGATGTGTGGGAGGGTGAGAGGATTCACCAGAGACAGATTGGGGAACAGAACAGGAGGCTGAGGAAATACACTGCTGAGGGGAGCAGCGGGCACGACAGGCCAGCCGGGATCGAACTGGTTCTGCAGAGGCTGCAGACAGCTTCACAGCGCGGCACTCAACCACCTGCGCCATCAGGGGAGGCCCTAGTGTTCTAATTCTTTATCTGCCTTTTAGCAGATAAAGCAAAATACTGTATCGAAGGAAGCTGGACAATTTTGAATCCATTTTTATGTGACACACTGAAGAGAAAGGATTAAAATTTTCATATATTTAGAGTTTTGTTTTATGTGTGTCTTCTAAAAAGGGTGGAGGATAGATTTTAGATGCTCTATTTCATGAATTTGTTTGTTGAGCAGTCATCTTCCTTAGCATCAAACAATTATCCTCAACTAATCTTTGCTTACTGATTTCATGAGAACTCTGACAGATATTTCCTTCTGTTCTGAATTGCCTGCCAAAGCTATAACACATGAGGTCTTTGTACTTCTTTCTCCAGTGGTTGATGAATCCAGCTTTCAGAATGTCTGCTAGATATCTTGCAGAAAGAGATCTTTTTCTGATTTCTCTTGTTGAATTCATGAATCACAAGTTAAATTAAAGGTTGAAGTTCAAGTAGCAATAAAAGGCCAAATATAACACTAAAAAACTTGCACCAAAAATGTTCTGCATTTCTCTCCTTGAAGCAACTGTTGCTCAGCTCAGTTGTGGTGGTGCTTCCCCTTTCCTCATATTTCTCAGAGAACCCATTTTGTTACCACGTACTCAGTCCTGGAGCAAGGCTTCTTTAAAAACCGGTGCTTTCTGGGGAGACTGAAATGGCAATAGAAAGCTGTAAATATGATTGGGAGATTTACATATTGCTTCAGCATCCCTTCTGTCTTTAGAAGTTATAACCTAAGACCTTTTAGCAGACAATAGAAATAATCATTTCAACACATCATATAATTAGAGGGCCCATCCTGTACCTGCCATTATACCAGCCATTGTGGAGATATGTAATCTCCATGAGACTATTTTTTTAACATTTATAATTTTTTATTTTTAGACAATATTTGCTTCCCCCCTCCCCCTCAGATTGAGTCCTCATAGAATTTCCTTCCTCAAGGCACCTGTGCACCTTCACCGCAGTCCCCTGTGCTCCTCCCTCCCTCCCTCTCACCACTCTCCCTCCTCCTCCCCTGCAGTGTCTCTGATTTATAATTGTCTGTTTTTGCTTTGTTGTGTTTTGTACTGTTATTATTTTTTTTTACACTGATGTCTTATTTGGTTCTCCTATATTCCTGTTATAAGTGAAACCATGCGATATTTTTCTTTTTCCTTCTGGCTTATTTCACTGAGCATAATTCCTTCTAGCTCCATCCACATTGCTTGATCCAGTCATCTATTTTTGGGCATTTGGGTTGTCCATGAAACTACTCTAAATTGATTTCTTGTATGACTTTTGAAATCCTTACATTTTTTTTTAGATGCACACATTCTATAAAATAGAAATGTAGTAGTATCTCATGGGTGTTAAAACTACCCCTACTACCATCACCACCATCACTTACCAGATACAGGGACTGTGCTATATGCCAAGTACTATTATAAATCCCTGAACTATGATTCAGTTCTTCAGACCACTGTAATGTGCAAGGCATCTCTGTTTAATAACTAGGACTAGGGTCCTGATGCTCAGAGAGGTTAAATTTCTGGTCTGGGTTATAGAGAGCTGAAGTTCCAACCCAAACCTGTCTCACTCCTCACTCTGAATCCTTAGTCACCACCTCCTGTGTTTCCTAGAAGTTGTCAGATGCCATTATTTCCTAAATAAACATCTAATCATACTTTTTAGATAATTCTGGGGTTTTCTTTAATATATAGATTAAAACATGAATTCAAGTCCAGGGAGCCAGGTTTCTGTACCACCTACAATCAGTATGGGCTTACTGACATGACAGACTTAATGACTTGGGTTCCAGGCAGCAAGCAAGATAGAAGATTCACTCCTTTTGCCTTTCAAAAATTAATAATTCATCCTTGCCCTGTGCTAATGAGGCTACACAGAATATACAACCCTGAAATCATTTCCTGGCTGACACCTACACTGTAAGGGAAGAAGCAAAGCAAAGTGTGATGGTGGTAAGGAGGGGAGGGAAAAGGGCTATCAAGTTCAAAGTCATACCTGAAGCCTCAGGCCCCACTTTCCGCTTAGTCTACAAAGCAGCCTTGTTTCAAAATATTTACCCATCATTGAATGTTTTAGACAGTGGTTTTCAAAGTTTGGTCCTTTAGCCATGGAATCAGCATCTCCTGGGAACTTGGTGAAAATATAACTTCTTGGGCTACACCAATCCCAGCAGTCTGTTTTAACAGGGAAACTCTGATGCACAGTATAGAGTGACCACTGAGTTAAGGTGTCCCATTTTTTATCATCGCAGATAGATCTGGTGAAGCAAAGGAGCTTATTTCTAATAGTGACATCCCATCTTTCTCTGGAACTTAGCCATTCGTTCACTACTTATTGTCAAGCACTTTGATAGATGTCAATTTACTTCATTCTCTTAATAATCTGTGGGGTGTCCTTATCCTTGTTTTGCAAATGAGGGAAGACAAGATCAGAGATATTGGGTGACTTGTTGAAAATAACACAGTTGATTTTGAGCTGTTACAGGATTTTATCCAAGTTTGTGGACACATGCTCTGGTAATTAGATAAGATATCAAGCAGAGCCACAGATACAGAAGCAAAAATTAAAAATCCCTACTCTCTGTGTGCTTTCATGATATTGAAGTTAACCTTTTAAGCATATAAAAAAGAGTTTACCAAGCAATGTTCCCTTGCAGTCTTAATTTTACAAAAGCCCCATGCACTCTTCTCAGTAAGAGGTAAGGTAAAGAGATTACATTTGTAGTCATCTTATCTGTAGTTCATAATCATGGAATCCTATATGAATGGTTATATATTAAATCCATGAGAGTTTTGAACACCTGTGAGTGTACACATTTATTCAGCAAAGATGTATTTAGTGGGTATCAGACTAGGTACTAGGCAGAAATGAAAATAACAGATGGTCTTGAGCTGCTTAAGAGATTTCTTTGTATGAAATCATTAGAAAACAATAAAAGATTATCAGGGCCTAAGTAATGTGATGTAATAGGGTTGAGTAAGGATGATATTAGTGAGTGTCAGAGCATCCATTCTCTATAAGTCATCCCTCTATTGTTTTCCAGGAGAATAAATCTATATAATCAGTAAGTTAAATTTTATTACTATGGACATAGGGCAATAGAGGATGGGGCGTGACTGTGAGTGTATTTGTATGCATAGATATTTGCATATTTCCAATTTGTGAAAGTAACTACGTCCATGTAAAAATATCAACAATAATTCCTAATTTGTCCCCTCAATCTGTGTCCATACATATACATTCTCTAACAAAGTATAATAATCTCTCTCCTTATATTCCTCAATACTGACTGCTTAGTATCAATATTTTCAATCTCTACCAATTTAGTAAGCAAAATTATACTTTATTATTTAAGAATTTATAAGTCTGAATCATTTTTCATATGCATATTTTGTCTTTATGTCCTTTGCCTATATATCATTGAAGGGAATCCTTATTTATAAAAATTATTTGTACTATGTCAGCCTTTTGATATGTGAATTGCACATATTTCTTTCTGTTTGCCCTTTCATTAAACTTTTTGTGTGTAATATGGAATTGTTGCATTTTTGTGTGTAAATGTATAAATTCTATCCTCAATGATGTTTGGATTTTTATTTTCTACTTAGAATTCCCTGCTTTGACACAATTAAAATATTCACTCATATTTTCTACTAGGTATTGTATGGTTATATATATTTAAAAAATCTGAAGTTTATTTGGTGTAAAAATGAAGGGACCTAATTTCATTTTTTTTTCTCCTAATGACCAACTAAGTGTAATAGATCCAATCATAGAAATCATCCACTAACCTCAAATGCCACTTCTGTTATATATATCCAGGGTCAAAAATTTTACTTGAGAGTGATTTCATTATTTTTTAACCAGTTTTTGGACTTCTTGTCATCTGCCCCATATTAGTCTATGCTCTTGCAATGAACTTCTAGTTAAAAAGCACCACACTTACTAAAAAAATTTCCTAGGAACACTGCCTCAAACTTTTTCTATAAGGAATACTTTATAGAAAAGGCGATATAAACATTATCAAAGAGTATTTTCATCTAGAATACAAGGTTCGTGATTTTTAATACTATATTCTCTGAGAATATAAGACCCATAAGTGTATAGAGAAATACCTGGAAAGAATTAGATTTTCAATAAATATTTGTTGAATAAATGAGTTGGTGCTTTGACATTGACATTTTATGTCCATTCTTTACTCTCTAAGAGATTAACATATTCATTCACACAAAGAAGTGATAAACATAGGCAATATGATTCAACTATTGTAGACTTAGTACAATGTAGCAAAGTTCAAACTTTTCATAGTCTCTAACCAGGCAAACCTTCTAATACTCTTTCCAAAGAAAATAAAAAGGAATTCCATTACATGTATAAATTTACGTGTATAAAAATTCTCATAATATTTTTGTTAGAAAAATATTGATAGCAAGTAATGAAAATTACCAAGAATATAAATTACTAAAAACATTAATTTAAAAACAAAAATCAGGATATAGTTTATAAACTATACATAAACACATTTATGGTAAAAGCCTACAATGAGCAACATAAAAGTGATTAGTTGTACTGGGGGTAATACTTTGGACTCCACTCCCCTGTTTCTCAAAATGATTATCATGCTAGCTTTTTGTTTCTATAGTAATAAAATAAATAGCATCATTAATCTTACTTAATGCTTGAGGTACAAGCACATGTGCCGCTCCCGTAATTGGGCATTGTTTCACAGTATAAGCTGCTGATTCAACATTTTGAGCCTTGTGCAGCAAGAAATGGTTAAAACAACATGAGATCCACAAGCAGAGTACTTTGTTGAAGACCCACCCATAGAAATATGCAAATTCTATCAGCCTTTTGAGATGAAGCAATCCAAACGTGATGGCCATCTTCTATTCTTCTTGTGCGCCTATAGCCCTATTTATTTAAATCCCTTTCATTTCTCAGAAATAACCAAACATTGAAATTGAATTTGCAAATCACATAGTTAATTATAGTATTTGCACTTACCTGTAGATTCTTTCATATCCATGAATCGAAGGAATGAACTACTTCCCATTGATTACCCATCTCTTAATTGTGTTTTCAAAGCTGTGTTCACATAGTAAAATCACATTTATGGTCAAATTCATAGTTTTGTATTTGTGTCCTAAAATTTTTAGCAGTTGAAAATTCTGTACTTAGTGTCAACTAATCAATATCAACTTTGAAGGATATAAGACATTCTCAGGGCTCTTGAGAGCAACGTTCTTTGTAATGGGCCGTGTCCATGTGTATAGTATGGGGATGGAGACCTTTTGATCTATATCTGATATGTCTTTTCAGTGCTTCCCAAAACATGCCTGTAGAGGTCTTAGCTTTATTCTGTACATCTCCCATCAAATCTAGGCTCTTACCAACCACCTTTGGCACCAGGACGAGCTGTGGCCTACTGGCTGTCTTGGCTGTATTAGCCATATTTCATTTCATTCTTCAGTTTTCTATTCACAGACGAACCTTTCTGGATGAGACCTGTCTTGGCTTCCATGTGGATTATGAAACTGTGGACATGAAACTAAACACTGAAATTAGTTCATGGATTGCTTTGTATGCTTCCCCCCCATCTTTATTGAATGCTTTACTTCCAGCAAATGTTGTGTTTTCAATGTTGAAAGCAGGTGATTTAGGTGGGAATGGCAGTACAGTACAGGCTGGGTCTGCTTTATGAAGTTGGTTTAAAATTAGTGGTTTTTAGGAGCTATGTCTACTTCTGCCCCTGTAGGAACAACCATTCAGCTAGGAACAACCATTCCAAGAAATACAAGCCCAGGATCCTGAGTTTTTCAGAACTGACACTTAGCCTAGAGTGATGGTTTTTGAAACATAGTCCCTGGACCAGCAGCATCACACTGA
This sequence comes from Talpa europaea, assembly GCF_964194135.1. Classification (NCBI taxonomy): domain Eukaryota; kingdom Metazoa; phylum Chordata; class Mammalia; order Eulipotyphla; family Talpidae; genus Talpa; species Talpa europaea. The sequence continues at coordinate 51,654,985 of NC_140077.1, forward strand.
GACCTGTTAGAAACGCAGGCCCCATGTAAGACAGAGTCAGGAACTCCACGGTAGACCCCAAAATTGGTATTTCAACATGCCCTCCAGGGGATTGTGATACATCCTCAAGTTTAGCAGCCAAGACTATTCCAGGAACAGAAATGTTCCCCACAAGCAATTCCTTTCTTTCAGAATGCATGCTACATAAAACCCAGTTTCATACTTTAAAGGAAAGCACCCATAGGCCTACCTCCACCCCCACTTGTAGGAGAAAGGCAATATATCTGTTTTTAGCTCTATTAATAATGCTCTAAAAAATATTTTTTGTGGAACTGGTTTAAAATTAGTGACTATTAGCAGCTTACTCTATGTATTGTCTTTTTAAAGTGTTTATCACTACCTTTTTTGAGAAATCAGGATTTAGTTTACTTCTACTCCCTATTCTTTCCCCTACCTCATCTAGATTTTTAACACATTTAAATTTTTTCTCCTTCTAGAGAATAATATACTGCATCTCTTAAATAATATACTTCAGTTCTTAAGTCTTCACCATTGAACTTAGTTCTATGAGAGGTAAAGAAATTGACATCTACTTCCCCAGCCCCTCCTTTTTCTCTTCCTCTTTCAGATAATCTTAGATTGTTGACATTTCTATTTCACTGTAATAAATTATTTGATAATTAGTTTATACATTGGTTCTGAAAATTGGAAATAGCATTTGCAATTGAGTGATTATGTAAATATTACTCACTGTAGAGTGAAGGGATATGACTAATCCTTGAATTGTTAATGCCTTGCCCACCAGGGTGTGTCCTCCTGTCCTTGATTCCTTGCCTGGGTTTGGACCACAGCCCAAACATAATAAAGTAAATATAGTCCATCATAGTAAAATAAATACACTCATTTAATATGGAGACAATCCTTGTAGTACATTTCCAGTTCTTAGGATTTCATGATTAGATATCTGAATCCTCATCTACTTTAGTAAAGAGGACAATATGGCTTTGTAAGAGAACATTTTATTTCAGTCCGATTCATGCTTTTAAGAATAAATTATTCCATTTTGGAGGACAAGGTCTTTGTCATATTACAACATGGTACAGCATCCAGGCAAGCACAATAAATGCACACAGAATACATGTTTAATATAAATATTTATTAATCACTTTTAACTGAATGAAAGCTTTCCTCCTTTTCTCCTACAAATTCAGTTCCTTTTTGCTGTATTACTTTCTCATGAATATGTAATTTGTCAGTCAGAAGGAAGCAGGTTTGGGCCTCCCTGGTGGTGCAGCAGTTGAGCGCTGGGTTGCGAAGCTGCCCGCAGCCTCTGCAGCGCCGGTTCGATCCCCGGCTGCTCCCCGGCCACCGGAGGAGGGTCCTACATGGTGCTCTCCTGCTGCTCGCTGCTCCCCTCAGCAGTGTACTTTGGTCCTTCTGCCTGCTGTGCTCCCCACACTGGCTCTGGTGAATTCTCTCACCCTCCCGCACTTCTGACTGTACCCAGTGCTCACATAAATAAATAAATAAATAAATAAATAAATAAATAAATAAATCTTTAAAAAAAAAAAGGAAGCAGGTTTATTTTTATCTTTCTGGATGATGTCCCCAGCTGAAGCACCTTTGAGAGACACTTTTATAAAATGGATCACTGTACCTCAGAACCTGATAATCTGAAATGAAACCTTGACTTGTGTGGATTAATCCAGCCATGGGATACCCAACCAATCTAGATATTTTTAACCTAAAATTAGCACTTCCTATTTCCTTTGACTTAAATGAGTATTTTGTGTGGCCATTCATTCAAAACCAATCACTCAGTGCCTTCTCTGTGTTAAGCACAATGCCGAGCAGAATGCATAAATGAGAAGCCACCACCTTCACCCTTTGTTCCCACTCTTTAACTGGGAATACTGGAAATACACATAAGTACACACTGTGCAGAGCAGAGGTATACTTTGTGACAGGACCCCAGGTAAGACCCTTTTGGAAATGGGGAGTTCTCTGAGTAAAAATAGTCAGAATTTAGGTTATTTTATCCAACCATCCAATCCTATCACTAATGATGCAACATAACTGGAAGATGCTGGAGGGAATATTAAGAAACATAAAACCTGGTTTGTGCCCTTGAAATACTTGATCAAGAGACAAGCCATGAATGCAAAAATTTAGGTCATAGTAAACAATATAACCAATGTAAGCAAAAAGATATATGAGCCATCATAAAGCAGAACATAGTTAATCACCAGATGAATAGATTTGCATTTCAAAAACCCTCCCTATTGGCTTCTGGGGATCTTTTACACTTTCTCAAGAAGTCAGACTGTCAGAGGCTTAGCAATGAAAAATATAGAGCCAAGCAGTCCATGTCAGGCTGGACATTTTAGAAAGGTCAGCTTTCTTAGGAGCAGTGTCACTGATTAAGAACTAGACAGGTTTTGAGTAGACTCTCAAAGGGAAAAGGCAAACAGCACAGAATAATGATTTAGAGCTTTTACTCTGGTGCCAGGTAATCTTAAACGTTTCTCAATCTCCCCAAGCCTCACCTTTTTACCAGAAAAAAAAAGGAAATAATAGAATTTATAGGGTCATTGGAGGTAATATGAAATAACTAAATGAAATGTGTGGAATAGGGTTTAGTTGATGCTGACTGCTCAATGCTACTATCACTTCTACAGTGTCTTTTTATTGCAAAAAAAAGTAAAACTAGTATCTTTTATGAGAATTAAATGAGATAGGCCTGCAAGATCTTAAGGCTTCAGTTTAGTATCTTATGATTTCTGCATTGTTTCTGTGCAGAAGGAATCACTGCACATATTCTTGAGGAAGGAGCAAATCTTTGTAATCTGTACAAAGTGATATCATTTGTTAGCAGTGGGCTGGCAAACAGATTTGTAATAGATTCCAGCTCATGCTGCTACCACTATTGCCTCTTCTAGAACCCCTAGTATTTTCATTTCTACTACTCTTGTTCCCTATGCCCCAAAGCCTCAAGCCTGACCAGGAAGGAAAAAGCTTTCTGGAATGTTCTGTTCTGATATTATTATTTCATTTTAATATTTTCAAAATATTAAAGTATTGATCTTGATATTTTCAAAATTGTATAAGGAATGTATTGTGCTTTGCATTCTGTTGAAGAAGAAAAATGTTTCTTTCTTGCTGAAAGGTCTGTGGCCCTTAAGTCATAGAGTGGAAGCTGGTATGTAAGTCCAAGCCTCTTTGATTGTTCTACATTAACACAGAGATGAAATGTCCATCTTTGTTAAAAATAATAGAACTGACTCAAAAACCATATATGATTATCGTCAAATCACTATGTGAAATAGTGACATGTTGCTAATTTAAGTGTGGCTGCCGAGGAATTTTCAATAACGCATGCAGGTGGAGGTCAAAAGGTAGTCTTTCCTAAGAGGGAAGTTGTGGGATTCAAAGAAAATTCACTGATGTTTTATCTCTCTGCTAATGTTTTCATTTTATTCCACAGCCAAGAAATATTCTTGGCCTCTGAGTAGATTACATTTTCATAGCAATGCGGAGGATTTAACTCCCACAGATGTTAATGGAAGCCATATAGCTATGCAGCACTTTTAAAATGTACCACTTAATGTCTGAACCTTTTAATCATGCTAGAATTTTTTTTCTAGCAAATAAACACAAATCTATTTTCGTGCTAACAAAGAAACAAGTACACGTTCTGTTTCACTCTGCTCTTGGAGTATATACTGACTCTCACTTTGGAAATTCACCAAACATCTGTGAACCTTTTCCCCAGTCTTGATGACTTCCAGACTCAAAATATGGCTCCATTTATTTGGGAAACAACCAAACAAACAAACAAAATCTTCAAACAACTAAATTTTTTCTATATTAAACTATATTAGACTTTCTATGGAATTTTATTTTAGAAAAGATTTCTCTAGGGATAAATTTTTCTTTATAAAGAGCCAGGGAGCAAACATATATCAGGAATTTATTTAGAACAGCAACAGAATGATTTTAACAAAGGATGGGGGAACTTCAGCTCAGTCTCTTCTACCTTTTAAGTTCGCTGTGGTAGACAATGAAAATTAGAGTGGTTCTAACCCAATAAGAGCCAAGAATATACAATACCATACAAACAACTGCATTCTTTTGCTTGATATGCCATGGCTGTGCCTTGATGCCACTGGCGTTACCAACAATAAAGGGTTCTATATGCTCCACTTTGAGAAATAAATTTATTGCACATTTTTCTTTCACTATCAATTCTCTAAGTGTGGTCCCTAGACAAGCAGCAATATTATCATCTGGAACATGTATAAATGCACATTCTTAAGCCCCAGTCCAAATGTACTCAACCAGAATCTCTGAGACTATGATCCAATGTCTGTTTTAAACAAGCCTTCCTGGTGATTGTGATGCACATCTGAAAATCCATGGTCTAAGCTTTAGCTAAAATATTGAGTTAACCTGAGCTCTACTTGTATGCCTCCTGAGTAGATGAAGAAATTCTATAGCCTATTTACCCATTATTTATACCAGCTAACAATGTCTGATTGTATTTTAAGCACTGCATTGTGTATGTTGGTGTACAGAGAGTGGAACCCAAGATTCAGGAAGAAATCAGAGATGGAAAGAGAAAGACATAGACAGATATCATGCATCTTAGGACACAGATGAGGGAGGTCAGATATCAGGTTTCTTCCGGATAGTTTATAGCAACAGTTCAAACATTTCTGAACAAAAGGTCTATAGGTAAAAACTGAACTGGACCAAATGTGAAATGGAATGTCAGATCAGCTTTTATATACTATACCAGGCCAAGCATATATGTTTCTATTCTAGCCCTTACCAAGAATGAGAATCACTTGTCAACCTGTGTCCATAACTTGCTCAAGGCAGGGAATGCCTGTTTAATTCACGCTTGGTGTCCCTTAGCACATGCCTAATATATATTAGGTGCTCAGTGAATATCTGTTGAACTTCTGGCTTAGGGAGTGCTTCATGCTTGCCAAGTATGATGTCATTGAAAATGAATGGGGAAACAGACAAGGAACACAAAGTAGGGAAAAACTGAAGAGATTGTGTAGCCAAAGGGGAAGCATGGAACTTAATAGGGAAAATATTCAGTGGGAGCTGATAAGAGAAAATGCTATGATAGAAAGTATGAATCTGAGGTTGAAAAGGGAAAGGAAATGGTGGGAAAATGTGATGTTTGGAGAAAAACAAAGGGTTGTGTATGTAGAGAACTCAGACTGTAGCGTTTGACAAGAATAGAGCGTTCAGAAAACAGAATGGAGCAAGATGGGGGCGGCAAAGAAAAGACTGGATGGAAGATATGAAATACCATGAGCAGTAGGAGAAAATATCAAAAGCATGGGGTGGGGAGTAGGAATGAGCATGTGGTGTTTTATTTGATCAGCTACACTTAAGGACTTTAAAGTTCATTGTTGTCTTATTTTTTTCTTCATCAAAGGAAAGTCCATCTCACACAATGAAGCCATCTGTCAGTATCTCCACAACTGCCTAACCTTCTGCCCTAGAGCTTCTACTGGTTATTTTTGTCCTTGACAAAACAAGTAGTTTCTCTTCAACTTGTCTTAGAGGCTTTCTCTGGAGAGAATAGCCACTGAGCAGCCAGCCCTTTCTTCAGCCTTGTTAAGTCTGTCCCAGAAACTCAGGAAGAGAAGGGCTGAGAGCTCCAGGGTCAGCTCCACTCAGGAGCTATCACCCACCCATTTACCTGACGGTGACAAGACTAAAGATGAATTGGAAACTGGGCCAACACAGGATTCCAGCTCTTGTGTCTCAACATTGGGTACTTTGCCCATGGAATGCATGTTTTGTGCTGTGGGGGTACTCGGCTAATTTCCAGGGCCACAGAGAGCCACAGCTATGTGTCAGGAGTGTCAGCTGGTATCAACAGATATGCACGCTATTCATTTACAGTTGTCTTAGGCAAAATGTATTTTTAAATCTCGTTCAATAATTCAGTTACCTTTTTCCCTTAAAAATGTGTGTCAATGTTAGCAAATGGAGGTAAACAAAAAAGAACACAAACGTCTCTCCAAACCAGAAATAACTTAGCATCTCAGCATAGCATGTTGTCTGTACTCTGTGTATCTGTTTCCTAGCGAAAGTCAAAGCTTGCCTTCAGGAAAAGGTATTGACATGATAGTACATTGGTTTTATAGTTCATGTTCTCTGTTGTGAGCTATCAGTTTCTGTAATTTATTGAATCAAGAATATATTATGAAAAAGGAGATCCTAGTTTTCATGTATTCCCACTCTCATTCTTGCATTTTAAATTTTACTACTTCTCAAGGCTTTTCACATCTCCATGAAAATACGACTAATTTGCTTTGCAGTTACATTAAATCTTTACCCTGGAACCCTTACCTAATTCCTCCTCTTTAGCAACCTCATTTTTTATAAGAATGCTGTAGATTCAGCCTTTTACCCTTAACCTATCCAATGTGACTTTTGTCTGATCTCTTTCCCCAGGTTTTCCTTCCCCCGAAATTGTTAAAAATATTCTCATAATGTTCCAGTGATTAGCAAACATCAACATGCAAAGAACTTTTCCTGGTTCTATAGAGACTGGACTTCTGTGCTACTGTGTGTGTCTGTGGGTATGTCCATCTGTCCCACAACATTATTCCATCAAGAAAACAAAAATTCTTGATTTTTTTTTTGAGCGGCTTAGCGGTTGAATGTGAAGTAGACAAATTTGTCTTTAAGACTTAATTGTAGCCCTCAAGTCCCCCAATGCCCATAACATCATTCTCATGTCCAGGGCCCACTTAGGAAACATCCTATACCCTCAGTTATGTTCTTTATCCTTAATAGCCACCCCCACTACACACACATAAATGCTTTTGCTAAAGTTCCCACTTTCTTAAAATTCCATTTTCTTAAAGCTGTACAAGTTTTAATCAATGACCATTCCCCAGGACCTCATCTTTAATAAAAATCCACCTGCCTCCATGAAAGTGACAAAGTTCAGATAATTCCTTCTATACAGATAATTCCTGCTATACCGATAATTCCTTCTATACTGATAATTCCTTCTAGACTCCTAAAATGTAACTTACAGATGTCTTTATCACTAAAAGGACATGGTCCTTAGCCCTGTTCTCATCTTATAAGGAGTTCGCATTCTCCCTAATTAATTCAAATGAGATAATTTTACTGGATCACAAAGGACTTCTGAAATCCACCATCTGACATTAAAAACTTTCTGCAGCTCCACAAGACCATTGCTGTCCTCTGCGCCTTCTGAGGCAAGCAGATTCCCTGACCCAGCAACTTGTGGCCACTAGGGAACGTGCCAAGGAAAGGAATCAGAGTCTTTCCAGTTCTGCCACCAGCTCCAGGACTGACCAAATCCTTTTATCTCTTAAACTTCCCTGACTGGCACACATTTAATGAAGCAGGGGGATGTTTGGTAGCTAGGGATGAAAAAACTTAACTACACAAAAGAAATTTGTAAAGGAGTAGGAGAGGCTTTAGATTGTTGTTTAACTATTTTTAACTAACTATTGTTGTTAACTATTTTTTTAAAGATTGATTGATTGATTTATATAAGAACCGGGGTACAGGCCAGATGTGCGGGAGGGTGAGAGGATTCACCAGAGACAGACCAGGGAACAGAACAGGCAGATGGACGAAATACACTGCTGAGGGGAGCAGCGGGTGAGACAGGAGAGGTCTGCTGCACCATGTGGGACCCTCGCTGGCTGGCCGGGATCGAACCCGCGCTGCAGAGGCTGCAGAGAGCTTCATAGTGCTGCGCTCATCAGCCTGCGCCACCAGGGGAGGCCCTACTACATACCATTTTTTACCTGGGGAAATAGCTTTTACTGAAATATACTTTCAAATTAAATAAATCATAAAGATTACTGAACATGGTCAAACTGTAAATATGTGAAGCCATGAAAAGTCGGTAAAATATTAGGTGACAAAGTATGAGATAATTGGTACCCATCATATCCATGACTGCAAATATTATAAGAGCTGTGATTACCAATTGAAATTAACTTAATTACTGTCACCTGGCCTTTTTTCTTTTAACCCTTTTATAGGTTAATGTTAACTTCCTTTCTCTCAAAATTCTAGTGCATACTTAGCTAGGAAATGAAACACAATGCAGCTAAGCAATACATATATATCATTAGTGGACAGTTATTGGAAATAAAGAAATGAAGGCTATAATTAGAAATTAAGTATTATCTGATCCTCAGAATAGCAGGATATGTGTCTTCTTTAGACCTTGTTATGGGAAAGAAAATTTAAATATACCATGGAGATTTAGGGACTTTGGTTGTATACCCACATGACCTCTGTTAGATTTCCAGTCAACATAAAATAGTGTCTTTAAAAACTCTATTGCTGTATTTTTTTTCTTCAACTCCTGAAAAGGGTATCTAGATATATAAATACTTCAATAGATCCTTTTAAATAAACCTAAAATTTACTCAAAGATTTAACACTGAATGCTATGGTTTATTCTTATTTCTATTTATCCTCCCCACAGATCCATTTGCTTTGTGTTGTAATCACTTTCCACAGTTGGGTGATTTCTCTGCTTCTGTCTTCAAACCCTAATTCTGAGAATGGTTGAAATTAAAGAGCATCCCTGAAACCCCAGAGGCAGCAAACAGCCAATGGACTCAAATGCATTTTCATTTAATGCAATTATCAAAATAGAACAATGCCCTATTCAGTATGGTTCAAAATTGAGAATAGGGTGCTTTTATTTATATAGTTGTTTTGGGCTCTCCTGAGTGTCTGCCTGTGTTCATTCCTCCCCCCCCCCTCATTAGCTAATGCCAAGAAAATGTGGCAATACTGACAGTTGCCACTTTCAGCAGCCTTGCCATTCCCTTCTGCTCCCCCTCCATGTGTCCCTCTAGCTGGGCCAACTGTGAGGTAAGAGGTACAACTGGCAGAAATTAGTAAATATCATTCTCAAAGTTAGAAATAATAGGCACTATATGTACTAGATGCTTACATCAGAGCACGAAGCCAGCATCAGCAGTCACACCTTTGCAAAATTCCTATTTGTGAATATATTTGATTTAAGTTAAGCTTCTAAAGGAAAAGCCCTGTGTATCATTTTGTTCTCCACATTGTATTGAAATATTTTGCATTAATGAAGCTGCTTCTGTCTTCAACAGGAAATCTCTAGTTGTTCTGAATAAAGCCCTGAGTTGTTTTCTTGCACTTTTCTCAGTTTAGGAGCAGAACACTAAGGACTCATGTCATTTGCATGTTTATAATGGTGGAGATAGAGAAGACTCTTAATTGGTTTTAATCATGAGTAGAATGGTAACTAGATGAGTCCATTTATGCTGAGCTTAGCACAATAGAAAATGGGCTTAGACTGCAACAAAAAGAAATTAAGTTACCTACTTGGGAAAATTTCCTGATGTTGGGAGTTGTTGAAATGAGTTAAAGAAATTAGATTTATAGTATAGGGAGAAAAGAAAATGATTGACTACATAATAGGAAGGAAGATGAGTCATTTTCCTTTTTCTTTCCTTCTTTTGTTTGTGGTTGCTGTTTCTCTCTCTCTCTCTCTCTCTCTCTCTCTCTCTCTCTCTCTCTCTCTCTCTCTCTCTCGCCCCCCCCTCCCCTTGTAAATGGTTTCTCAACAAAAGTAAACTGCATGTAATGTTCCTAGCTGAATGAATATTCTTCAGGTCTAATTATTGTTACTTGTGATAGAAGTATATTTTAATTTAGCATATATACTCATTTTGTAAGTTTTCTGGAAAAATAAACTTGGCTTATTTATTAGAATATGCTAACGTCTTTAGTGAAAAGAATGACCTTGTAGATTCGCCATGGAAGAGTGATGAGCAGAAATGATGAATGACATATGACCTTTGTGGTAGCTACAGTCACATCTTTTTGTTATTATTTGTAATAAAACTGGTTTAACTTTATGGTAATAGTTTTCCTCTATTGGCATCTTAATATTATAAGACTTACAGAAGTAATCACTGTCATTGTGGAAATTTTAAAATATAGTTGACTTTTAATAGCACAGTTAAGGGCACAGGCCCCCATTCTGTGGAAAATCTTTATATCATATATAGTAGGCTCTTGTTACTGAGGGTTCCACATTTGGGGATTCAACCTGCTTGTGTGAATCATGAATATGGAACCAACAGGTGGAAAAAAATCTCTATAAGTGTGTCCACAGAGGCCAAAGCTATATTGTTCAAGGGTCAACAGTAGGGCCTCCCCGGTGGCGCAGCGGTTGAGCGCTGGGTTCCGAAGCTGCCTGCAGCTTCTGCAGTGCAGGTTCGATCCCTGGCTGCTCCCCGGCCACCGGAGGAGGGTCCCACATGGCGCGCAGACCTCTCCTGCCGCCCGCTGCTCCCCTCAGCAGTGTACTTCGGTCCTTCTGCCTGCTCTGCTCCCTGCTCTGGCTCTGGTGAATTCTCTCACCCTCCCGCGCTTCTGACTGTACCCAGTGCTTGTATAAATAAATAAAAAATAAATCTTTAAAAAAAAAAAAAGTCAAAAAAAAAAAAGGGTCAACAGTAATCTTTTTTTTTAAAAAGTATATTTATTTATGTGTACAAGAGCTGGGGTACAGGCCAGAGGTGCGGGGGGGGGGGTGAGAGGATTCACCAGAGACAGCGTGGGGAACAAAACAGGCAGACTGAGTGAAATACACTGCTGAGGGGCGCTGCAGGTGAGACAGGAGAGGTCTGCCGCACCGTGTGGGTATCTCCCAGGCCGGCCGGGATAAAACCCACGCTGCAGAGGCTGTGGACAGCTTCACAACCCTGCGCTTAACTGACTGTGCCACCAGGGGAGGCCCTAGAAAAAATTATTTTAAGGAAAAGATTCACTAGAGAGTTTATTTAATTTTGTTGACCCAAGTGTATTTAATGTATACTAAGCTCACCAAACTTCATTGTGCACAAACCTTTCTGAAAAAGACATCATTTTGAACCTAGAGTAGCTGTTTGTAAGCCTGGCCTGGGATCCAGGTTCACTAAAAATGCTTCAAGACACAATTCCCTGGGCTCACTAAATCTGAATGTCTGATGGGTGGGCCTGCACAATTGTTTTTTCAAAATCTGACCAGGCAGCTCTTCCTGCCTGCTTGTGTCTGTGCAAGTGTCTTCTAAAAGTAAGTAAAATTTTTATTGAAAATGAATGAATTAGGTCAAAAAATGATGATATTGTAATTTTCCTCAAAATTATAGCATGTAACTAATCCAACTAATTCTTACTAACTTCACTTACATGCCTAATAAATTCCATGATTTGGATATAATACTATGATTCGGGGAAATACTAAGCTCTATAAATTTTGCCAATTTTTGTTTTCTTTAGTTAGCATAGGTAATTATATTTCAACATGATGTCAGTAATAAAATAAATAAAATCTGGTCAGTTGATTTTGATCATCACTGAGGCTGGAAAGCAGTAAAGCTAATAGCATCTTTTAGCCTTTCGCCTATAATCTTGTATAGATTTAAAAAGACAGTAATCAGAAAGGTAGCATGGAAGAGCCAGAAGACTAATTTAAGGCAACACAACCATTGAGCCTCTCTTAGCTTTTATTTCTGAGAAATCCCACAGCATATCCCCAAATCCTCACCCTTATTCTTTTCTGGACCCTTTAATGGGGCCAATGAGGGAAGCTGAATCTGGAAGATTGTATAACTATTATAAACTATTTTACTGCACTCTAAGGAGGAAAAAAGGCTAGTAGGATGTGGGAGTCAGTTCCAAAAAAAAGAGGTTTGTGTAAGGTAGTATTTACCAACCATCCCACTGTTCTAAAATTTACACTCTAACATGTATTTTATCTATCCACTTACAAAGAAAAAACAAAAACCCCCAGAGTTTGCTAGTCTACCTAAGAGAAAATCATTTGCCCCTCCCTATCTCAAAAGAAAAAGAACAATCTTCTCCCTATCTCAAAAGAAAAAGAACAATCTTCCTAAAATATTTCTTTACTAAACCCATTGTGTGTATTGAATATTGATAGCCCTGAGTACCAACTACAGAAATGACCAGAGAGGTGAGAGTGACCCTGACTTGACCTGCTTACCCCCCATTAATCCTCGTATTCAATCAATTGATCTGGCTACTCTATGTCCTTCCCCATTTTATGAATGTTTATATGAAAGCTACATAAGCAGAGAAAATATAGATATTCAGTCCCTGCTGTAATGAAGCTTACATTTAATAAAGATGGTCATTTACTTGTTCAATATAAAGGACTAAACAGCATTGACAGGAGGGCTATGAAGAGGGGAGATAGTTCGGGGTTTTGACTGATTCTTAGAAAACAGGCGATAATAGTAGAACACTTCTAGAGTCCTGTCTGAGACTAAATGGAGAGAATGAATTTAGTCTTAGAAACCAGAGGGAGAAAATGCTTTCTGAAATACAAATACTTAGATATGGGAGATGGCTTAAGTGAAAATGTGAAATCTTTTAAGTGAAATCTTTAAAGTTAATAATCAGAACTTTGTTTCCACTTGATCTTGAGTAAAATGTCATATGGAGGCTTTGTGATTCAACAAATTGATGCCAACTTTGACTATCTTACACAAAAATTAATGTACTGAAAGCTGTCAGAGCTCTCTTCCAAAGGAGGACAGGAGACTCAAGCTTGGAAAACAGCAGAGATTGAATAAAAGTTTATTGTTCATGCTACATGTCAGGGTGGGAAGCATGAAAATCTCAGTTAATGCCAAATCATCTTCCCAGTGCTTATGATTCATTAAGCAGGGAAATAAAGTCCAGAAGGGTATATACTGGCAAGTAAGTGCTCCAGCCAGAAAATGCCATGTAATTTCCACCCACTGTCTATTGGCCAAAATTAGTCATTTGTTTCCTAACTACAAAGATCTCCTTCCACAAGCGCAGAGAGGAAAAATAGATATAAGTAGACATTCCTGATGGACAGAAACCAAAGCCTGTGAAGCAGGAATAACCGGAGCCTTGTTTGGAGGGTATTGTCTGTGTGTTTTTGCTGGGATGTATATATAGAGCTGAACAGTATTCAGACTCTGTCATGAATTTAAGATTCACGTGTTGGAGAAGAAATGTCTAATTTGCTTAGGTTGGTTTAAGGGTTTACCTTTTTACCTGGATAAATGGGACACATTAACAATAGGGTAAAAGGCAAATCAAAAGGGCATCAAGGTGCAGCCTAGGGTGTGAATATGAGGTGTTTGCTGAACAACAAAAATATCTATAGAAATTGAGAAGCTGCCTGGAAACTCCTCATTTCAGTATTTACCAAATATTTATATCTATGTATCTAAGAACTAAGGATATAGCAGCAGGCCTAATAGACAAAGTCTTACCTCTCATTAAGCTTGCACTTTTTAACCTTTTTTTAAATTGAAGTAACACTGATTTACAACACTGTATATGACTTAGAATTATAGGATAACACCCTTCAGTTGTATGTGACCACACCACACCTACCACCAAGACACCAATAAACCTTTCTAGTTTGTTCTCCACTTTTCTCCCTCTATAGTAGACGCTATCCTGCAGTCAGATTTCTAGGGTTTGTTACTGGTTTGGCTTTATTTCCCCTTTCTTTTGTTTTCTCCAAATTCCACATATAAGTGACACCATCTAGGATTTATCTTTCTTCTTCTGACATATTTCACTTAGCATTATCCCCTTCAGTTCCATCCATGTTGTTGCAAATGACAAGTTTATCTTTTTTATGGCTGAGTAGTATTCCATTGTGTATATATGCCTCATCTTCCCAATCTCCTCATCCATCTTCGGGCACTTGTTTCTACAACTAGGCTACTGTAAGTAGTACTTTAATGAACATAGGAGTGCATATATCCCTTCAAATTAGTATTTTTGAATTCTTTGGGTCATACCTAGTAGAATTGCTGAATCTTAATGTAGATCTATTTTTAAGACACTGAGAAACTGCCACATGTTTTTTTAGTCTACATTTACACTACCAACATTTGAAGGTTCCTTTTTCTCCACATCCTCACCAACAGTTGTTTCTTTTCTTTTTTATATAGGCTGTCCCCATGGGTGCGAGATGTAGACTCAATCAAAATAAAAATGAGATACTTTTTTTAATGGTCAAATAATCATGGTTGTTGGACTGTTCAGTGATATGCAAGAATCATGGGACTAGGAAAAGATTTTGTGGTCTAGCCATCCAAATGAAAGCTCTGGGGGAAAAAGTTTTAGAAATCTTAAGAGTATTTGTGTTTCTCATTTCTGGAAATTTCAAACTGAAGCTGAGTGACCGCTTATTGCAAATGGCATAGAGGAATTGCATAGATCATGTGAGAGGAAGACTGAGAACAATCTTGACTTTCATTCCTTTCAGAACAAAAGTACAGCTAATTAATGGGGTCCAAGTAAGTAAAGTTGTTCTTGGGAAACAGAGGCATGGAATGCGAGAATTTGAACAATGTGGTCATCAGGGAGGAAACATTTCATCTTGACAAGAATCCCTAAGTTACCTTGAGTAAAATTCTAAACTGGAGACCCAGATGAACACTCTCAGTTTATGCCTGTCCAAATTCCCACCACACCTGCTCACCTACTACTTGTCCTTCTTCTGTGCTGGTATCAACTGTTTGTAGTCCTATCTAAGGCCATACTCTCAAGATGTGCTCTAAATTCTCTTCTCTTACCTTTCCTAGGTTATAATTCCTGCATTTCTCTTTTGTGGATAGTTTCAATTAGTAGTCTCATGTACAATTTCTCATTCACTGAAAAAAAAAAAAAAAACTTTTGCCCCTTGTCTGCTTCTAGCTACTACCTCATTTATCTGATCCCCATCATGGCTAAACTTTCCTAGACTTATTGTTTCTCATTAGCTTAAAGTTACCATCCTTTGCCCTGAGGAGGCTTCTCCAAATAAGTTTTCTTCCCCACCACTCCACTCGCTCTGTTCTTACAAGGACCTATGAGACATCTGTATTACTAAATCCTGTAGTCAATTCTCAGTCCTCATCTTATTTGACCTGATGCTTTACTCATTTGAGATTTCGACTCTTTGAAACACTTTCTTCACTTCACTTGTAGGACATCTCTCTCCTGATTTTCTTCCTACCTTGCTATTTGCTTTACCCCCCCATTTCCTGTCTAACTTCTAAATGTTGACAGATCTTCAAGGTCAGTCCTTAGATGATATCCATTTTTATTTCATTCTTTCTTAGTCTCTCATATAGTATAATCTCATGGCCTTAAAAACCTGCCAATTTACTGATTATTCCTAAATGTATATGTCCATTCAGGCATCTCCCTGATATTTTAGGTGTATGTGTATATATCCCACAGTCTATTCAACATTTCCATTTGCATGTTGGGATAGATAATGTTACTGCATCATATTTCCTTAGAATGTAGGATTTCCATGTATTTGGGCCTGACTTCCAATAGCTACACCTGTGCCTTTGCTGAGGACTTTATCTGTTAAAGTTGACTTGGCCCACTTGGTTCATACATGGCACTGAGATCCTCTAGGAATGCCCTTCAATTAGTGATAATAGCAGCTAATGGATAGGTATACCAGACCTCTCACCCCTGGGGTTCTCTATGCCTGTGCATAGAGATATATTCTATTTCCCAGAGTTTTCCAGAGAGATTGAGCTCCATTTACTCATGGTGCCAGCTGGTATGAGAATATGCTATATAGAGAGTCCTTCATATAACTGTCTCATTTCTCCTATCCCCTACCATCATTCTTGAAGTTCTCTCCCAGATAAGCTATTTTCATTCAACTACTTACCTCAGGGAATACTTATGGGGAAACTTATACTAAGGCAAATGTCAAAGAGGTATCCCAACTCCTGTGGTTTTGCTTCTTTTAATAAATGATTGTTTCAGCTACTGATCAAAATCTTAGATTCTTGCCTTTCACACCTTATACTCAGTTTTTCAGCAGGTCTACCTCAAATGTCAGCCACTTGTTTTTCTCTGTAGGATTTCACTCTGGTGTTACATAATAGTCAGCATTTTAAAATTGTGTCTAGACAATTATGTGTAATCGCATGAGGAAAGAAATGTTGATTTATTTTGTTTGCTGTTGTATCCTCAGTGCCTAGAGGAGAATCTGGAGCACAGTAAATCCTCAAAAAGCATTTGCTGAATGAGTTATATAGATCCTGAAAATAACTGATGAATGAGAAAATGCCTTTGGAATGAAAAAGTAAAAGGACACTATATAGAATAATTGAAGACTTTTTTTTTTAAAACCAAACATCTTGCGTTAAACTATATGTACAATTAGAAGAGAAATTTTCTAAGAATTTCAGATTCCCCTGGTTTTCATTGTAGGACATCATGTAAGATACTATGTTAGGAAGGTGAGGAGATCAAATTACTAATGTATCAATTTTAATAATGAAGTCTGCCTCCTCTCATCTCCATCATCACAGCATTTTTATATGCTCAACTTCAGGAACCCTCCTGTTGTGTAGGTATTTGAGAATAAATATGCAACTGCCAAGAGCCTCTTTGAATTATTGAATTACCCCCCAGTAAATGAACTATTATCATCACCCTAATGATCATTAAGGGGCAATGAAGGAGGAATTCTAGCACAGAATTTGGGGTCATGGACTCAAAATTCAGCCTGCTTATTTCAGTCCAGCTTTTGTCTCCAACTAGCAGTGTAAAACATGGGCCCGGTCACATCTCCTCCTATTTTTGCACTTGCAAAATAGGGCTAACCTAGCAATGCCTGTCTTACGAGGAAATTGTGACGATTAAGTGAGCTAATACATGCACATTTCAGGGCTTGTGCAGAGTAAGCCCTCAATAAGTGGGAAATGTGTTCCTGGTCAATTTATATATGTACCAGTTATATGTCCCAAACTTTGCTGTAAGTTCCAAGACATGAGCTTGCTTTTCCACAGCATCATTATTAGGTTTTTATAATGCTCTTTACACCTTTTTTATGCTTTCCACATTTTTTAAAGATTTATTTATTTATACAAGAACCAGGGTACAGGCCAGATATGCGGGAGGGTGAGAGGATTCACCAGAGACAGAGTGGGGAACAGAACAGGCAGACTGATGAAATACACTGCTGACGAGAGCAGTGGGCGAGATAGGAGAGGTCTGCAGCGCTATGTGGGACCCTAGCCAGCTGACCGGGATCAAACCGGCACTGTAGAGACTGTGGATAGCTTCACAGCACTCACTCACCTGCCTGCGCCACCAGGGGAGGCCCTGCTTTCCACATTTTATGCTCAAAGTAGCATCTCTCATTAGAAGAACATGTGCTATCCAATTTTACTAAGAAAGAAAGCACAGAAAGTTTCCTCTCATAGTGATTTTCAGCAAGGTTGGGGACACTGTGAAGGAGCTTGTTGGGAGGATTTTGTCACTCTGCACATATCCTCTAGAGATTCCAGGTCCCTCCCAAAGGGAAATTAAAGATGTAGTAGGGTCATTGCCACCAAGGTAGATACATGGCCCAGCTCCTTTGCTATTTCAGAAGAAAGTGTCTGAAATGAGAGAGTAAGTCATTTCAGGCACTTAAGAAAGGTAGCTATAATTAATATGAAGAGAAAACATGGAAGGCTAAGGGAAAATATCTGTTTTCTCCAGAAAATCCTCGAGCAATATTTTGAGAGGTCTCGATCTACAGTTGTGGAGTAATTGAAGTGAATGGAGGATGAGATTATATAGTAGATGGAGCTGTAATCATCAGTAATGAATAGACATAGTTTATGGACAGAACACTCTCAGGTTACTCAATATACTACTTTTTAAAAAAATCTGATTATCACTGCCTTTTGTAACTATGCAGACAAATCTTCTTGATAGCATAGCTATGCCCGTAAATACCTTGCCATTTAGCAATGGGTGAAATATACCCCCATAATTCAGCTCTTTGGAGGCATGATTTCATTCCCTTTAGTGCCTGATATCTTATAAGTGATTACACTTTGCACTACCAATTTTGTAGTGCCAGGTAATTATTTTTTACCCAATTTGGTACTGGTTGCATGTTTTGTTTCCAATATAAGGATAGGAGACCATGTTAATAATCAGAGGTTAGAAATACAAAGAACTAGTTCCAGTGCATGTTCTAGGCCACCCAGATCCAGTTCAGCCACCTGATTTGTGGGAAGGTTTGTAATCTCTCTGAGCATTGGCTTCCACATCTATTAAAGGATTATGTATTATGATCAAATTAGTGATGCTCAGTGAAATCATAAATTAACAAATCCTTGAGATCTCTAAATACCCATTGCAAATATGTAATTATTATCAGTCTATATGTAATTTTTTTTTCCTAGGGCAGGAATTCACTGTACGGTGTGGTAACAGTTTAAAAGAATTGGTGATCATTTATATTAAGAAAACCCACTATTGTGCATAGTGAATAAGTGAGAGTACATGCTCTGGTTACCAGGAACTTTCAAGTCTGTGAGGCTCTGTCTCTGATTAGTGAAATGTTATTCAGAACTTAGTGGTGTTAGTTGAATTCCTGCCTAGGATCACACTGATCTTAAATGCCATGGGTGCTTGGAAGTAATTGTCAGTGTTTCTCAGACTGAGGAAGCTTTTCTTCCACATATTATCATGGTATTTGGTATTTTTCTAAGTGAAATATTTAAGTATTGGATCATGATCAGCATTACAAGACAGTTTTCAAAGATAACAGGTAGGGATGGAGGGCAATCTTTACTTCTTGGCATTCCAGATTAGTGGTCATTAATTTTTTGATCCGTGAACTTCTCCTAATGCCTATATTCACAGAGCTTGCGTTCTTTTCCCAGCATTCAGAGACCCACTAAAACCCATAAAGTTAAGATTCCCTTCTCTAGTAGGTTGCTGTAGAATTTCTCTTTGTGACAATTTGCATATTGTTGTAAAGGATGTAACAGTAACTCAGAGCTGTGTTGGCTTAGGCTTGTGAGACAACGTTGAATTTGGAACTCTGTTAAAATTTTCATGAGCTAATATTTTGAACCATAACTACAGTTCATTATACAGCTGATGATGTCATTTTCAGCAACCTTTCTGGCCTCAGTTTACTAATTTATCAGGTAGGGATAATACCTACTTTGTAGAAATGCTGTATTAAGTCAAACTTCATTTATTCAAAAAGTAGCTTGTTGCATAGACATAAATAAATTATGTGTTGTGGCAGAAGGTGATAAGTGCTATGGAATATAATTAAACAGAATAAGGAGGATGAGAGGTGAGGGCTTGGAGGTTTAAGAAATCTGGAAGAGCTCATTGAGAATGTAAAGCACTTGGTATATGTCAGGTGTTGAATAAAGGTTGGCATGCACATAGGTGGATGAGATTGCCCCAATCATGCACAATCATATAATACATGGAGATGGGTGAATAAATAGATAACTATGATATTTACATATTATAGGGCTATATTGTCTTTAATAGGATAATTATGAAGGCATTTCCTCTCCACTTGTATAAACAGTAACATCTCTATGAGGACATCTAGCTTACTAAAGGTTAAGCTAACTAAGTTTTTCTTCAACATTTCCATTGGAATTAGTCCCACCTCAGCACAGAGTGAAAGTTAGGAGATTTCAAACATTCTTGAAATATAACCATTGGAATATTCTGAATCATCACCTTTCTCATGTCTGCTAGTGGAAACTTGCTGAAACACCTAAAGAAAAAGTCTTAAACATGGTAGTTAAATAAATTTATCTGACTTGTTCTTTTTCTGCTTCCTCCCCATGAATAGATAGTTTTTCATAGGGTGAAGCACCAGGCTGCCCCCGCACCTAACTTGCTTCAACTTAAAAGAACCTAAGGGCTCATAAACCTGTCCAATGTCTCAATTCCCTATGGGGAAATTCTCATGCCCTCCCTCTCTCTCCACAGTAACCATAGCATGTAGACCTTGGTTTTGGCAGTTTTTATTGCTGTTTTTATGCTATGTAAGTTGTGGTCTCTGGAAATTTCTATCTTCCGTGTTGATGCATAAATTAGAAAATCAGAAAGGCTTTTCTTCAACATTTCCATTGTAATTAGCCCTACCTCAGCACGTAGAGTAAAAGGGAGATTTTAAAAACTCTTGAAATATAACCATTGGAATATTCTGAATCATCACCTTTCTCATAATATCTTCTAGTGGAAACTTGCTGAAACACCTAAAAAAATCTTTAAAGTGGTAGTTAGAGAATGTTGGTAAATGAAGCTCAGCACAAAGGCCCTGAAGTGCAGAGAGTAGAAAGGGATTTATATTTTAGAACTTTCTCAAATCCCCTGGAACAAATTTAAACAAGTGAATCTCAGTCTGCAAATTAAATTTTATCAAATATTCTCTCCACAGTGACGGGTGGGTAGATAAAACAATTTACTAGGTCATGTCCCATTTTTATTATTTTTTACAAATGATTCATTTTCAACTGTAATTTTCAGAAAATAATGCTAGCTCTGGAACTGCTATTTACTTTGTAGTCAATATGTATTTGAATTATTATTATTTTGGATAATTGGGTTCCAGTATCCTTGGGTTCTTGGAAGGGTCTCTTGAAGAACTCAAAGTTAGAATCAACCAATTTGCTTTTCCGTTTCGTTTTCACACTCTGAAAATTATGTAGATTTTGAAATGCCATAATATAGAAATACTTGCATGAAGGATTTAAATTAAACCCTTATATGTTACTATAGGAGATATTATTTCAAAAGATGTTTATCAGAGAACTGAGATTCTACTTAACTTTTTCCTGCACCATGTCTTAACTCCCCTTTTCCTCTGATTCCAATGGCTGTGACTGTGTTTACACTTCTGCATTATCCCCTAATCCCCCTCAGTTTTTACAGTGCTAGGCCATCCTAGGAAGTGAGAAAAGGACCAATAACTGGCTTTGCAAATGGAAAAATTTGCATTAATGTAAGTTACCATTAGTAAGTGAATCCTATTTTTTTCCTAGTTTCTATAATTGTGTGATAATAGAACTAAAAGCTAGGATAGAACTTTATTATTTTTTATTTTTTACATCATTGTTCATTTTTAAACAATATTTGTTCCCCGCCTCCATCCTCAGGTATAGTTCCCATAGAATTTCCTTTACCCATGCGCCCATGCACCATCTCTTTTTTAAAAAAAAGATTTATTTATTTATGCATACAAGAACTGGGGTGTAGGCCAGAGGTGCAGGGGCAGTGAGAGGATTCACCAGAGACAGAGTGGGGAGCACAACAGGTGGATTTACTGAAATACACTACTGAGGGGAGCAGAGGGCAAGACAGGAGAGGTCTGCTATGCCATGTGGTTTAGCTCCCTGGCTGGCCGGGGTTCAGACTCCTGCTGCAGTGGCTGGTAGCTTCATAGATAGCTTCATAGTTCTGGGTCTTTAACCCCTGCACCACCAGGGAGGCCCCAAAATCTTTATCTTTAGATTTAACTCCTGTAGCTTTTTAATATGGTTCTTGGATCTGGAACAAAAGTGGTTTCCTTTCAGATCTGTCCTTCATAGTATACTTTCAATTTTTAAATTAGCAGCCAGCATATATATGTTGTAAAAGCGCGCGCACACACATACACACACACACACACATATCTCTCAGCTTATATATATATATATATTCCTGTTAGAGGATATTTCTCTAACAGTAATGCTGACCTTAAAAAAGCCATAGCTCATGTCATCTCTAGAGCCCCAGGAGAGAGTACCATTTCCAAATTTGGCTTGCTGAGTTCTGTTTTGGTCATATATATATATATATGAGCGCGCACGCGCGTGCGCGCGCACACACACACACACACACACACACACATATATATATATGGAGAGTTACACTTTAAAATATCCAGATTTCTAGAACTATAAGAAGACCCATCTTCCAGCTGGATTCTTGTGAGCCCTGCCCTTAGAGATGCAGTCTGTACCTTAAATCAGCATGGTCTACACTTCCTGAGTATAAAATGTTTTTCAGCCAAGGAAAGTGAGGCTCATCTTTTCAGTCCAGCTAGGTTTTTCCAATTTTATATTCATGTGATTGCTTCACAGAAGTATGCTTAGTTCTCTTCCGGTGACTCACATATTACTCATAAGACACATATTCCCAGGACCATTTGCTCATTTGCATTCCTTGCCTGGTCCAGACCCAGCTCTATTTACTTAACACTATTTCAAGGGTTAATTTGGTTAACTCTTGTTGATTTAGTGTTCTGCAGGTTCTCTCCAGAATAGCACAGTAGTAAAGAGACTTTTATAATTCACTCATAACATGATTAGCAGTGGCTTCTTATGGTTTTAGAAAAAATTGGGAAAAAGAGTACACGATATTATACACAAGTGTTCAGTTAATATCATTAGCATAACAATTTCTGTCTATATTGAGCAATGTAATTGGTATCATTGAATGAAAGCTATATAATTTTAAATTTAGAAGTTTTCAGTTTTTTAAGTTGAATTCTCTCAGTATCCTCCTAATCAGAATCTCCAGCAGAACTATTATTTATACAATCACTCAAATGTTATTTACTAAATATCAGGCATTGGTGCTCAGGTTCTACATGGGAGAGATGCTGCAAGTCCCAGCAGACAGTTTCTTGCCTCCAGGCAAAGAATTGGACTCAGAATTGGACTTTTAGTGGTGAATTTAATTAATATGTATAGATGTAGCTCTATAATTTCACTTTAAGTGTGCATAATATTATAGTGCAACATTACTTGAATAAAAAAATATATATGTGTTTGGTGTGGTTATATATATATAGGTAGATATAGACATATATAAAAGGTCCACAACCAAAAATTGTGGGCAACAAAAGATAGAGAGGTACCTACCATTCCAGAGAAAAGAGCCAGTAAAAGTAAAATAGTCAGGGGCCAGAGTGATGGCTGGAGTGGGTGCAGGTGCTTGCTTTCTATTTTTAACTTAAATGTTTAGATAGATCTTTCTGACAAAGTCATATCTGAGAGGTTGTGATCAGTTAGAGGTGATTTAAAACTTTGTTCAATGTCATCTGTTGGACTATTCTTGGGATTTGAGACTTTCTTTTTTTTTTTTTTTGAAGAAATCTTTCTGTAAATACTGAACTTGTTATGATAGCTTAGCTTAATGAGTACAATTTGAAACTAGAGGAAGAAATATCTTATGGAGGTGCTGAGATGAAGGGTGAGAATCACAGGGTCAAAGAAAGACCAATGGAAGGTTCAAGAAAATTGAGTGATGTTCAAAGAAGTTCAGGAGGAAATGAATGATCCCAGAGGAAGGGCAAAGAGATAAGCCTTGAACAGCTTAGCCTTGTCTGCAGTAAAGACAACTAAAGATATGGTGAAGTCAGCACTTTTTTCTACTCTCTGCACAAAATATTATCCACCTTTTTCAAGAGAGGCTCATGTTTTTCAATTCTCATTATATTGTACTATATTATATTTATGTGGCTGAATGCAGAAATGTGCTCATTCCTTTTCTTATGACTCATATATTACTCAAAAGTCACTGACTTCCTGTAACTTTGAAAGCCCAAAATCTCTTGAGGATATTTCTCTAACAGTAATGCTGACCTTAAAAAAGCCATAGCTCATGTCATCTCTAGAGCCCCAGGAGAGAGTACCATTTCCAAATTGGGCTTGCTGAGTTCTGTTTTGGTCAATTTAACAAACAGGTCTCAGGAATTGTGCTATATAAAAGAGGTGCAGGGCCTCCCTGATGGCCTAGGGGTTATATCTCAGTGCTATCATGCTATCACCGCTGCAGCCTGAGTTCGATCCCCGGCCCAGGAACTAACCCACATATGGCACAGCAGACCTCTCCTGTACAGCCTGCTGCTCCCCATAGCAGTGTATTTTAGTAGATCTGCCTGTCCTGCTCCCCACTCTGTCTCCAGTGAATCCTCTGCCCGCCCCCCCACACACACCTCAGGCCTACACCCCAGTTCTTGTATGCAAAAATAAAAAAAATAATTTTTAAAAAAGAGGTACAGGGCCTCCCCTGGTGGTGCAGCGGTTGAGCGCTAGGCTGCAAAGCTGCCTGTAGCCTCTGCAGTGCTGGTTTGATCCCCGGCCACTGGCGAGGGTCCCACATGGCGCGACAGACCTCTCCTGTCTCGCCCGCTGCTCCCCTCAGCAGTGTATTTCTTTGGTCTGCCTGTTCTGTTCCCCGCTCTGGCTCTGGTGAATTCTCTCACCCTCCCGTGCTTCTGACTGTACCCAGTGCTTGTATAAATAAATAAATCTTTTAAAAAAAAAGAAAGAAAAAAAAAGAGGTACAAAGAAGAATCAGACATTTGTCCCTGGAAATTAACACTACCTACCCTGCCAGAGAGCCCCACCATATCTGTTCTGCACCATAGGGAAGTCCCAGTTACTTTCCATTGGGCCTCACTGATGACTCTCAAGCATTGAGCTGCAATGTCTACTGCCTACTGAGGCTTGGAGCAAACTGTAGAGGAAACACCTCTTTGACACAAGGACAGCCAGTTGTTGCCACATGGAAATGAGGAACTGCTTTTGCTAAAGCAAAAGGTTATGCCCACCTTCTCTACTTAGGCTTCCTTTGGTGCAAAAACAGAGTGTACAACAGCCCTGCTCCCTCAGATATTTGTAAATGCATCACTATGGTGTAGATACTCCCATCATTCAAAAGACACTCATTGAGAGCTTGCTCTGTGTCCAGCCTTGTGCCAGGTACTATACTATCACTCCACTATAAATTAAGTGGATAAAGAGGTTCATTCTTTCCAATTTTGAAATGAAGGGCACTCAGCCCAGTGCTGGGGTCAAGATAAGTATTCAGTACTTTTTTTTTTTTTTTATTTTTCCATTTCCCTGAATCTGTGCCCATGGAAGATGGTTACAAAACTCATTTTACTTGACATTGTCCTTCAGCTTATGATATGTTTATCTCCCTTTAGCAACAACTGAAGCCTGTCTTCTTTCATTCCTTCCAACAAACTCAGAACTCATTCATTGAAAATTATTAATTGAGCATCTACTATATTGCTGGTCATGTTCTACCAGGAGACAGGATAGACAATGAACTGCTTTTACAAATTAAAATCCTATGGGGGTTAACAGGTAAGGAAGAAACAAACTATGAACTAATAAATTAAAAAATTATCAAATTATGGCACGTAAATATGATGAGCACTTGGTAGTTATTTTGAGCCTACTTGAGATTTGGTGGCTCGGAAAAGTCCATCTGAGGTGTTTTATTTATTCTGTGGCTTCATTGATTAGAAGAAACCATGCAAAACCTAGGAGAAGAAAGCAAACTAGGGGAAGGAAACAAAGTGAAAAGGTCCAGAGGCAAGAATAAAATTAGCATTTGGAGAACTATCAGATGCTTGTGTGGTTGGAGCTTAAATTGGGAAGAAGGGGAAAGGTACTAGATGATATCAGAGAGTTCTTTTGATAACAAATTTTTCAATTTCATTCCAATTAGTTTTATTTGACAAAAATAAAAGTAAAATTTCCTTAAAGAAGGGAATAGGACTTTATAGTACCTAGTTGCTTTATTAATATTTAATTGACTGGGTATGAAAACTCACATTTTTATTTTAGCAACAAAACAGTTAAATTTAATATGGCTTGATTAGGAATATTCAAAACAGTCTTCATCTAACAGTCTAGGATGTTTGAAGGGTGCATTTTTATCCAGCTGCTATCTCGGCAGTGCCCTCATGAGGACAAATACTCTTCCCTTTCTTCCTAGTTCACCCATGTGCTGTTTTGACTGCATATTGCTTTTGAGCCAGTAGCCAACAGACCTCCATCTGGTTTAGGAGATAAAGAAACAGGGACATTTCCACAAGTCTTTGTAATTAAACATCAACAGCAACCACAAGATGGCCTTTCTCCACCAAGTCTGGCACTTTAATGAGAGGAAACATTCTTAATCCCACCTCTGATGACTGACGGCTGCTTCCCATACCCCCAAAGTCCTCTGCTGCTGAAGAGAGGTTGAAGATGTTTGCAATGCAGGCTGGAGTCATTAAGTGTTCTCACCCCTTAGAGCAAAACACATGACATCTGCCAGTCCTCTCTGCAGAGCAGCGAGCCATCATGTGACAAGTTCCACTTGACCTTTTGATTTCCAGAGTTGAAGAAAAGGACATTGCAAATAGAAATGATGTGTGGAGATATTTGCTATACCTCCTTTTTAATTTGGAGGAAAATTACTTGCTGTAGACAGGAGATAGCTTCAATAATTCTATCATATCTACACATGTTGGACATTGGGAATTAGTTAGGTTAGAATCTGGGGCTCATCTCGGTGACAAAGAGAATGCAGATTTGTCTGATCTGGGTAGGATAAGGGCTCCTGAGTCTAGTTCTTAATTTCTTGTCACATTGATTCATTTGATTTTTTTTTTTTACTGTCTCCTAAATTTTGTGGATAAATGTTTTTTAAATTTCTCAAATCAAACTATGATTTACTCTTTTCCCTAATGTATCTAAGTCACACATAATTTCTTCCAAAGAACAAGTTTCTGAATTATTTCATATTTTCCACTCAAACAACAACCATTTTTCTTCATGTTTCTTTCAAGAATTATGCACATTTAGTGTAGCTACATAATACGTGAGATTGTGCATGTGTGTGCTTATTACAAACGCAGTGCCTAGAAACAGGATTTTAGTTTCTTCCTTTTTTTGATACTTGTAGATGAAAACCTGTTATCCATAAGTCAGACTCAGAACGAGGGCATTGCAATTAGAGCTGGATAATGATTCCTGAAAATATAGATAGCTGTGTGTGTGTGTATGCATATTTTAACTACATGTTGTAACTTTTTAAAAGAAACTGTATATATTGATTTCTGCCTGATAAAGTTCAATTAGGAAACTGCTAAATATTCAATTATAGGTGATCAATCTTGCAGACCTAACTCCTATTCCTTTCTTCCTTACCTTTGGTTTCTTCCTTTTTGCTGATTTAAATAATTTTTTTAAAGGGTTGGTATATTTCTGCAACTGTTTATTCTTTATTCACAAATGGTGAACAGAGTATGTCAGTGTTCAAAATATAGAGAAAACTACCAATGCGAGTTATTCTAGCCTTTTAATCAATATTCAGAGATGTGTGCATAGACATCTTCCTGGAATAATGTGTCAGTGTTGAAAATGCACAACTATAAACTCATCATCTTTAAAGGTCTTGTACTCATACATGAGATACTGCCAGGATTCACTGTATTTTTAAAATCTCCAACCCCAACTATGCACAATAGCAGAAATTTAGTCAATTTCATCTAACCGAGAATATTTACATTCATTGAAGAAGGGATGGGTAAAGTGGTCACTTCATAATTTCTGAATTTTTCATTCTTCATAACTCCCTATTCAAGAGCATATGAAATAAAGAAATATCTTAGTATTCTGTTTCTTTAGGTCACACTGAGCACATTTTGGTAATCCAGAAATAACCTGGCTCTGATCATGCGATTTGGACTTACCAAAACAAATGTGCTTTTGCTGTAGGCTTTTATAACCTGTTAGCTGTTAAGTGTGTAGTGAGGACCTGTATAGATGAAAAGCTGAAGACAGTGCATTACCAACCCATCATTTGTTCTCTCAGATCTTTTCTGAGGACTCCCTTATTTAGTCTACTCACCTCATTTGCATACAAAGCCATTTACAAAAGGAAGAGAAAAGATGTCTATTCATCTGTTTCATTTCTCCTGGAAGTCAAGATTTTGAAGGCATATTGCAAGTGGGGCTTGGGAAAGGGGATTGTGTGGAAACCCCTTTGTGACCTCAGCAGGAGAGGCAGCCTCTGAAGGAAAAGCTCTCTCAGTCATCTAAAGCAAGAAGAATTTGTATCTCTTTCCTGCTGGGCATAAATCAAGTCTCCTGGGGGCTCAGTGGTTATTCTCATGGTAGAATTGGTTGCTTTTATAAAAGGGATCTGGAAGTTGCTGCTGTGTGAGTCTGCATAGGGTATCACTAAATTTTGGTGTGAGGCCCTGGTCAAGGGAGAGAAAGGTCAGGTAGAAATACCTCCC
Source organism: Talpa europaea (assembly GCF_964194135.1). NCBI lineage: Eukaryota > Metazoa > Chordata > Mammalia > Eulipotyphla > Talpidae > Talpa > Talpa europaea. The sequence goes on from NC_140077.1 coordinate 51,682,883, forward strand.
TGACACTTGCTTACCTCTCACCCTCACTAATTGAGTCCCTGACCCACTTGGTTTATACAGGGGCCATGCCAAGCCAAGTTTCCTCCAAAGTGAAGGGTCTCAGTCCAGTCTGGTTCTCTAAGCTTTTAACTTTTATCTTGTCTTTTTCTCTGCTGATAAGGAGTGTAGACTATGCCTTGATGAAGATATGGAAAATGTTGGATATGGCCCATCCAGATAACTTTGCTGTGTAAAAGTTCCCTTGTAGATTAGATCATTTTCCTCTTACAAGCTCAATGAGCTGCTTTTTTCCATGTGTTCCTGTGAATAATGCCTATGTCACAGTCTCAGCTTGAAAAAAAGGAGGAAAATATGGAAAAGAGAGAACCCACTTTGTTACTGCAAGTTTTCAGGGGTCACATCTGTGATATGCTTGCTGCCTTCATTTTTTTCCTTTTTAAAAGCATTTTGTGTTTTTGCTGAATAGTGAACAGAAAAGATTATCTAGAATCCAGGTCCTGGTGCTCAATATTGTGTGTGTAACACAAAAAGAGAGGACAGAGAGTATATTGTATTTCCATTATATGAGAAGACTGATATTTTTGGTCAGGTAAAGCTTATAGGTGAATGGATTGTAGAGAGTGTGGGGTTTCTGTCATTTTTCAATCTCAAAGATCAGACAGGATGCTAAGTACACAGAATACTCCATTACCTTTCAAGATTGACCATGGAGATACAATGTCCAAATCTTTGGTTCTAGATTGGGGGTCAGAAAACTTTCTCTGGGGGGGAAAAAAAAAGCAAAGCAGACTTTTAGTACTTTAGGTCTTGTTGACCATAGAGTCTCCTACACATTCCAACAAAATTTTGTGAGCACCGAATTTTAATTGCATGTTATTTCTACCTGTCACCCAATATTATTATTCTTGTAATTTATTTCAGCTATTTAAAAGTTTGAAAGCCAGTGATATAACACCTGCGCTGCAGAAACAGGTGGCGGGACAGATTTGGCCCTGAGGTCAGAGTTTGAAGATCCCTGCTCTAGAAATAGGGGGCATCTCAAAGAAACTTTCACCTTCAAGATTAAGGAGTCAGTATAAAAGGGGCCCATTTTCAGGATGGACAGGATGAGGCAAAGGCAGATTTCCAGGCTTTTGGATTGCAGGAACTATTTCAGCACAGACACAAAAGCCCACATTTCTCTAACTTGAATTGCTTTCTGACATTGGGGATTTCTCCCGAAATCAGTTGTGCATGCACACATTACGAACCTCTTGCTAATTGCTCTGTTTCTCCCACCTTCCTGAAACATCTGTTTGGTACATACTGTGTGGAGTCTAGTTAGACATTGGTGACATGAAGACTCAGGCTGCCAGGAGCACTCACAGCGGCCTGTGAGCCAGAGAAGTGAGCGAGGACCTCACACGTAGTGCGAGCAGTTCCAGAAGGGAGTCGTGGTGCTCAGCTTCCCAGCACCATCCCTACCTCTCCAGGGCCCACATCCTCCCTGGGCAGAGACAGTTTTCCTGGCCAGTCCTAGCTGGATGACTTTTGATTCAGTATGGTTTGACATGAGTAGACACTGGATCTTGGTTCCTGGAAAGGAACCTGGGTTGATTTTGAAAAGGCCATAATGTGTAAAATGCTCAATATTTTGAAGATTCACCCAGAAAAGTATACTAGACCTGGCTTGCTATGAGTCCATGACTCTTGTTTCCACAGTCTCATGCAAGTGTTGGTCTCTTAGTCCAAACTTCCAAATGGGGAACATCTGAAGCGACGTTCTAATCATTCTTCAGGAGCCTTGTCCTTTTCTGCTGAACAGTATTGGTGCACCTTGAAAATCCACAGATTTATTTCATTTTAAATGAGATCACTGTAAAATAATCTAAGCTTTTATGCTTTTCAAAGGAACCTCTTTATTTTTCTAGGCATAGCCATATCAGTGATTTACAATGTACCATTTCTTCATCATTAAAATGATGGGCGTTGGAGTAAATGATCTCTGAGATTATGTGATTTACTCTATCTTTTGTGTATAAAGTGTGGTTTTGATATTGAGTTTCCTTGCCATGGGGTACACTTGTTCTCATGAGGTGGAAAATGGTAACCTCATATCCCACTATAGGATGTTGCTTTTTTTGAAGTAGGACCCACCAGACTCCCCATTCAGGCTCTTTGAGCCTCCCATGTCAGCCCGTGCTTATCGTTTGCGGATGTTAGTGTCTGTCCCTGCTGCTCCTTCTGCAGCTGCAGTAGCTGTGAGAGGAGCAATGATAGTTTGGGAAACAAAATGTCCTGACCAGGGGGTGGGTTGAAAGACACAATTATGGGAATTATTACTCGTCTTATTTAGTATAATTATAGAGTGTTTTTCTCTCAAGAGCTCTGTATAAAGGTTGAATCAGTTGGAATTATTTATCCTAGGGAAGAGACGCCTGGAGGGGAGGGCAATAACTCAATAGTTTTGAATATTTGGAAGACGATAACAAACTGTTCCGTCGTCTTCCTGAAGATAGAAGATTAAGAAATTGGTAGGAGAGGTCTAAATTAGATGTGAGAATTAATGCCTTACCAGTAAGCATGATTAAACACCAATGTGTGTCCCTTAGAGAAAATCTAAGTGATTCTCTGCCTGGAGCTGGACATTTTGAGCTCTGATTTCCATTGAGAACACTAAGGACTGTCTGCAGGACCCAGGGGCATCCATAGGCCTGGACTCTTAGGCCTCCAGAATTCTGATATACCAGGTATCATTGGCACAGACATAAATGACAACCTTGAGGACAAGAAATGCAGCAAATGTCACTGGAAGTCAGTCTGCAGCTTCAGAGGAAAGAAGCAGTCTTGGTGATGCAGTTTGAGGAAGAAGAGCTTGCTCTCAGTTGGGTAACACCTGGCAGAGGGATGGTGAGGGTTTCTTAGGCCAGCCTCACCCTCTCCAAAAATCAGATGATGGGGTCTTTCACACTGTCTCTCGCCCACCTCATGCCTGGTGGATCACACCTGCTATGTCCCAGAGGTGACTCTGGCTCCACCTCGCTCAGTTCAGAAACAGGCACATGGTGAGTAGGGCGGTGGTTCCCCAGGTTTTCCCTGCCAAAGTGTAGTTTCATCACATGCTGGGTGTTCACCCTGTACGTGGTGACTATACAGATGAATGAATGTGGGAGGGAGCTGAGAGATGCACGGCCAGTGAAGAGAGAGTCCCAGTCATTTCATAGCCAAGTCCAACCCATCTTGGACTCACCGCCCCTTTTAGATGTTCATGCTGGCCTCCTGGTGCTCCCTTAAGGATCACTAGCACTATGGGCAGAAGCACAGAGTAGCCAGGCACACAATGTCCAAGAATGAAACAGACTAGCATAAGGTGGTAGGAAGTGCTGGGGGCTGAAGTGGACAATCCTCATCTATCTAGGAGACTGTGGGTCCCACAGAAACATACACCCAGAATTTCCAGATGCCTTGAGTTACTTAAGCACACACATACACACTCTCAGTCAGCGGGAACTCCAAATTTTTATATGAAATCTCTCAACTTTTTAAAATAAATTGAGATGTTTTATAGCATTATATAAATTCTTATTGATACAGTATTGTGTTTCAAGATCTGGGGATTCAATGTCATGATCATCATCAAAAGTCTAGTTCTATCCATCACCCTAAAATTGACCATCTTTACATGTTTTACTCAACTCTCAATCCCTTCCCCTCTGGAAAGCACCATTCTTGTCTCAGAATCTAAGGGTTTGATTTTGCTTTGTTTGATCATTGGTGAGTATTTTTGTTTTTTTACCTTCCATGTGGGTGAACTCATCTGGTATTTGTCTCTCTCTTTCTGACTTATTTTAACCATAATGCCCTCAAAATCCAACCATGATGTCATAAAGGCAAGATTTCCTTTTGTTTTGTTGCTGAATAGTATTCCTTTATGTATCTATACCATATTTTCTCAGTCAGTTCATCTACTGATGGGTACTTAGGTTTCTTCCACATCCTGGCTATTGTATATAGTGATGCAATGAATGTAGGGGTACATAAATATTTTCACATCAATTTTTTGCACCCATTGGATGAATAGCAAATTTCTCAAATTTTAAGTGTTGACATTAATATTTATTTTTAAACACATTGAAGTCAAGAAAACATGTGTTTGTTATTTATTGTTAGTGTATAACTTCCCTTTAGAATCCTGTAGAATTAGATTTCAATCCTGCCACTTACTAGCTGGTGACCATGGCATGTTACTTAACCTCTCTGAATTTTAGTTTCTCTCTCACAAATATTAGAGTTTTCTCCACTGAATAACTTTAAGAACTAAAAACAAAAATAAGAAATTAATATAGTAGCCTACATACAGAATGCTTGAATATTAAATAGCAATATCTAAAGTTAAATTAATTTGAACCACATGAAATTGCTGATATATGTGTGGATTTGACCCATAAAAGTGGCAATTTCATGTTTCAGTATATTAATATAAAATTTTACTGTGTATACATGATTATTTTACCTTTATTATTATTAAGGTTTACCTTTCTATTCCCTAAACACACCCTTATGATCTTTCTCTCTTGCTCTATTTTTCCCATGCAATTATCCTGAGGATCACACTAGCTAATTTATGTTTATGGCTTACTGTCTTTCTGGTGCACCCCAAACTGTATATATGGTTCATCAAGGCAGGGATTTTGTTCATTGTCTTCTCCACTCACCCCACCCCCGTACCTACAAGAGTGTCTAACACTTGGAGACTCTGTAAACTTGTGTTGAATGAGTATATTTAAATGCTCGCCCTCCCAAAGTTGAATTCAGTCCACTGTGGGCATTTTCCTTCAATCCTACAGGTTTGAGGAAGCTATTAGAACTGTTTTAAATAAAACATAAGTGCAAGTTGTTATGGTGATGGATTTGATAGGACTTTGACTTTTACTTCAAGTACAAAAACTAAAAGGATGGCTACTTATGTACCTCAGACTTGAAAAACTAAATTCACTTAGTTAAAAAAAAAAAAAAAACTAAAATTAAAAAAAAAAAACCACCAGAAGCATCTATAGGTACTTTCTTCTGGATGTGTCTATGGGCTGTATTTTTAATGATTGTCAATTATATTTGCCCTTAGAAGGAAACTAGGTTTGTCAGATAACTCTGCAAACACACAGTATTTTCACACTCTGGGAGTGGGGTGGGGGGAGAGGGATGCTATGTAACACATATATTTATATTCAATAGTAAAGCTAATGTAGTGAAAGAAATTAAAAGCTTAAAAGCACAATGGTAAAGGGTAGGCCTAACTGGATTCCAGAGAGACAGGAGAAAATGCTGGTATTGTCTTTGGATGGAATGTCAGCATGCACACAGAGCAAAGCGCTGATAAGCAGAATGACAAAAGCTGGTTTCTGAGTGATTCTGAGCTGCCAGGGCACACTCCCCACTTGATTGCACTGCTATTTTCAGTATTCCACATATCATGACTAAATACACAGAGCCTGACTGGAGGCCACAAATATGGTAAGTCCATGGGGAATTCTGGGAGGTGCCAAGTTGTTTGTGAGGACACAAGCAGCTTCTATACTCTCTACTCCTTATCAGCCTCTACTTAAAGTTAAGAAAATTCTGACCAGCTCCCACCTACCTCCTTAATGGGAGGTGGGGAAACCTTTACATTTCCCAAGGCAGATATTTTTAGATGCAATGCTCTCTCCAAAGTGTTAACTAATTGAGTTATCAGGTTTCATACTTGGCCACAGAGAATGGCAGTGGGAGAGGGAGAGAGCTTCCCAGAGCAAGTAAGCCTTTACAGTTTCCGAATGAAATGTGTTTTCCTTAGAGAAGTGCTGCTTTGGCCTGAATTGTTGTATCTTTAAAAAGTGTTTGTTGTGGAGTAGAAAGGAAGTGAACCTATCTGCACCCTGGATTGCTTGAGTGAAATGTGTGGACAATGGGCCGGCCTTTCTTTCTGTTTTGCTCAGATCCTGGCTTTTGCTATGTGTGGCCTCTGATGTAATCTGGAGTGTGCTCTGCACAGGTCTGTTTTAGGATGATGCCTCATGAAATGCAAGCAGACAGTTGGTGATTCGGGGTGTAGGAAGAGCAAGCGGACCCAAGAATGTGAGAAGGTTTAAGTGTTCACACTTGTCTCAAGAGAATCTGAAGGCTCTTTCTACTACAGAAATTACAAGGGCAGATGTAGAATTTTACAGCTGGGGAAGAACATCATAGAGTTAAAATTTGCTTTTGAAATTCATGTAATGGTAGATGAGGATTTAATTGGAGTTTGGAAGTGTAATTTTATGTCTGTTTCAATAGAATTGCACTAAGAACTGTCATTTGGTTTAATAATTTTAAAGCATTAGCATAACAAGCAATTCTCCCCTTAAGGAATATTATACAGTAAAAGGGGGTAAATATTTGCTTTTTGTTCAATAAAAATTAAAGTATTTGATCTAGGAATTATAAAATATTATTTATATTAAATATAAAATATTATTTAAAAATAATATTATAAAATATTATTTTTGCAGTTAGCACCAATTCATTTCAGTGTGAGATCATATATATATCATATGTATAAGAGGGTAGTATTATCTATTAAAACAAGGTATTCAATTCTGAGCATAAGCTGAACAGAATTTAAGCAAAATTTAGTGTAACGGTCCTAATGACCCAAGGAAGACATGAAAATGAGGATTTTGGTACTAGTTGCTAATATCAGGTCGGCTGACATGCCTAATGGTTTTTAGAAAAAGAACTGTCATTTCATAGTGTTACAAAAAGCAGTTTGGAGCACTTGCACAATTTTGAACTTTGTTTTAAATGAATTCAGTTTTTATCTTTGTTGTTTTAGAGATATGTCAATCTTTTAGCAAGAATATTGTTCTGTGACCTTTATGGGATGTTACTGTTCTCTAGAGTAGATAGTTATGAGATTTTAATCTGAGTGAGACATTGCAAACAGTCTTGTGTCTCATAAGAAGTCCTCTTCAGATTAAGCTTTGAGATTCATAATAAAGTTATGAATATTGTTCATGAGTTCCAGGCATTAATACCAATTGTAATTTACTGATAATATAAGCAGATTGGTAGCTAAGTCCTTTAAATCATGTTATGTCACTCTAAAAATAATTGAATCACCCATCAAAAAAAGATGAAGTCTGTTGAAGGTTGAATTTCAGACTGTGTTCTATGAAAATTTTACCTGTAAGTATATTGATATGTGCTGATATCTAGTGAGACTAATGAGAAATACTCATTACCCAGAGGTTTTTGAGCCAAGTACACATGTTCCAATTCTTTAAGAATGTACCTGAAAAGCTTTGACCTTTTATGAATTAGTTTACTTTTTTTTTTAAAAGACCTGAGATCCAAGCAGAAAGCCCCAATAAAATCAGGCCATCTTGTTTCTGACTCATGTCAGAATATATCAATTAAATGGGGAAAGAGTCTGATCTCAGCCCATATGTGCTGTCTTCTCTGTTTTGGTAGGCAGGCTGTTTAGAAAATGTGTAATAAAATGATAGGCTGATTTTGAAATTATCCTGCCCTGAGCAGTGACTCTGGAAGGGTACTGACCTGATACAGCAATCACAGGAAATCCCAGCACAATGGAGTGGCAAATACTATTGCTTACTGGGTTTAATGGATAATGAATAAGGACTATTCATCTTTGAGCTTCATCCCTGACTTGAATGGAGGACAGAACAGTTTATCTGCATGAGATGAACTATGGATAAAATGATTGCAAAGAGGGTATAGTAGAGAATTACATTTCCATAAGTGATCACTAATACCTCTTCTACTTTGTTTTTACTTGTAGTTTCTATAGTATTGTTCAGAGATTTTCCATTGGACTGCTTAATATGTGTTTGGGGGAAACTTTCAGTGATTTTTCAACTTATGAAACATTTGCAGCGCAAAGCTAGCAAGGTAGATGTGAGTTTGCCTTTGCCAATTCTAGTAGCTCTCACATAGGTTGTTAATAATAAAGTCGTTGTGGAAGAACTAGTATTGCTACAAATTATTGATGAAAAATTAACTTTTAAATGATGCTGATTAACAAAAAGAAAGCTATACTCTAATATGGAGCAAAGTACAAGTTTCATGTAATTTTGCAGACACAGTTAATGATAAGAACTTTTAGTAGCAAATATTGTGAATTATATTTAAATTCTATGAAAATACCTTATAGCACATAAAAATTCTTGTGATAAATCACATAGAAATTTTATTTTCTATATTCCAATTAGATATGTTGTATTTTATGTATGTGTTTGTTTTTAAGTGATTGATCATTGATAAGTACATATTTAACTGTTTGGGGAAGTGGAAGGTAGGATAATTGATATATCAAACTCAGAAAGGAATCAGAAAACCTGTCTTTTGAAATGGAAACTTTAAGTTGTATAAGTATGGTATAAACTAAATTTGTTTTCTTCCATACAACAATACAAAGATACTGCCTTATCTCAATCATAAATATTGGGTAAAAACAAGCATAAGTAATATTCTTGGACAAAAGAGAATTTATCATCCAAGTGTCATATCTTTTTGAACATTCTTTTTATAATGTTAAGGCACTTTAGTCACAAAATTAAACTGTATTTGCCAAGTTGTTACATTTTCTTTTTGCTGTGATCCTCAGACTATATTGCAAACTTAATAATAAAAATTAAGCTATGTATTCTAATTAGACTATCAATAAATGTACTCTGATTGTGATATAAATTTTACAGTATATCAAGAATGTATCTATAGTTACTAATCATTTGTTAAGCATAAAAATTTAAAGAATTAAATTCTTTTGCAATATCAGCTCTTATATAAAAGAACGGTCTATGCAGATAGACTTTTATGATAGATACTCATTTCCAAAGAATAATGTTGGGAAGCTAGTGCCATTTTTCTTTGTTCAAGTGACAAATGAGTGATGTTATCAATTTAGAAAGTAGAAATAAATCAATAATATTTAAAATTGCTTTGCAAAATCTGGGTGTGCTCAGTTTTATTTAGTCTTGAATTGTTGGTTATATTGTGTTCTAACTCAGCATTATTCTGATATATTATTTGACATACATGTTTCTGTAATTCACTGATGATTCTGTTATATTCTGAAAACATTTCTATCAATAAGATAAATCATACTTTGAATACTGTAGCTTTTTAAAAGCACACACTGTTTCTTACTCATCTTTTGATCCCTAGAGTCTGGCATATATTAAACACTCAATAAATACCCATTCAAATTTTTAAACAAATCCTCACCTTTGAATATATAGCCTTTCATAATTTAAGTATCATATCAAAGGATCATTTGAAATTAATTGAAAGTAAGCCAGACATAACATATAGTTGAAATGGTATCAAAGTATTTAATCAATTAGATTTATAATATCTGGTCTTTTAGTCATCATTTAGTCTTATTGTAGACACTATTTTAAAATATCTTAAACATTAATGACCAAAATGTCATTGTTATTTCTAGTCTAAAGTTTCCCAGAATATAGGATTTGTACCTATATTTGTGTTGAAACAACAATGGCAAATTGTCTATGAAGAATGTTCTTTCTCTTTTTCTGACATAGCAGTACCACCACATTAGCTGAGTAATGGGTGTGTTGTTTATTCCTCAAGTAGCATTTCTAAGAACTTTTAAGTTGACATTCAGAAGATGGTATTATCCATTGGCAAAGTGTATTAGTGTTAAAATATTTGGGGCTTGTGGGCATGGACACTTGGAAAGATTCTGTCTAGGAAGAGACCTGGTACAAAATAGTAGAAAGGCAATGAATAGGCAATCTTGGTATATACACTTAGGGTAATCTTGGTAGATGCTTTGCAAAAAAAGCAGCATTGCATTTATTTAGACTCCATCTTCCTACTCAGTCATCACTCTCGCCTTGTCATTTTGTTAGGATGTTATAGGCCTTGGTACAATTAGGTGAATACTTGAAAATTTTGCTGAGACATAGTCACTCAGTGTATGACCCAAGGAACTCTGGATATCCCTGAGGCCCTTTCAAACTATCTGTGATAACCCTCACTTTTTAAACTACATTATATATTTGATTCCATGTTTCCTTCACATATAGCAACCAAAACACCACATGGCAAAAGATTGAATGCAGAAGTAGGTATGAGTATCTAATGCTTCTTCTATTGTCAGATATTAAAGCAATTTACACAACTGTAAAACAATATGTCATCACCTTTTTTTGTTTATTTTGGAAAATAGTGTTTCTGTAAGATTTCTATTTCACGTTACCATGAAATATGTGTTATTGTCATTTTTTAAAAGATGAATAAATAAATGTTTATATCTCAGTTTTATTTTTTAATATGTTAAACACCAATAATTATATACTTCATAATTAAAAGCTTTCTGACAGCTTTTTATAGTATTCAAGAGTATCAGTGGATCCTGAGACAAACAAGTTTGAAAACCACTACTCTGGACAAATTATACAAAGAATGTTCTCTGGCCTTGTTTGTATGTTTAGCTTATTTGCTAAAGGCATTGGACAAATAAGGTCAAATTCATGAGGTCAGTCACTGAGTGGTCTGTCATTTTCACTTGACTGTCATGGTTACAACAAGCTAAGCAATTAACTTAAAAATTTTAAATTCATCATAATGAATAATATTGAGGGCCAACCACCAATGTCGGAACAATTTCTAATACTTTTAATTTTTTACCTTTCTTAATCTTGTCAGTAGCCCTGTCCATGAGTTAAATTTCATTGTTGCCCTCATTTTACAGATAAGGAGACAGTTTAAATATCTTGTAAAGGTCCACAGTTTGTAAAATTGCAAAGCCAGATTTTGAACCCTGGCATTCTGATACCAGAGTCTGAACTCTGAAAGCATTAAACTGTTTTTGACTTGCAGAGCAAGTGATATGGTTAGTTTATATCTATCTCTAGATACCTAAAAAATATGTTTAGAATTAGACCTTTATCTTTACACACGAGGGGCAGCTCCTTCAATCTGAGTCTTTACTCTCAGGGTTCTTGGAGACTGTAGTAGCTGTCAGATTATATAGCTAAACATTTCAAACTTACCTACCATATTATTACTGTTTATTACTACAGATTCCAGATTGGTTACTTTAACTTTGGGTTTCAGTCTGCTTTTTCATGTTTCATTTCCTATAATAAAAAGTAACATCCTTTTTAATCTTTGTTTTTAGTGAATTTTTAAAATGATCTTTTGCGTATCTGGGTGCTACTGGCTCTTTTTCTCACTCTTCCTTTTCAATATTCAATGTAAAGATGTTAAGTCTTCTAATTACAATTCTTGTCCAGGAGAAATAATAAATGTCACTTAAATATTATTTAAGATACTCAAATCAGTCGTTCAACCTGTATACTTATCTGTGTCTCTGATTTCACTTGTAACCTAACCTTATTTTAGAACATAGTTTTTATTCAAATAAGAACTTATTTAGCTATATTTTCACTGAGGGCTCCTAAGATCCCTTTATTGATCATAGATTTAAGTAGAAATAAAAAAGTAAAACTGGAAAGACAATAGAATTTTGATATGTTTTTAAAAAACAATCAGTGTGAAACCATCCTCCTGCAAGCCCCCCAAAAAGGCAAATTGTTTCATTTACCAGCAAGGCTCCAGCTGCACCAGCTGGCACACAACATTTTAGGATGATAAATTCAAGAACCCTTCTCTCACTAGCTAACGCCTCCTCTCCCTCTGGTGCCGTGGGCCTCACCCTTCAATTCCTCCGGGTGTTCAACCCTAGGCCTCTAATTATCTGACCAGCTAGCTAAGTCCAATGTGCTTTCCAGGCTGTTTCCCACCATATAAAGCATATTTATGCATTGGAAGAAAAAGTTATGTTTGCAATATTAAGCCTAAACACACTAAAAAACAAGCTATTTATTTCCTGACCTTAAAAAAAAAAATTGGAAAAATGTTCATCTCAAGTAAATACTTTGTCTCTTCTCCTGATACCTAGACCAATTTTAGCTTATCACTGTTTTCAGTTGCTATATTTAAAATGTGAATAGTTCCCTGGATTAAATATTTTAGGATTCATGCCAATACCTCCTACATAATAAGGATCCTTAGGCATGAAGCCCTGACATCCTTGTTCTGATTCATAACACAGCAAATAAATGGAAAAATCCCAAACAGTTGACGTATTTTATGTAATCCACCATGTACAAGGCCAGAAGTAGCTGCTCTAACTGTTATGTATTTCCTTAGTGATGAGCAGCAATATCTTCGTATGACAAAGTGCATTTCTAAGAGACACTGAAGTTTGCTGTTGTTTGCTTGCCAATCTATACAGCAACATGACACTTGTTTTATAAACAAAGTTGCCCACAGACTCCAAAATTTTGACTCCAATATACTATTGTATTATTGTGTCCCCACGGGATCTTGGGAGAGCTATCACATGGTTGGTTGGTTGGGCAAAGAAAGATTAGACCAGTTAACCTTGGAGATCCCTTTCCACTAAGGAGTCAGGCAAGAAAATCTTTAGCCAGGTCTTTTGCTAATTCAAACTATCAAATTGGGGACTTATCCATTCTCATTTTTGTACCAGCAAGTGATGGGAAGATTAAATCCACAAACCTGAATTCTGTTTTTAACAATTTCCTAACTCGTTAAGCAAATTGTGCCTCTTTACTTCCACTTCTATTTATACAAGATGATACTGTGATAGCTACCGATCTCCAAAGATAAGATTTGTGTAAAGAAAATAGAAATATACTTTTTGTATATTTAATGCAAAGCAAGGCTGTGTATTAAGTCTAAGACTTAATCATAACTGCACTGAATCTTTGCTTACCAGTTTCCTTGTTCAAGGCTAAGTACCTTGAGCTTATTTAGTAATAATGTTCAGGTAAGGCAAGGGCACCTATATAAATGACTTTCACACTGCAACATAATTGTAAATGGAGGCATTATGAGGTACATGTTAAATGATCCTTCTGGGCCTGGGAGAGCCTGATTGGTTGAGACAGCTACTTCCCCTGGTGATGACTGGAGTAGGGATTATGCATCAAGCATTTTATAGGCAGTGTTTCTCATGGGAGACCAAGAGAGAATTTCTTAAAAGACATGTTCACGTGGGAAATAATTGAGACAGATGAACTATATGAAGCATAGCAAGAAGGACAAAGGGCTGACTGATAATGAGAAAGTTTTAAGGCCCCAGTGACTCTATACATTTTTGTTCCATGCTCGCCTTCTGCCTAACAAATGGCAAAGGCTTCAGTTATGTTTTAGAGAGCTTGTCATCCACTGAATTTACACATTGCAAACCGACTAACTGCCAGATATTTTATGCAACCTTCCATTACACCCTGGTTTTAGCTTTTTGAGGGAAATCATTCCCTAAAACAAAGATGATTGACATTTCCCAAAAGACTAATCCTTTCTCACAATATTCCATCTTTGTGGATTAAGATAGAAAAAGAAATTCCCTGGGTTGCTCTGTGTTCTGAATAGTCAAACACTGAGGAAGTTGCAGATGGATTTGGAGTTTTTATGTTTTGTTTTATCTTTCCAAACAACTTATTACCATTTTGTGTGTATGTTTCTTTGTCCCAAGAGCTAACCAGAAACATGTCCAAACATGACAGTTTTCAAACAAGCCTGCTATTGAATATACCTGCAAAACAAACTTTGCATAAATGGTTTCTCCAGCTGTAATTATATTCTAGGATGATTTATTTAAACCCTTATATTTCACAATAGCCAAAGATAAGTATTTTACAAAGTATGTCCCTATCGTATAAGTTCACTCTTAGGCAAGTAAAAACAGGCTTGCCCTGTTTTAAAATTTCCTTAAGTATATTAAAGAGTTAATTTATTTTCATTTTAAATTTCAAAACTATTTTGGGTAAATATCTATACCACTTGTTACGTCTGTAGGTTAGAAACCCTGCCTGCAAGAGAACTTGTCTTAAGACTTAACCGTTAGTCTACTTGCACCTTGCATGGTATCCTGGAACTTTTATTTTTTTTTTAATTTTTTTATTAGATAATAAATTTTATTGTTATATTCCCCATACAATTGCAGCCCCCCCATTCTGACCCCAATCCCTCCCCTCCCGCCCCCGCCCCCCTAAAAGTGTCTCTGGTTCATAGTTTTTTGTTGATTTTGATTTTCACTTTCTTATAGTTATTCATTTTCCTGGTCCCTTATTTAAGTTTTCTAGATTCCTGCTATGAGAGAGACCATCCGGTATTTTTCTTTTTCTTTTTGGCTTATTTCGCTGAGCATGATCCCTTCCAGCGCCATCCATGTTGCTGCAAATTGCATGTGTTTATCTTTTTTGAATGCTGAGTAATATTCCATGGTATATATGTACCACATCCTCTTGATCCAGTCATCTATTTTTGGGCATTTGGGTTGTTTCCAAAGCTTAGCTATTGTAAACAGTGCTGCTATAAACATAGGGGTGCAGGTGCTCTTTGGAATTGATGTTTCTGTGTCCTTTGGGTAAATACCTAGGAGTGGAATTGCTGGATCATATGGAAGCTCTATGTTTAGTAGGTCCAGAAATCTCCACACAGCTTTCCACAGTGGTTGGACCAGTTTGCACTCCCACCAACAGTGCAAAAGAGTTCCTTTTTCTCCACACCCTCGCCAACATTTGTTATTGCTAGTTTTTTTTTAATATGTGCCATTCTCACTGGTGTAAGATGGTATCCTGGAACTTTTAAAGGGAGACGAGCTCACCTGTCATTGTCAAGTCATTCTAATATATCAATTCCTAGCAGTCTTTATAACATTCTACCTAAAACACATACTAGTGTTAGGACATAATCAGTGGGACTTCTAAAAGTGAGGAATGTTCATTACATAAAAGGTTTAAGTCAGATTCATTGGAAATTCTGCCCTAGGCTAGTACAAACCAGGTCAAAATATTACAATATTGACCTCATATACAAATGGTTTTAATATCTTTAGAGAGGTATATGAAACTAGCTCTTTAAAATCTTGTTTTATGTTGTCCGAAAGCTTTGGACAAACTCAAATCCCATTTTGCCACTGAACAGAATCAACTTTACATTGAGGAATATTGGAAATAGCTACCCACAACAACAATAAGCATACACTTCCCCCCACCCCTCCGTGGGAAACATCTTTTCTGTATTTATTTTTATTTCTAATCAGCCTCCCAGAGAATTTTTAGGGCTCTGAATTCTGGATGAGAAAAGACATTGCATGGGGCCTGGATTCTAGATCTTCTTTTGATGTAAACCAGATCATTTTAGAGACTTAATGAGAGTGGATTTTATCAGCATGGCAAGGTAAATCTCTTCAAAACACTGCCTTTAGAAAAATAGAAGCCTGCCAGCACTGTGTTTATTTGTTTAATTGATTCCCACTCCCCTCTACTTAAAGATAAAGTTTGGAAGTTTTGCCTTTCAGTTTTAGCAGGACCACTGAGCACAGACACCCTGGCAGGTTTGCAATGTGCAACAGCAGGGGCCTTTCTGGCATGGATCCCAGGGTAAAGATGCTAACCATGCCTAACATGTGTTAGGGGACAGTGACCTCATTCTCAGGGATGAACTGGGGTGACTTCCAAGCAAAATCCTTACAAACAAAGGCAGGCTTGTAGTAATTGGAAGAAATCTGTGGAGACAGCTCCTTTGGAGAGGCTTTGGTAATGATGATTACAAATGTGGATAGCCTTTAGAAACATTTCCCTTACTGGTTAAGCTTTACATCCCTCTACTCTTCTTACTGATTGATGGATGGAAAATGCTGGTTTGTTTCCAGTAACTCAGTGGCAATTAAAAAAAGATTGAAATCTTAAAAACCCCAGGTCTTGTCTAAGTAAAAGGATACAACTTTTTTTAAGCACTTGCCATGAAACACACATGCACACACACACACACAATCCTCCTTTATTTAAGATCTCTGCATCCCATCCCTGTACATATACCTAAAAGGACTAACTTGCTCACATAAAGGCCTTATACCCTTTTGATGGGTGGGGAGGAGAGAAGAAGAGAGAAGAAACAGTCTCCTAAGGATCAGAGGTTTCTATTGGCAGGAGGCAGATTGTAACATGAATGTCACAGTTGTTTTAGTTGCACAATTGGTTGCATTCTTTTGAAATTGGTCAAAAATTAGATCATTGTGCAAAATATCTATGAAATATTAGCACATGATATCTTACTCTAAAATATCTGGCAACTTTGAAAGGGCATTATCTAAATAGCTATATCCCAGGGTTTTCACAGTGATTCTGGTCTGGTGGGTAAGAAAAATCTACCCTTTGTCTCTGGCTCCCCTCTTACGTGCTTGGGCAGCACAATGTTCCAAGGGACATGAACATCAACCCCACTTCTGAACTCACAGCATTAAACTCAGAGGACTATGACCCTCAAGCCATTGGCCTTTTGTTGTTGAAAAGCATTCTATTCTAAATAAACACGCTAGTCTTGGATTTTGAGATATCTGCAAAGCAGCTCCATTTATATTTTAAAGCTGTAATTGGTATTGAAATCACTAATTAAGGAGCTATGCCATAGAGGGCCTTGAGATTTTGATAAGCAGCCCCCATATTGTGCAAGTCCTTTTCCAGATTTATAATTATTTACAAATCTGTATTACTTCATTCTCCAAAAATCACTGCCCTGTGCTACCAAGAAAAAGTCTAATATTTTTAGTGTCTGATTATAAAACTTGCTTTTAAAAGGGGATCATAGAAGGGGCCTCCCCCGTGGCGCAGCGGTTGAGCGCTGGGGTTGCAAAGCTGCCCGCAGCCTCTGTAACGCCGGTTCGATCCCCGGCTACCTGCAAGGATCCCACATGGCGCGCAGACCTCTCTCCTGCCACCCACTGCTCCCCTCAGCAGTGTATTTCATCAGTCTGCCTGTTCTGCTTCCCACTCTGGCTCTGGTGAATTCTCTCACCTTCCTGAGCTTCTGACTGTACCCAGTGCTTGTATAAATAAATAAATAAATCTTTGAAAAAAATAAAATAAAAAATGAAAGGGGATCATAGGAGAGTAAAGGAAATGGGGAAGAGGCAAATATGAAGGTCAAAATTTAAAAATCTGGTGCTGAGATCTCTGGGTTGTCTTAGTGAAGTGAAGCCTGTCTGCAGACCTCCACAATGCCCATCGCATCACTCTTCAACTGCTATCTCCCTATCACACAGAGCCGTGTTTTTACAATAACCCAATTCAATGGCACTTACTTCTGGTCTCCGGTTAGAATTGCTTGAGCTGCATTTGTCAAAATATGCCATCTGAGACCAATTGACTCTCGGGGGTGGAACTGGACTGTCTGGTTTGAGTGGTTTGTTTTTTGTTGTTTTTAATTTTCCTCTGGAGATACTTGAGGCTGGGCAGATTAATAGTCATTGATCTATAGATCTTTTTGTCTCCACTTTCTCCCACACTCTAATCTGCTGTCAATTATTTGGGCTAAAAGGCAGATTTGATGATTATTTTTCTGTTCCTAAAACCGGTTTACTGTTTCCTGGTATGTTTATGGTGAAATTGAATCAGATTTAGCTACCATTCCAAAGTGTCTGTGAACCGCTTTTGTGTTATTCCACCCAAAGGACTCTCCTTTTCAGGATGGATCATCTATTCACTATTCCTCAAAACTTTTCATTTCTATTACCCCTGCCCACTTTTCCTTTCTTCTCACTGCTGATTAATCCTCTCTTGAAGTCCTACTTACCTTTTTCTTAGCAGTTTTCTGCCTATATCCAGGATGCAGAAATGGCTCTCTCAAAGAGCTTCTGTGAACCCTGTCATTTCTGCACTTTCCTCTGCTATGAATTCTTAGCATGTTGGCCCAGTCTGCACAGCTAGATTATTATAAAATAACTGAAAGTTGTCCTGCATCCTCAAGGTAAAGGCTAAGTAGGCACTTCTGTTTAACTGCGAGACTTTGATGCCTTTATTGAATATGAGCCCCCAGTCCTGGTGATGGAATAACTGATATAACATCTACATTGAATATTTGTTGTAATTTAATAGAAAAGGCATGTTATTTATTATTTGAAGACCCAGACTTATGAACTCACTTTCATAAATATAACAGTGGAATGAAAAATGTAGATGTAAGAAAACAGATTTATTTGCTTTCTGGACATGTCTGCATTTATATGTTGGTACTGCTGCTTACATTTCAATTAGCACATCCAATGTGAGAAGGTGAGAAAATTGGTGCTGTTTGTGGGTCATACTTTCTGATGGGTGACTAGAAAGCAGGCAATGTGATCTATAGGATCTGGCCACCTGAATAATGAAGGGTTTTGGAAAATTTTATTGAAGGAAACTTTATTAGCAGTATCTTAGAATCTTCTTGAAATTAACTTCTTGAAAAGAAGAGAACATGTTTAGTGGAAGGTTTTTTGCACAGCAGAAATTCATCAGTCATCATTTGGTTCATTTTTAAAAAATAGCTAAGAGTCAGGAATCATAAAATGCACATATACTCCTTCAAAATTCAATTTCAATTCAAAATTGAATACTGCATAATTATACATCCATTGCTCAAGCATAGGCTATAAAGATGAGGACTTTTCTCTGAACATGGTAGCAGCGGCTGGCTTTCATGTTGTCCTTCTATAACAAAAATACTTTTTCTGTGTATAAGTTTTAATATCTTTGAAGGAAGCTAAAAATTAAAGAAACCTATGAAGAATCTGACTATAAAATCATCCTAGGTTTTTCTGATTTTTAATTTTATCCACTACAGTCATCTTATCCATATCTGATTCAGCAGTAACTCTTTTAGGAGTTTATTTCTAATAAGTCTTTCCAAAGCTTTTAATTTAGTTTTCATACAAATCTTTCTCTGTGTGACATTTTGTAGTTTAAATATCTAATTAAATTGCATAAGTACAACAATCAGAACAACTAGCATAAACCATTAGGGCAAAAAACAATTGACTAATACTAAGATCATGTGGGCAAGGAAATACTAGAGTGAGGTCTTCTGTATTTGGGCCTCATCCTTTTTTAGACAAAGAGCGAGGAAGGGAGGTTAAGAGAACAATAACCGTACTGCAGCCCCGTATGGAAAGCATTTGGCGGAAGTGCAGTCCACTCCCAGGATGCTAATTAAATGTTGTTGCTTTTTGCCTTACTCAATGAATATGTTCTTTTTTCTGCTTTTCTATCCCTCTAGAACATTAAAGCAAGAAAGACATTAGAGGATAGGAATTATGGGTAGAGTTCTAAAACTTGAGTAGATGTGAATGCTAATCCCAGCTCTGCCTGTTTCTAGAAAAATGCTGTTGGCTTCTAACTTCTGATCAGTAAGGTGTAGACTTTAAAGATTTGTAAGAATGAATTTGGGACAAACTATTGAAAATGGCTTACTTATTATTAAGTGTCCAATGATTTTTTGATATGGTACTGTATTTCTTGATATCAGGATCATTACATGTCTTAGGGTTCAGAAGTACAATAGATGCAGACTTGACCTGCATATTTTTTCAAAGGGATATTCTTAAAACAAGCAAGGTGCTCCGCAGGTGATCCCAGCAAGCAAAATCAAGCAGTGTGCCCAAGGTACATTAGGGAACCCAAATAAATTCAGACCCACTGAGTTCTTCTTTTGTATTTCGAGGAAGGACTCCCAAGTCTGCCACTCGTGTCTTGTCTTTCTTTGGAGAAATGGGAAGAGATCAAGGGACTGGAGACAATATGGAACAGACTTATTTTGTTGACTATTAAGTTGGTGTAAGTTTTGAACAGGACAAGGAGCTACCCTAAGAGAGATTACAGTCCGTCTTGATGGACGACCTGACAAGTAGAAAAGACCAAGTGCTTTTGGAATCAGAAGAGACATGTCTCTTGTTGATCTGGGGAAATAGCACAGATGAAGTAACTTTTGAACTGAATCTAAGACTCAGTAGGCGAATCTGTTAGTGGAGAAGAGAGCTTGAGCATTACGGGCAAAGGAGTGTTGTGGGTGAAGTCACAGTACCAGGAAATTATGGGAACCATCCAGAAACAATGTCTTTGAGGAATAATAAGCTGTCAATATTGCTTTTAAGATCATTGTTCATGTTTTAGTTCAAACTAGAAATGTTTATTTGGGGTAGGTTGTAAAGGACCTCAGAGATTATGAAATTGATTGAATAATACAGTTTAAAAGCAGAAACAGTTTTACAAATGAAGTATGTCATCAAACATCAATATATAAATTAGATAAAAGAACATCTACTTGGGGTGAAACTGAAATAGGTATATATGAGTCTTAGCCTCACTTTTTTTTTAAAGATTTATTCTTTCAGGCATATGAGAACTGGGGAATAGGCCAGAGGTTTGGGGAGAGAGGATTCACCAGAGACGTAGTGGGAAACAGAACAGGTAGATGGACTGACATACACTGCTGAAGGGAGCAGTGGGAGAGTTAGGAGAGGTCTGCTGCACCATATGGGTCACTTCCCTAGCTGGAGATCGAACTCGTGCTGCAGCGGCTGCAGATAGCTTCATAGTGCTGCATCTTAACCCCTTGCGCCATGAGGGAGGCCCTAGCCTTACTCTTTTTTTTTTTTTTTTTTTTTTTGACTGTTAAAGTGCTCATCTTTGTACTTTTATTTATTTTTTTTTTTATAAATTTTATTGTTATATTCCCCATACAATTGCAGCCCCCCATTCTGACCCCAATCCCTCCCCTCCCGCCCCCGCCCCCCTAAAAGTGTCTCTGGTTCATAGTTTTTTGTTGATTTTGATTTTCACTTTCTTATAGTTATTCATTTTCCTGGTCCCTTATTTAAGTTTTCTAGATTCCTGCTATGAGTGAGACCATCCGGTATTTTTCTTTTTCTTTTTGGCTTATTTCGCTGAGCATGATCCCTTCCAGCGCCATCCATGTTGCAGCAAATTGCATGTGTTTATCTTTTTTGAATGCTGAGTAATATTCCATGGTATATATGTACCACATCTTCTTGATCCAGTCATCTATTTTTGGGCATTTGGGTTGTTTCCAAAGCTTAGCTATTGTAAACAGTGCTGCTATAAACATAGGGGTGCAGGTGTTCTTTGGAATTGATGTTTCTGTGTCCTTTGGGTACATACCTAGGAGTGGAATTGCTGGGTCATATGGAAGCTCTATGTTTAGTAGGTCCAGAAATCTCCACACAGCTTTCCACAGTGGTTGGACCAGTTTGCACTCCCACCAACAGTGCAGAAGAGTTCCTTTTTCTCCACACCCTCGCCAACATTTGTTGTTGCTAGTTTTTTTAATATGTGCCATTCTCACTGGTGTAAGATGGTATCTCATGGTAGTTTTGATTTGCATTTCCCTGATGACAAGTGATGTTGAACATTTTTTCATATGCCTGTTGGCCATTTGCATTTCCTCTTCAGAGAAGTTTCTTTTAAGCTCTTCTGCCCATTTTTTGACTGGATTATTTTCTTTGTTGTTGTTGAGTCTCATCAGCTCTTTGCAGATTTTTGTGATCAGTCCTTTATCATTAGTGTTGGGTGCAAAAATGTTCTCCCAGTTGGTGGGGTTTCTCTTTGTTTTTGTTATTGTCTCTTTTGCTGTGCAAAAGCTCTTTAATTTGATATAGTCCCAGCTGTTTATCTTTGCCTTCACTATCACTGCTTTGGGTGATGTGTCTGTAAAGATGTCTTTAATGTGCAAATCACGTAGTGTTTTGCCTATATTTCCTTCTATATATTTTATGGTTTCAGGTCTTATGTCTAGTTCTTTAATCCATTTTGAGTTGATTTTTGTGTATGGTGTGAGGTGGTGGTCAAGCTTCATTCTTTTGCATGTAGCGACCCAGTTTTCCCAGCACCATTTATTGAACAAACTTTCTTTGCTCCAATGCATAGTCTTTGCTCCTTTGTCAAAGATTAGTTGACCATAAATCTGTGGGTTTATTTCTGGATTTTCTATTCGATTCCATTGGTCTGTATGTCTGTTCTTGTTCCAATACCATGCAGTTTTGATGATTATGGCTTTGTAGTATAGTTTAAAGTCTGGGAGTCTGATGCCTCCATTCCCTTCTTTTTTTTTCAGGAGAGCTTTGGCTATTCGGGGTTTTTTGTGATTCCATATGAATTTCATCAATAATTGTTCTATTTCTTTGAAGAATGACATTGAAATTTTGATTGGAATAGCATTGAATCTGTATATTGCTTTTGGAAGGATGGCCATTTTAATAATGTTTATTCTTCCAATCCATGAGCAGGGGATGTCTCTCCATTTCTTTGTGTCTTCTTCTATTTCTTTTAACAGTGTTTTATAGTTTTCTTTGTATAGGTCCTTTACCTCTTTTGTTAGATTTATTCCCAAATATTTGATTTTTTTTGTTTCAATAACAAAAGGGATGGTCTTTTTGATTTCTTCTTCTTCAGATTTATTGTTTGTGTATAGGAAGGCTACTGACTTTTGCGTGTTGATTTTGTATCCTGCCACTTTACTGAACTGATTGATGAGTTGAATTAGCTTTTCTGTGGAGTTTTTGGGGTTCTCTATGTATAATATCATATCGTCTGCAAATAGTGATAGTTTGACTTCTTCTTTTCCTATTTGGATTCCTTGGATGTCTTTCTCTTGTCTTATTGCCCTGGCTAGGACTTCCAGTATTATATTGAAAAGCAATGGTGAGAGTGGACATCCTAGCCTTACTCTTGATTGCAGTATTCTTGAGCCCCAGGACTCCATAGAACCTTTGATGTTAAGCAGATAGCCTGAGGTTGTTATCAAACAGTAGCATGTTCAATCCTTGCTGTACTATGTGAACTTGGGCAAATCACTTAATTTTTATTACACTTAGTTTTCCATCTCCATTATGTAGATTCCTAGTTTGATTGAATTTTTAAGAAATAAATAATAGTAATCCAAGTATAATACTACATAATAAGAATGTACGGAAAATGCTTAGTGAAATCTCTGACCTGCAGACCTATAGAAACATTAAATTACAGCTCTCATCCTTGGCATGCTTTGATCAGAGTCCTTGGTGGTTCCTTGCAAGCTCCTGAATATTGTTCAGTGCTTCTGGCCTATTCATATTCAGCTAGGGAGAGTTTGCCAACTTCAACCTCCTGCAGGTTTTTAGAGGGATTTAGACATCATATGGCAAAGGGCCCAAACTGGACAAATAGCAGACTGAATGGAAAAGATATGTTAAACATACTTTCAGTTGTTAGTAGTGCTAAGATAGTAAGATAGTGATGAAAAAGAAGTCTTTTGAAGTGTACCTGGAACTGGCGCAAAAGTAAGTGATCTATGAAGGTGAAAAATTTTATGAAAGAAGAATCAGTTTTACTTGACTGAATAGATAGGGCACAGGAGAGAAAAACCTGGATCATGCCCAAAGTGTACATTCTAATAAGAGATTTCCAGTTAAGCTGGTCCCAAAAGTATAGCTCCCAATATAAGGGTGGGCAGGAAGTAAAACTATCACATAGACAAGAACAGCAAAAACTTGCCTGGCTCAATTTGGTACCAGATGGAAGGAAAAAAAATCTCCTCTGAAATTTGTAATCACAAGAAATCCCTCATATCCATACCAGTTTGAGATCTAAATTTATCTATGTAGTCTTTTTAAAAACAAACCTCAAGGCAAACAGTTCTCTCTAAAATAATTTTGGATTGATAGTGCCTCAAGGCAATTGGCAGAAGTAATCTTAAATTCCTTTTTAGAATAAGACAATGTTTGCTTAGGCCCAAGCAAATTCTCAGAGATTAATATCTAAGAAATATGAACCCATAATCAATGATTACAAACCATAGAAATTGTAAATTGGTAAATCACTGTAACACTAAAATTGCCATTAACTAGTAAACTTGAATAAGCACATGTGACTGACCTATTATTTATCATCCTAGGTATATACCTTTAAAAATCTTGCCTGTGCATTACAGGACTAGTGCTAGAATGTTTGTATCAGCACCATACATAGTCAATCCAAACTGGAAACAACACCGATATCCATCAACTCTGCATAATCACGTAATGGAATCTTCTGAGCAGCAATGATAAATTGAGTAGAGTTAAACACGTCAACACAATGACTCTAGGAAATACAACATTCAACAAAAGAAGCTTGTCACAGAAGGATATATAGTGCATGGTTTCGCTTTCAGAGTGCTGAGACACTCCATAACATAAATATTTAGCTTGGGTAGGTAAACATAGGTGTTAAAACTGTTTTTAAAGAGGCATGAGAATGATTAACTAGAACAGGGGATGCCTTTGAGAGACAGTTGGGATGGATGGTCCGCATCTTTAATGTAGATTCCTTTCTTGATTGAAATTTTAAGAAGTAATTTATAATAATAACATGTGCATAAATCTACATAATAATAGCATAAAATAATTGGAAGTCTGCAAAGCTGCTTGTAACTTTCGTTCTTGAGGTAATTGGTGTATCTTTTATGATTTTATGGTCTTTCTGTTATGAATGTTTGTCTTATGATTTCTTTTTAAATTGTTCATACATTTTACGTACTCTTTTTGTATTATGGTATGCTTTATGATAAATACATTTTTAAAGAAAAATGGAAATAAAAGCTCCAGAGACACAGTATTTCACAGGATGCATACACACAACTTTCTGGAAAAAAGTTTGAGGGAAAGAATGAGAAAGGGAAAAAAAACATATACACTAAAGTTGTATCCTAAGTGATGAGGATAATCTTGCTATCTTTATATGGATATAAGGAAATACAGAGACTTTATTAAAGTCACATTGCTACCATTAGTATCTAGTTGAAGTGACAGATATATGGTCTCAGTAAATATCATTGCAGTTGTTGAGATGAGCAAATGTGGAACATTGAACTGGAAATGCTTTGGTGCACAGATGGGTACCATGTAGATACAGAATTTTGAGCTTGGAGGGAAAATAGAAGCCACAGTCATGAGGAGGTCACTTTGGGAATGAGTGCAGAAAAGAAAGAAATGTGATTTCTGAATGTGTGGAAAAGGGAAATTTTTCAGTGATAGGTTGAGGCAGTGAGAAACAAAAAGAAGTGAACAGAAAAGTTAAAGGGAAGATTTTTCAAGAAAAAGAAAGTGATCAGTGCCATCAAGTGGTTGAGTATAAAGAGAGGACAGAAGTAGGGCCTTCCTGGTGGCGCAGGTGGTTGAGCGCCGCACTGTGAAGCTGTCCACAGCCTCTGCAGCACAGGTTTGATCCCGGCCGGCCAGTGAGAATCCCACATGGCAAGGCAGACCTCTCCTGTCTTGCCCGCTGCTCCCCTCAGCAGTGTATTTCGGTCAGTCTGCCTGTTCTGTTCCCCACTCTGTCTCCGGTGAATCCTCTCACCCTCCCACGCATCTGGCCTGTATCCCAGTTCTTGTATAAATAAATAAATCTTAAAAAAAAAAAAAAGAGAGGACAGAACTAAAATTAAGTAATGGGATTTGATGATCAAGAGATCATTAGTGAATTTGTACAGAAAGACTTTATTGATGAAGAAAAGCCATGTTGTCATGGCCACAAATATGGATTTTAGTTTTAAGGAAATAAACAATGAACCTAAATCAATCCTTCAAACTGTTTGATGTTTACAAATATTGAAAAATAAAGTAACAATTGTTCATTGAGAATTTGCTCTTTACTCACACTGTTAGTCACCTTACATAAAGTTATCTAATTTCATTCTAACAGATTATTTTATCCCCATTTGACAACTGAAGAAAATTGAGGCACAAGTATCTTAAAATTTTTCCAAATCTACTACCATAAATTAGTGGAGTAGCTGGGATAGATACCAGTTAACCAATCCTCTACACTAAAATACAGCGATAACCATTATTTGGGAAAGGTGATAGGTAGAAAATTGGAAGGAAAGATTATTTTTTGTAGGTTTAAGAAACAACTGAATCTGTTGGCAGGCAGAGGGTAGGGAAGCAGTAGAGAAAAGGAACCTGAAGCTCACAAGGAAGATCTTACTCTTCGCATGCTTCCCAGATAATTGATTAAGAGAATTGGTATATTAGATACTAATGGACCCCAGAGGTTGCCCCCTGCGGTTTAGAAACAATGGAGCAGAACTCTATTACATTCTCACGGAGTCACCAGTCTACTTCTTCAGTCCAGTATTAGCCTGGTCTTGCACCTTGAAATGAACTTAATGAAGTAATTGGAATTATAGAATATGTTATCTGCAAGTACCTACATAGTCAATAGGATATATGGAATGATTGATGAAAGATGAATGAATGAATGAGTGAATGAAGAGTGACTAAGCATAAACTATGGCTAAAGACTTATTAAGACCTTTCATAGAGTAGTGGTTAACAGCCTAGACTCTGGAGTAAGATGATCTGGTTAACATCCCCACCACAATTGTACAAGGATATAGACAATTAATATATTTTATACTGTAGCTAATACAATTAGAATAAGCACTTGTAATGGTATCTAGTTGAAGCCAGAGTTATGAGGTGGTTATTGCTGAGGTTGACACTCAGGGAATGTTTATTCTTTCTAACCACTACTCTATGCTAAATGATATCAGTAGAGTATGGCAGGTCCTTTGAATAACATTTTGTCCAATGTCTTTTCATTATAATGTTGATAAAGGGATAAAGTCTTCTGGCCAGAGGCACTCTCTGTGGAGTTTGCACATTCTTCCGTATTCTGTGGGTGCTCTGGTTTTCTTCCACATCCCAAAGATGTGCAGTTTAGCTTCATTGCTGTGACTAAGTTGTCCCAGACTGAGTGAATGTGGGTGAGTGCAAGCGTACCCCCTGTGATGGGAGGGCTCCTGTCCAGTGTTGGACCCTAAGTCACTGGGATAAGCTTTGGCCACCATGACCCTGGTCTGGAAATAAGTGGGTTGGAAAATGGATGAATGAATGAAACAAGTTATTGTTTAATATTGGAAGTGTTTTGGGTTTTTATTTAGAAGTTTGATGATATATTTGTCACTGGAAATATGCTGCTGAAACTTAACCTACCTTCTGTCAGCCTATGGTAAAATTAATTTCATTATAATGTTCTTTTTACTTAAAGTTGCTGTTTCTAAGACTCTGTCCATGATGCTAAGTGAGGATTTGCTGTACAGTAGTCTGCCCTGATCCATGCTTTCTCTTCTTGTGGTTTCAGTTGCCCATGGCCCACCACCATGGTCTGAAAGTATTGCATATACAGTATGATAAATGGAGAAAGACCACATGCATGTAACTTTTATTACATTACTGTGTTATAATTGTTTTATTTCATTATTAGTTAGTGTTAATCTCTTATTGTGTCCAATTTATAAATTAAAATTTATTGTAAGTAAATATGTATAGGATTCCCATTGAGTGTTTTGGAACACATCCCCCAGATAAGGGAGGGACTACTGTACTAGTAGAAATTGAGCTATTAGATTAATTGATAATCATGTTTAACTCTATCCTTAAAGCTATTTCTTTGAAAAGAAACATGGTTCATTTTTCTTTCCTGTGAAATACAGTAACTAATTAGATAAGACATTGAATGGTAATCAAAGACACTTTCATTTTCCAAATTCTTCTTTCAGATATTGGTCACCCAAGGGAAGAAAAACACTGACAACCTGCTTATATGTATTTTGTGCCTACTAGCTCCTTAGGCAATGACCTCTTCTGTATGACTTTCGTGTGGCAAGCTCAACTTCTCAGGGGACCTAATATCCTTCCATAGTAATTTATCTACAACTAGTGTTAAGAGGCATTGTTTTAATAGTATTCAACATTAAAAAAAAAAAAAACACAGGCCATTGCTAGTAATTAAGACTAATCCCTAGTTGTTTGATGAAATGACAACAAAGAGATCCAACACATCGATACTGTGCCTAAAGCAAAATATTACCTGTTTAACATTAAGGAAATAAGCAGCAATGTATACATTGGTATTGTGGGCAGAGTTTGAAAGGGAAAAAATAGTGAAGAATCCATTGTTTACCCCGCCGCTTTAGCAACACATTTTGGAAAAGTGTTAAGAGACAGTAAGATGAAGACAACTGGGTCTTCATTTGTGCCACATCTGTTTTGTTCACCACTCACAGCCAGATGTTAGCCCAAACAACAGTATTCCACAATGCAGGCTGCATCCTTGGCTGATGGTTGTGAGTAAAAAGAAAGGAGAAACTTCTTATTTCTTTTTGCTGTCCTGTAACTTCCTAAGTTGTTTCACTTCTTTAAGGCAAGCTTTGTTCATTTCTTCTTGCTTTTTCTTTTCCTCCTACTTCCCTCCCCTACACTTTTGTTTTAAGTATAAAATAGCTGATTGCTGTGTATCAGTGTGTTGAGCATATCTGTAAACAATAGAGGATTGAGAACAGTGAAAAAAGTAAATTTTTTTTGTCCTATAGATTTTTTTCTTTTTCCCTAAAGTTCTTAGGTGATAAATAGCTACCTTAAAGAATTGTTTGATAGAATCACTGAGTGAAATTGATATAATGAAGGCATCCACCAGAGAATTCTTATCATTTAGGACAGGTTCATAGACATGAATTCATGAGCAGGTTTCTCAATCCTGGGGTACATGATCCAGTGTGCAAATTGTGTGTGCAAATGTACATTTGAGATGGGTGTGCAATTTTGGTGTGCGTATGCACCTATGTGTAATCATTGAGGGAAAGAATTTGCTCATACATTTTTTTTAAGTCTCAAAAGAATCCAAATACTAAATAGTAGAGAACCACTATATTAGATTTGATTTGTTTTTTGTTTCTGTTTTTGGTATTTTGTATTTGTTGAGGACCACTGAGAGGAAAATGGTAACATATTGCCAAACCTGTTCAATTTGAAGAATTTTCTTGAAATAACACATTTGTGAACTTCTTTAGCCACTGTTTTCATGTACTCATATTCAGAGTTTGGGATGCTTAATTCACAGTTGTTACCTCTGGTGGTTGAAATATCCAGGCAGATTGATGTCATTTGTTCCCAGAACAGCATCAGAGCGCTTCTGGGCAAATTCACAGACAAGTCATTGAGCAGGCACAAAGAAGATGATATTTTATGATACAAGGAGCCATCCTTGTATTGCTAATTTATTTCCAACTGAAATTAATAACCAGACAAAAATGTTAACCTCAAAATAGCAAACTTCTTTAAAAAAAAAAACTTGATATTGAGCTTAATACAAAATATTGTTTTTAACACTAAGCAAATAAACAATGACATGTAGATACTATAGGCAGTATTTGAAAGATAAAATAGTGACACATCCATTTGGAAAAGTTTAACAAGCAGTGAGATAAAGACAAGTGAGACTTCATTTTTGCCAAGTCTATATTTTATATTTCTTTAAATTCTCAGAATTTGGTTGTCCCCTGTCTGGGTTAAACCCATATTTCTTTTTTTTTAATATTTATTTTGCAGAAGAACTGGGTGTAAGCCGGAGGTGCAGGGGGTGAAAGGATTCACTAGAGACAATGTGGGAAGCAGAACAGGTGGATTGACTGAAATACACTGCAAAGGGGAACAGTGGATGAGACAGGAGAGGTCTGTTGCACCATATGTGGCTTAGCTCCCTGACAGGGGATAAAACTCAGGCCATAGAGGTGAGAGCGTGGAGACTTAACCCCTAGCCCACCAGGGAAGCTCTAAATCCATATTTCTTATCCTCCCCTTTCTTAACCCTCTGCTCTAATTAAATGACTTACATGTTTGTTTCAAATCCCAGTATTATTTTAGCAATACCTGTGTATTGCTAAATACACCACTTCAGTGGCTTAGCTTATAGTGTCTGTACCATAGCAGAATCTCAACTTAAAAGCTATTGTTGTTAAGATTTCTATATTTTTCCACGCGATATTTTACTTCATATAGTTATTTCAGCTCAATTTACTTATTTATTTATTTATTTATTTATTTATTTTTAATTTTCTAGAGGCATGTCTTATTTATTTATTTATTTGTTTGGTTGGTTGGTTTATACATGCACTGGGTACAGTCAGAAGCGCGGGAGGGTGAGAGAATTCACCAGAGCCAGAGCGGGGAGCAGAGCAGGCAGAAGGACCGAAGTACACTGCTGAGGGGAGCAGCGGGCGGCAGGAGAGGTCTGCGCGCCATGTGGGACCCTCCTCTGGTGGCCGGGGAGCAGCCGGGGATCGAACCGGCACCGCAGTGGCCGCGGGCAGCTTCGCAACCCAGCGCTCAACCGCTGCGCCACCGGGGAGGCCCTCAATTTACTTATTTATTGATTTATTCACTCATTCACAAAATATTTATAGGTACCAGCTATATTGCGGCAGAAACTTAAAAGAGGAATATACCAATAGTCACTGTCTTATGCTAACTTCAACAATGTGGCGATCTAGATAGGCCAAAGGTTGAAGTCTATTGTAGCCTGTAATCTTTAAACAAATTAGTTTGCTATTTGTTTAGAGCCCAAGTTCTCAACTGAGATTTCTACCTCCCCACCCACAGGATTTTTGGCAATTTGGAAGACATTTTCGGTTGTTGCATGAGCAGTTACTACTGGCACCTGGTGGGTAGAAGCTAGGGAATCTGGTAAACAGTGATACGCACCAGGACTATTGCTGATAGCAAAAAATTATACAGATGAAAATGCCAATAATGCTAAGGTTGAGAAACTCTGACTTACAGAGAAAGCAGTGTTCCTTCAGGGAGAGAGATACTGCTGTAAATGGGAAAGGTGAGGGGAGGGCCTTGGACCCTGGAGCAGTACCTCTCCTTTGAGGTTCTAGCAAGTCAACTCTCATTTAAGTGACTCCAGAGTGAAAGGCCCTTGTAAAAGAAGGAATTTCCTTCTCAATTACATTGCTGGGCATGAATTAGCATTCCTCCAAGATTGGCATCTTGGAGGTTTTCCAACTACCTCCCCCTTAATCTGCCTCCTCTTGTTTTTAAGGGACTTCCAATTTAGGAAGGAAGGACAGGTACAGTGAAACTAGAATAATGTGTGATAAATACCAAGAGAACTCACTGAAATTAATGCTTTGGGAGCACTGAGCAATTAACCTCTGCCTGGGAGGTCTGGGAAGGCTTCACAGACAGGTGGCATGAACAGGGGATTTGAAGGATTGAAGGAGGTATCACCAAATGGCTGAAAGAAGACACTTTACTCCTTTAAGCCATACTCTGCGTGATTGCATTTATAACCAGCGATGAGATGTCTTTTGGCTGCCCTTTTAAGAAAACCTGCTTCTGTATTGTTCTGCACTAAGCAAGATTCCTTTACAGACTATGCCCCCAAATTTGCTGTTATTCCTCTCACGCCTTTTTCCCATTAGGTGGTTTCAACAGTGCAATTGTAGATATGAGGGTTCGGCAGTAATTCAGAGTTGTGAAATTTCAGTGGATGAATTATAAAATTGTTTTTTGTTGTTTTAAAATTCATATGGACTTAGTTATTTGCTCCTGCTAATGCTTTCAAGAGATTTTTCCAAGACCTTAGCTTGCTAGAAAATATATAGAAACTACACTTCATAATCTGTGTATACATTTTAAATGCTTTCCAAGTACAATCTATGGTTCCAACACATGTCTGTGTCCTGTAGAAAATTCCAAGAGAACATTGTCCATAAATTCCTGTTAAAATAGCATAACAATTAAATGTATTTGTGAAACTATGAATGGAAAAACCTTGTGATAGCTTGATACAAGATGTTAAGTTTCTGATACAAAGGAACAAGGAGGATTTTGTAATGTAACAACTATTCAATATTAAGTTTCAGGGTCTCTTTACTCTCCAGAAATGATGGTATTTTGATTTAACTTGCCTGGATATTTTGACAAATTTTCTATTCCAGTTCAGAATCAGTTATAACATCACAAAGAAATTAACTTTTAAGGAATTTGCTCTTTTTCTGGTGACTTTACAAAGACCTTCAATTAAAAATCTCGTTTTTTCTATCTTTTAATTTGGATTATACACTAGGTAGTTAGAAACATGTATATTAGTTTGATTGTTCATCAAAATGTTTTTCTTGTTTTGTTTTTTAGTCTGATGCCAACGCAAGTTACTTAAGAGCAGCTCGAGCTGGACACTTAGAAAAGGCCCTTGATTACATAAAAAATGGAGTTGACATCAACATTTGCAATCAGGTTAGTTATTGTTGCTATTGTTTTGCTTTCTAGTTAAAGAGGTAAAAATCCAAACTTTAAATTACTTAAATGTTTTTTTAGATGTTGCCAAGACTTTCTGGTTTTGGCTTTTCTCTTTTTTTCCTGTTAAATTTCACCAGCTTGAATTATCAAATGAGTCTGTGCTTTTTTTAGAGGATTATTCAGAAATATAGTCATGTGTCTTTAATAATTCCTAAAGTTTATTAACTAATGATACCAAAACAGTCCCCCTAACTTTTAAGTAGTTCTATTCCACATATTAAGTTTCTATACCGCACATATGCAAGTAATGGTGTGATGGTGTGATAGTTATCTTAAGAGTTCTTGTTAGTCTGCTTACTGCACTCTTTTCAACCTGCTGAGTAAAGCTTTCCCTTTGCTTTTTAATCAGAATGGATTGAATGCCCTCCATCTTGCTTCCAAAGAAGGTCATGTAGAAGTGGTTTCTGAACTGCTACAGAGAGAAGCCAATGTAGATGCAGCTACAAAGGTCAGTACCACGTTTAATGCTTCTTCTATCACTTGCCAAATTCAGTGAGGATTCAGACCTCAATAAGAATCAGGGCAAATTTCTCATGAGATACCTGTCAAATTTGTTGTCTTCGGGGAACTTGTAAACAAAGAGGGCTTTTGATATTTTGTAAAAATGTCAAACCATGCAGGAAAAAAATGTGTGAGTTGATATATCTTTCTTTTTATCTTCTAGAAAGGAAATACAGCATTGCACATAGCATCTTTGGCCGGGCAGGCAGAGGTGGTAAAGGTCTTGGTGACAAATGGCGCCAATGTTAATGCACAATCTCAGGTAACCTAACTCTGCCACAAAAAAATGTTATTATGATTTTTAAATAATATTCTTTGATTATTAACTTCCTATGTACAGTCATTTGTAATTCTTACATGTAAGAGATAGAGATTTTAAAGCTGTCCATAATTGTATGACTGGTACTTATAGTCACAATTATTTCAGGGATATCTGTGATTCACTGTCTTCTCTGTCATGATGCTAGCCAGTTTCTGTATTTAATAACCTACAAAAGAAATGGTTATGCCCATAAATAAGGAATTTAGAAGTTTAAAATATATCAATACCTTATCTATTTGAAAAAGGAAAGACACTGTTGAATCTCTGTATACTAAGGCATGATTGTTGTTCCCTGAAACATTTAGTCCCCAAATTTTAAAATTTCCAGATTCTTTGTGATAGAAATATGCTAAAATGTATTTATTCAGTAGTTCTACCTATAAGATCTCAGTCCACCTGTAAGATCTCAGTCTTGCATGAAGTTCTAAAAAGGAATACCAAGAGATTATGTTGATAGATTTTAAGTCTAAAAGAACTATTTCACTTTATTAGTTTAAAAATATAAGTCCCCATTATCCAAATCATGAGTCCCCATTGACGTGAGGTTATATTGGAAAGCAACCTTCATTACAACATACAGATATCCACCTGACCATTTCTAAAACTGATTCCTACTTAAACATTCTTCCTACTTAAATGCTGTCATTAGCCCCAGTTTGTCAGTATTTCCTCAGGGTGTTGGATATTGAACAATTTGAATATAGACTGGAACCACAAGTTTTGCAAAAGATGTAGGATTTTATGAATTCAGGATAAGCAATGAAATAGCACAGCCCATCCGTGAGTACATGACTTTCTCGCACCATTGCACTAGCCAGTGTGAAGAATTAGGATGATTTCCTGATAAATGTTCCAAATGAAAATGATTTAAAAAATCAGAAGAGTAAATAAAGGGGAAGAAATTAGGTGACGCCTTGATTCTCAAGTACTTCTTGCAAAAAACTTTGATTTGCTTATGCCATAAAAATTAAAAGTGATGAGTGTCAAGCTGGCAATTAACTTTGTTGGAAAAGTACAGTTTTTCTCCATAAAGACTTAATTCGGTCTTTGTTCCTTCTGAGACCATGTACATGAACACAGTTATACCTACATTTTGCTAAATCATATCAACTTGCCATGACAACTTCTAGTTTTGTCTTTCAAGATGAAGTGCATTTCACTTTATTTATTATGAATTTTTGATCTCCATTTTAAGAGTGTTGATTTCTTCAGTTTTTTTCAGTACTGATTATTAGGATAATAAGAACCTCCCTCTATTTCTGGGTCCACAGAATCTGCTGCAGGGCTTCCTGGTCTCTGCTCCAGCCCAAGCAGTGATAGCTCTGGTGTCCTTAAATAGCCTGTCATGGAAAAGCAACTGTACCATGTTTCTCCCCACATGAGTTCTTGTACATTTGGTCTAATTTCTTTCCAGTTCCCTGCGGTTGGACCTTTGTTACACGGTTTATGCCACTTATCCTGATTCTCTGGGGGAGTTCATTTGTAGTCATAATGCTTTTCCAGAAAAGAATTACATAAAGCTGAATATTGATAAGTACAGTACTTTGAGAAAGATACAGAGCAGCTGATTGCAAGAGAAGCATTATGCTTTTAAACCAATTTTTTTAATGCCTACGAAACTATTTACTGGAAAGTGACTAATGTTAAACTCTGAGACAGTTAGAAAACTAATCCATTTTCATTTTCTCCCTACTCTTCCTGCCTCACCCCAACAAGGGAGGAACAATTAACCTTCTTTGAGACACTGCACACATTCTTGACTGTTTGGAGCAGCTGTCGCTTTAAATCTTCTCTGCAGTGTTTGGGAGAAGTGGTGCTTGAAATAAAATCCTAGCCTGATTTGATACCAATTTATACACATTCCCTACTGATGATCAAGTGAGGAAGAAATATATAGGCTGTGAAATTCCCTGTTCATTGCAGCTGTTCTTGGAATACCGTACGCACAGTTCACAGTAGCACCCCTTCATCTGGGCATCAGCCCCACAGGCTTTCTGCTCTGCATTGTCCTATGTACATAGTAAATAATGAGATGACCACAAACAATGGTTTTTTCACAATAATTTCTGGCAACAAGTTTTCAATAGGAATGTTTATAAAGAACAACAAGTAGTAATGTCTTGAAATAGATTGAATTCCATTTCTTTGGCAGCATATAAAACATCCTAGGAATATTAATACTGAAGACAATTATCACTCCAAGTGAAATTTTAACCCGTAGACAATATTTAGAAGACAACAAGAAATAGTTTTCCCTCACCTTCCTTAAATGTAAAAGTTCTCCTTAACTTGAAAATAAAAATGACAGCAGGAGAGGCCAAGTTCTGACCTTAGAAACTAAAACTATAAATTAAGAATTTGTAGGTATTACTTTAACTCTTCTCAATGCCTTTATCAAAGGTCTTAAAAACTAGTTGGCTTTTTCTTATCAGACTGAAAACAGTACAAAAATCATTTAGGTCTATCCTGAAAATAAATTGGGTTCATTAACTAAGTTGTGATTATAAAGAACTCTGCTATGATTAAGCCCATTATACTTTGTACTAAATACAGCAACAATGATTAAGTGTTGGCTGTTGAAAAATCTGACTGCCATGTCAAATGACATCCCTCGCTCTTTTTTCCTTCTCTATCTTTATTCTGTAAAATAAGGTAGCAACTGTGTTTATTAGGAAGCAGAGTCTGTTTCAAATAACATTTTAACTCTCAAAGTATTCTAAGTGGACAGATTTGCACAGTCATGTTAACAAAGGCAAGACCCTTTAAGCCAGTGCTGCCTTGCTATTCTGTATAATCTTTTGTGTCCCATGGTGGGGAGGTCAGATTCAGGGGCCATGGTCTAACAAATGGGTGTGATACAAAGAGAACTTCTCTGACTTTTGACCTTATAACATACCTCCCAATCTAAGCAATCCTCATGAAAATTAACATCATATGCAAATTAATGCAAATCTATCCCCATGCCTTTAACAATTTCTTTTTAAAAGCACTTTTATGATGTACAGAGAGAGGCTGGCCTTAGGAAACTAGGATGGATTGAAAAAAATTGCATACATGAAATTTACACCCTTACTTAAATAGACGCAGAAGCATTTCTATTTTATTTTGTAGGGTATTATAATGTATGGCTTGGTACTATCTATAAAATTAAAAGTCCACAGATTTGCATGCTTATATTTGCATGCTTTAGCACTGCAAAAAATGTTCAGAGCAGAAGGTATTGAAGATATTGGGTAAAATCAGACACCAAACTGCATTTTTGTTCAGTCTTGAGCTGTTCTGCCTTTTGAGAATTGAGTCTATTGTTGCTACAAAAAAAGAAAATGCAAATTGGGCACCCATATGTTCCTTTTTGGCCTGCTTTTTGTTTTGGAAATTTCCTCAGTTAGGAAATTAATATAAAAACAGTGGTATACTTTCTTCTCTTCAGAGAAAAATTATGTTTTTTTTCTGAAATCTAGCCATTCTCTCAGTCCAGGGGCTATTGCATGGAAAATCATCACAGCCTTAAGTTGCCCTGTGACAGCACATTGAATTTCTTGTGCCCTAAGCCTTTTTGTGCTAAAGAGTAATGGTAGCATTTTTATTCACTCTATAATCTACATAAGTGGGAAGATATAGCTTCCCTAAAAGAAAAAGGGTTGATATTGATAAATGAAAGCAAACAGATGTAGATGCTGGTTGACTAGCACAAAAGCAAAACAAAATAGAAACCTTCCAACTCCACTAGCAATGTACTCTGTTTAGAAAGGCCTCACCAAAACATTTTATCAATATGGCCAGTAGAACATAGTAACAATAAACTTCAGGAATGTTATTAAATAGAAAGTTTGGATGGAAGAAATGTGAATCCCTGTGTCACATTCCTCTGCCTCTATAAGTTTGTGTTTCTGATCTTGAGCTTGGTAACTGATAACTTAGTTTGTTATAATTATGTATAAAGCAGAGTAAGTAGACAAGTAGAGTGCTCTGATGAATAAAATGTGTACTCTGTGGTATATTTGCTATGTGACATCACTTTTATCTGCATTTTTTAAAAGATTTATTTTTATTCATGTATAAAAGAACTGGGGTATAGGCCAGAGGGGTATGGGCTCGGGGAGAGGCTGGTGAGAGGATTCACCAGACACAGAGCAGGAAGCAGAACAGGCAGACTGACTGAAATACACTGCTGTGGGCTGCACCAGGCAAGACAGTAGAGGTCTGCTGTATGAAGTGAGTTAGCTCTCTGGCCGCCTTGGCTGGTGATAGCTTGATAGTGCTGAGACTTAGCCCCTGCGCTACCAGGTGGCCCTACCTGCATCTTTTTAACTTACTTTCTAATTCTGAGCTATAAGCCAAAAATAAGTGAGGTCAACAGATACTGAGTTATAGATAAGTAAGGTAGTCATTTATAAATGATATTTTAACTATAAACTAAATATTTTAGTCATAAAAATTTAAGTAATATTTGATAATACCTAGTTTAGAATAGATTTACATCTATTCTTTGAAATTGCATATTATATATGATAAAATTTCTAGAACATTCACTTAAATAGAACTGTATCTGTAAAATATATTCAGAGATGTTGTTACAATTTGAAAATTTCTTTTAATGTGTATATCTTGCAATAAGATTTAAAATATTACAGTATTTCATAGATATCAAATATATCGCTCTAAAAAACAAATGCATATCTGTAACACATATAATTAGAAACTGAAAGTATATATTCATTTGCTTGATTTCAAATTCTTTGGCATTTTGGATGCTTTTCAGACAGACATACATATAATGCATGTATGCATGCATGTATGAATACATACATCTAAACATATATATATATATATACACATATGCACACACACATATCTTAGCAAAAATATCCAGAAATTTATGAAACATATACTGTTAATTAAATTCTACTTTGAATTTGAAGCATACCATTTTGCAAATAGGTATTATTCTCTGTTCTAAATGACTATCGTAGAACTTACCATGTATGGTAAGTTTGAAGATATTGTAAATTAATTCCTCCCAAAATAGGAAATGTTTCACATGCTTAATTTCATGTAAAAGTATCACATCATTTATTTAAAATAGTTCATTGTTTGGGAGCTGCATTGACCAAATATATTGTTCTTCATATCCTTACAGCATCTAGTAAAATCCTTTACTCATAGTAGACATTAAGTGCTTGATGATTAAATGGATGTCCTTATTTATCTAAAGTGGATATGTTATGAATTATATTTAGACTGTTCACTATTGAATGAACTACATTCAAAATACAAATTATGAAGTATAATTGTGAATTGCACTTACGAATTCTGCTTAAACTGTGGTACTTTAGGTTTTCTAATAAATATTAGCTACATTAAAGTGTCATCAAAATTATATCTGAGCATTTCTTAGAATTTATAATATCAGTACAGTGGAAAAATTGATTGTGCTAGAAAGCTTCACATAAACATTTCTTTCTTTGCAGAATGGTTTCACACCATTGTATATGGCAGCCCAAGAAAACCACCTGGAGGTTGTGAAGTTCCTTCTTGACAATGGTGCCAGTCAAAGCCTTGCCACGGAGGTAAGATGTTTGTTTTTTTTCTAGGTGTAAGTTGCTCCAGGGTGTGAGTAGCTCCACCCTGGCATTGTGTTGTTTGCTATTTACATGTTTATCTGAGAATAATCTTCTGTCTCATAATTTTGCCTCAAAGAAAACCCTGGTTTTAAATATTTTTGTGATTAAGCATTAATTTTAAATGTTTTTGTCCAGATTTAAGTTAACCTAATTTTAATGATTGAACTTCTATATTTCTAAAGTTAACTAATTAATTAATGCTTCTAAACAAAACTATTATACATTTTAAAGATTTAGATAAGGGTGACATTTGAAGAACAAATTTGCAACCTTGAACAGAAGGATTATTTAAGAAGGTTATTTAAATCTTTGGTACAATCTTTGGTAATGCAGTTTATTTTTTCAGGTCATCAGAACAGAAGGTTGATATTTCTTGTGAAGTATATCAATAGAAATTAATTGCTAATGATAAAATACCAGTGTCTTGTTCTTTATTTCTAACAAAATGAATTAGAACAAATGAAGGGTTGTCATTGTCATTATATCACACCTTTGTCTTGCATTCTAATGTGTTCCCTGCATGACACAATAAAGAGGGTGTTAGGGGGAAAAGGCGGTCCCAAAGCAAATTCCATACAGGCTTTGTGGACTCCACCCCCACCCCAGGTCAAAGCCAAAGACACTGAGAACTCCAAATCCCATCACCACCAAAGGGAAGGTGGCTGGGACCTGAGGGTGGGGTTAAGCAGCCAGGTGGAGTCCACAAAGCCTGTATGGAATTTGCTTTGGGACCGCCTTTTCCCCCTAACAAGGGCAGTAAAGGAATTGCTTATAACCTTACCCACATTTTCTGATGCCTCCCAGGGAAACCACTAAGTAAATGAAAAAGTAATTTGCATAAAAAGAAATGCAAAGTATATAAAAATATCCTTCCTCTGATTCACAGTCAAAGAAGTGTTAATTTATTAATCAGGTAAAAAATGATCTAATCTCTTGCCAGTGAAATGAGGACAAAATTTGAGGGATAGGTGAAGTTGAAATTTGCTTACAGTATTAATGAAGTTCATAATTGATTACAGCACTTGTGTAGAACTTTTGGAAACTATCAAAATGTATCAAAAATGAATGTTTACCTCCATTTTTACTTAGCAATTCCATATCTAAGAATTTATATTACAGTTATAATAAAGGAAAATGCAATGTTAGTATATAAGTTCATTAACATAAGTAATACCAATTTTTTAAGTGGAAATAACCTAAATATGCACAAATATGGAACCTGCTTAATAAATTTTGTTATATTAACACAAAAGTGTTACAGAGCATATTAAAAATGAGGCAAGGCGATCTATCCAGATAGAGGAAAATGTCATAGAATACTGTTACAGTGGTGTGCACTGAGAGATAGGAGGCAACCTTACTTTTCCCTTTACCCTTCAGAACTGTTGGGGATTTTTGTAATGAGAATGTTGTTTTTGTAATAATACTCTTAAAGGTAAGAAATGACTGCTGGTTGATAACAAAAGAACAAGCATTTAATAAGTGGAGCACAGTACCTCTCCTCACACTTGGGGAGAACCTGGCCTGACCATAGTTCTTGAGTATGGACAGGTCTTATCAGTGAGGGGAGAATGGAGACAGGAGAGGGGCTATTGCATAAAAGAAAGTCTACTCCCATTTTTACATGGAAATACTAAATATATGATCAACTAAATGAAAGTGTTTTCATCGTACTTTCTTCACATGTGACAGTTAATATTCTTTTCTGTGATACACAGATCCCCAAGTATCTCTCCTTTGGAAACAAACATAAGCCCAACTTGATAGTAATAGATTCAAATTAACTTGTAAACTAATCACCACTGGTTCATCAGTTCTCCAATTTTTCTTAAAGATTTTTCTTTCAAGATCCAAAACAGATACTACAACCAATGTAAAGAGATACATTGTGTAAGCTCTTCAAACCAGTAGGCTTTTGGCAAATATTTAAAAATATTTTTACTCTTTTGTTTCATTTCATGATAGTTCTGTGACGTTAAGAAAGAAAACAGGGTGGAAAAAAATTAAGGCAGCATATGTGCAATCAATTCTTAAAATGCAGGAGAAGAGCAGGTAAAAAAAAAGAGAAAACTGACCAAATTGAGCATGTGATGTTATCAGTGATCTACATCCATATATTGGCCTTTAAAAAAATAAGAATATTGAGCCTTACAGCAGGAAGAGCATTTCCCTTCTTTTTGGGAATACTTGGGTCATGGCTACAGAACACAGAAGCAAGAGACACACAGGAAAGGATGGGGTCTAGTTTTTCTCCAGTTGGAAGCAATTGTCAGGATAACCAGAAGACATGGGACACTTCACACTTCAATTCACCCACATTTACTGTCTCCCTTTACTTGGGTCAGGATAGCCAGAAGGCACATATATGGGGATTCCCAAGTGTCCTGGGTCAGACAAACCCAGGCTCCCCACTTTCAGGAAAGAGGGAGGGAGGGAAGGAAGGAAACAGATAAATGTTCTGTGGAATAACAAGTCACATGTGTCTTCATGAGGCTTGCAGGTGCCTTGCTACCTCAACAGCAGCTGTCTGTTTATCTAAAGGTGTCTGAGCTTTTGAAACTTTTTGTCTTCTTTAGGCTTATTCGTATTAGAGAATTAAAAAACAGCAGCAAGATATAGTTGTTTTATTAATACAGTGTATTAACCCTGCTATTATTGCTCTTCTTAATGATGCTATTTGTATTATTTGTACAGAAGGCTGTATTTACAAAACAAATGGTACAGAGAATAAAGGATCATTTGAATTGCAAGTTTTAATAGAAATTTCCATTTATTACATGATGTGATTTTGCCCAGTTCTTTCAAATACATTTCCCCCCCTAAATACCTTGTGTGTATATGTGTCAAGTCTTCGGCATGATTTTGTTTTAAAGTCTTTTCTCTATTACTGTGTAGTGCATATTATGTATTTTCCTTTATCTGTCTTCTTTTGCTAATTAAGATTCTAAAACACGAATTATATTTATTTGTCCATTTGTTCCACCAGTAATTATTACCTAGCTATTATGTGTCAGACTCTACACAAAGCAGTGAAGGTTCTCATGGAAAGCCTATTACATCACCTTTTAGCTTATATTTCTCTCTTAAGAATAACCACACAAAACAACCCAAACTATTTAAACTTGGTTTGGAAACAGAATCTGGAGCTGCTAATTCTAGCTATTAACACTTTAAAGCTGGAATCTTTGTGTGTTTAATTGGCTTATGCAGGAAGCACTTTCTTGTCAATGCTAATCGTCTCAGTGGCAGTTTATTTTCTGGTGCAAAGTAGTTTCCTTTATGTACAGGCCCTGTGGATTTACAAATTCATATCCATGGAACTGTAGCTATAGCCATTTAGTTTTGATTCAGAACAGAAGCAAGCTGTCATTTGTATGCTTTAGGTTTTGTTCAGGTTTTAATAGTGAGATGCAACATTAACTCTTAATCTACAGATTTTCTTTTATCACGCCTTCAAAAACAATGTACTTTTGAGGTTTTTTGCAAAGATGATACATTACATAAATTAAAAAGTACAA
Organism: Talpa europaea; assembly: GCF_964194135.1. Taxonomy (NCBI): domain Eukaryota; kingdom Metazoa; phylum Chordata; class Mammalia; order Eulipotyphla; family Talpidae; genus Talpa; species Talpa europaea. Next base: position 51,724,862 of record NC_140077.1, read on the forward strand.
TGAGAAGCAAAAAGCAGTAAAGGTCACTGCTAATTTTCCTTAGCAATAACATTTTTTTTTAAAGATTTATTTATTTTATTTATACAAGCACTGGGTACAGTCAGAAGCACGGGAGGGTGAGAGAATTCACCAGAGCCAGAGCAGGGAGCAGAACAGGCAGAAGGACTGAAGTACACTGCTAAGGGGAGCAGCGGGCACCAGGAGAGGTCTGCGTGCCATGTGGGACCCTCGCCGGTGGCCAGGGATCGAACCAGCGCTGCAGAGGCTGCGGGCAGCTTCACAGCCCAGCGCTCAACCGCTGGGCCACCAGGGGAGGCCCAGCAATAACATTTTGTTTCTCTAAATTTGTTTATATATTATTGGTATGAAAATGAGATAATATATTTATGCAGCTGTGTAGATTACTTTTCTCATAACATTACATTCTATCTTTATGTCCTCAAGTGTAAACCTGTAGTGGTATTCTGGTGACACTTTGTATCCTACCCTTTTGTTATCTTACTTTGGTTGCCAGGATTATGCTGGTTATAATAATGGTTATCCTTTTCCTCTTCTGGGTCTTCTTGGATAGTAAAGTTGACAGGATCCAGTAGAGCTTAAACTAGATTGTGAGATGTGGAGAATTTGTGTATGCAGAGCAAGGAGAATGGCATTTCAGGTGGGCTAAATAGCTGGAATATAGACACCAAATAGTCTGCACATGCATGGTTGGTAAGGAGACTATAGGCAATAGGAAAGGATGTATACAGAGGAGCCTGTATCTTATCCCTTATTTGCCTTGGGTCAATGTTTTGCACCTCTTTGAATATAAACATGCCAATTTGCAATCAATAGCAGGAAGAAGCCCTTGTCTATTTTCCAGCTAGGAAAAGATGAAAAGTGGTGTTTTAGGAAGACCAACAAAGTATCAGTATGCAAGTATATTCTTTCTGCCTTGCAAACACTCTCTTCTGGTGGAGTAGCCCCCTATTTGTACAATGACTACAGATATAAAATATTGTGGCCCAAACAAAGCAATAAGTAACTTACTTGCCTGTTCTCTAGGAAAAATAAATTTTAAATATTCTTTTGAGTGGATGATAATAAAAGCAATGCAAAATTAAAATTTGAGTCAGGATTTCCCACTCTGTGCTGTTTATTCTTTCAGTGAGCATTACTCATGAAATGCAGAGCTGTCTTTTCTTTGTTGAAACCCAAGGCAACACAGTGGGGAGACTCAAACTGTATAGATGTGTGTGTGTCTGAATTTATTCTAGTCATATTTTGCCCGAGTCTTTGTCTTCTTTCCTCATAGCCAGAGAAACCAGTAGTCTTTCATATAGACCTTTCTTAAAATAGCATTAACTGTGTTTCATTCATTTATGTGGACTGAGTGAGCACCACTTAAATGGTAAGCAACAAGGCACAGTGATGAACCAGACAAGCAAACTCCCTGGTTTTAAATGTTATATCTTATTTAAATGAGCTCCTTTGAAAGTGTTTCCCCTATTTAACTGGAATATTGCTTTCACTGAGGTTATTTTATGAACAGAAAATGAGGGCATCTTCTTCTCTATAGGTCGTGCTTTTGTGCATTTTCAAATTTGACTGAAGTAATGTCTATCACTTTTCACCAGAACTGAAACCCTATAAACATTAAAAATTTCTTGTTGCTTTGTTAAACTATATTTTGACATTGTCTTGTCACTTGTGTGTCTACATAAATGTTAGCCATAATAACCTTCAACAAAAACTGACACTCGATCATCTTCTTATTCATAAATTGGGTTAAAAAAATTCCCTTGGCTCCAGTCTTGACCTGTCCATTTATTTGCAGGATGGCTTCACACCATTGGCGGTAGCTTTGCAACAAGGTCATGATCAAGTAGTTTCACTCCTGCTAGAAAATGACACTAAAGGAAAAGTGCGTCTCCCAGCTCTTCACATCGCTGCCCGAAAAGACGACACGAAAGCTGCCGCCCTGCTCCTGCAGAACGACAACAATGCAGATGTGGAGTCCAAGGTGAGGCCAAGGGCCAAGGTGGCCTGTCATGCGGCTGTTCTTTGTCAGGCATCCAACCTTTAAGAATGCCTGATCTCCCTCTTGGCAAGCTTATGCCAAATACTTAACTTCAGTAGAAGGTGTGAACATACAGATCCAACATACATAGCCAATTGATGGTGCATCCCTCTTAGTAAATAAGGCCAGGAGGTACCTGTGGATGTTGCCCTATGCATGCTAACAGGGAGGCCACACCAAGGGAAGCTGACTTATATGCACCTGAGAGTTTCCTTCCTTTTAACATGTACTTGAAATGCATTGAACACTTCAGCTCAGACTTTAGGGTGAAAGGTGCAAAAGGCTAAATGACAATGTACACAAATAAACCCTTGTGGATATCTAAGATAACACGCCACACACAGTATTTATCTGCTGCAGAGAGTGTGCCAGCAGCCAGAGTCCCAGCCAACATTTCCCATCATTTTGACACATATGACTTGGACGTCTCTGTGAAGGAAATGTGGCGTGTGGAATAGGTCATTGTGTAGCCCTTCATTCAGACTAGCTTTCTTTCTGTGCCTATTGTGCTTCCATCATAGCCCTCATCTTCATTACTTAGTGGTCATGAGCTTTCTGCAATCCATATCACCAATAGTGAACTAACCGTTCATTTTTTCCTCCTCTTTGCTTCCAAATGTGTTAACCTAGATGGTGGTGAATAGAACAACAGAGGTATATATATATATATATATATATAATACATATACATATAATCTGTATCTGCATCATCATTTCCCCATTACTTAGTGCTGCTGCCTCATTTCTTTCCTTTCTTTGCATTGCCTTCTGTAGGCTTACATACCTGCTTTCTACCCCATCCCCAAAGTAGCATGTGCCAGAGAAGACAGTAGTTTGCTTTACCAGGGCTTTCTGCAGCTGAACCTGGTGTTTGAAAGGAAACTTTAAGGATATTGCAATAGAGTTTTGTGAGATGAAGAGTTTTGACACTTTAGATGCTTAACAGCTATATCTAAAGCTGCAGACAACCCTGTCATTCTATTTCTCTAGGACTGATTCTTTAGAATTTTGCATGACACTTACCCTCCGTGGTGTCAGCAAAAGGAAATTGACCTCAGGATGGTACAATTTGATCCACCCTTCCACAAGAGTCAGTGAGATAGCTAGCATGGCTTAGAAGCTTGCTAACAATTTAGAAATGCATCTAGTTCCTATAAGGTTTCAATCTTTGGGGACTAAGTGAATTGCTGCATGTTTTAGCATTTTTTTAAGGAAGTAAAATGATCTTGGTATGAATAAGCCAGAAAAAAAAATGTGTTGTTGAATAAATATTTGCTAATAAAGAGACCAACTTGTGGATTCTTTAGATAGAATGCAATCAACCATTATATAACACCAATTGTAGTAGTACCTCTTCCCCCCAAATTGCTTTTATCATCAAAATTGGCTTTTTCTATTAATTTGATTCCATATTGATTATATAAGAATATTTCAATTTTCACAAAGAATTTCAATGGGTTACTTTACCATCAATAAAACAGTGATACTAATCAAGTTTTTTATAAGCCATAAAGATTGCTCTTATCATCTATTTTCACTTTTTGAAATGTTGACTTTTGTATAGTCCTATAATTACTAAAAGTACTCTCTACCCTGGGTTCCTCTCTGGCTACTCCTCCGCCTCCAAGTTTGGCGTTTATTTGAAACCCCATGAGCAATTGGCACTAATGGAAAGAAACCTAGTACAGAATGGAATGTGGACCTCAGCATATTTTGCTTCCTCATTTTTACTTGGGTGGAGTTATGGTGTTCACATATCAAGGAGCCGACAGGAGTCATTTGAATGTCTGCTGTGTTTTCTTTACAGAGTGGCTTCACTCCGCTCCACATAGCAGCTCACTATGGAAATATCAATGTGGCCACGTTGCTGTTAAACCGAGCGGCTGCTGTGGACTTCACTGCACGGGTAAGAGTACTGCTCTGTGACATGCGCTTAAAGCGTTTGAAATGGATTCTTGACTCTCCTTTCCCAACATGAGGAGGAAGTTGAGACAAATGACCTTCAAGGATCCTTCCACTCGATGCAAGCTTTGAGTTTCTACTTATCTTAGTGCAGTTTCTTGCTTTTACACAGGTGTGCCTATTTCCTAGCATGGAAAGGAAACCAAAATTAGGGTGGCATTGAGGGGCAGGCGATAAATATATAAGTAGATCTACAGAAGACGTAAGTCAAGTAATTACGACTGGAACATACAACTGCTGCCTAGTTCGTTTCTGAGACACTTAGCAACTGGTGACTCAGTAGCAAGAGTGCCTTAGATCTCAGTGTCTTAACCTTACAGATGGGTATGGCTGAAATATCTGGATGAGACCCACACTTTGGAGACAATCTTCTGTTTCTGTCTTCTGTTCCCTATAAACTCTGGTGATGAGCAACAAAATTCCGTAACCTGAATAAGGTCACCTTCATAGAAAAATGAATCACAGTTACCATGTGTACCTCTAGACAGCTGGAATATCAGTGCTGAATAATACTATTTGAATGTAGTAACTTGTCTCACGCTAGCCTTGATCATCAGAAAGGTCATCTTTGGAAGTGGAACTGAAGCAGAAGGCAGAATTGAGTAATGACTTAAAGTGAGGACTCAGACTCCCCCACTTCATGTTTTGGCACTAACTCTCTATGTCTGTCAGGTTCCTCATTTATAAGATGAAGTAATATAATAATAACCTTAAATAATAATACAATGGCAAGACTCCCTCATTGGGCTACTGTGAAACTTAAAGGAAAATGTCTGAAAGCCCTTAGCACAGTATCTGACATATCACAGCCACGAGGCTTTGATTCCACGTGTTTACTAAAACCTCTCTTAGTAGAGGAGAAACAGGACTAGATCAGATAAGGAAATAGGGTAGGATACTAGCGATATGATGGTAGTTTCAGTAGCAGTAAAAGTAATACCACCTTTGACGTCACTACTGGATGCTGCCAGGCAAAGCATTTTTAGATCATTTATTATTATATCAAGGAAAGTGTCCTTTATGCCTGTTTTACAGAAGAAGCAACCAAGGCTTAGAGGTAAGAAGTAACTAGATCACAGAGCTGGCAAATTAGAGAAGGCAGGATTTCAGCTCTGCACCTCTTAACCACACCGCTATCTGTCTCCCTTTAGGTAATTTGAGGAGTTCATTTTCTTTGCCTTCTTATCCTTCATTAGTGTTATAGAAATTAATAAGAACTTAGACTATACTAATATATAAGCTATTTCTTACTATATTGTCATCAGCTTGCTAAAAGGCTTTATCAGTTTAAATGACACCAGAGAGTCACTCTAGACCTCTGTTCCTATTGCATTAACTGTATCCTTAGGATTCAGTGACATATTAGATCCAAAGCCCAGGCTGACATTTTGCATGACAGAGTCACATATATATATATATGGGCATGTCAAAGTTAAAACTGAAGCTCATGTCTTTGGGATACATTCTTCTGGTTTTATTTCTGTAATTCACAATATAATGAAAAACCTTATTAAGTTGCATCTTCTAATTAGAACATTTGGAAAATTCATGTCAGGATGGTATTTGCAGTTTGCGCCATTGTTCAGAAATTTCCCGATGCTGCTGAAAAAAAGATTGGGGCAATGTTTAAACAAGTTAAGAAGAGAAATTACAGTATCTTTTAAATCCTTCAAGCAAGTCCAAAACATCCATTTATATTAAGACAATGACTGTACTAATTGCAAATGATGCTTTAATTTATTAATTAGAGATTAATGGAGACCTCAGACCCAGGGGTTTGTTTAGGTTGTTAAGCTTGCCTGAGTCACCATATGTAATTTAAAATAATCACACCGCGCTTTTCTTTAAAATATGTTAAAATTCAGACTTTTTTACTAACCAAGAACACATTTTCTCCAGCCACTCCTAATGAATGAAGTCTCATAGCCTTCTGAGCTGAAGGCTGTGGTAGAATTTGATTGTGCTTTATAGGAAGCCTGCTCTGTTGTTTATACCCTGAGAGTGTGTGCTTCTTTCTGCATTTGGTCATTGATGACTTGCTTTCGGGTGTCTGAGAAGAACCAGCTTTCATGAAGAACTTAAGCTAAAGTACCTACTAGTTGCCTCAAAAAACCCATTTTAGGTTGCAAATCTCTACTAATTCTATTATGCAGTAATCCAGCATGTGTACTTTTGTACTACAGAAACCTCTTCTAGCCCAACCTCACTGTAGTCTTTCTAGGACATTGAACTGATTATCATGTTCTCTCAGGAATGAGCAGAAATAGTAGGTGAAAATAAAAGGCCCTGGAACACAGATGGGATCAAATTTCACCTGGTCAGAACAATAAGGGGAACATCTTTAAGTCTTGATTGCTAAGAACTGACTGGAATTCATAACCATAAAAGATTTTTTTCAGGAACAACATTTGTTAGTTTTTTTAATTGTGGTGACAGTGATTTCCAACAGGTTTGCAACCTAAAGTTCCCCTTTCAGGTGTTGTTACAACACCACACCCACCACCGAAGCACCCATAGTCCATCCTCGTGGTCCATGGTGCTGCCTTCCCACTTTTCTAACCCCTCCTGCTCCCTCTCTGGTAGCCTTAGTTCCACAGTCAGATTTCTCGGGTTTGTTATAAGTTTGACTTTATCTGACCCATTGTTTTGCTTCTCTGTATTCTACATATAAATGACACCATCCAGTATTTGTCTTTCTCCTTCTGACTTATTTTGCTCAACATGATCCCCTCCAACCCCATCCATATTGTCACACATGGCGAGAGTTTATCTTGAGAAATAGTTGAGTAGTATTCCATTGTATGTATATACCACATCTCCCTCATCCATTCAATAAGCAGTGTCCATAGTTTGGCTATTGTAAATAGTGTTGCAATGAACATGGGAGTGCACCATTTCCTTTTGAAATAGTGTTCTTGTGTTCTTCAGGTAGATAACTAGGAGTGGAATTGTTGGGCCATATAGTAGAGCCATTTTTAATCTTTTGAGAAGCCTCCGTGTTCTATAGGGGGTGGCTCAGTCTACATCCCACCAACAGTGTAAGAGGGTACCTTTCTCCCCACGTCCTTGCCAACACTTACTGTTTCTAGTCTTTATTATATGGGCCATTCTCACTAATGTGAGGTGGTATCTCATTGTGGTTTTGATTTGCATTTCCCTGGTGATAAGTGATGATGAACATTTTCTCTTATGTTGGCCATCTGTGTGTCTTCTTTGGGAACTGCCTGTTTAGCTCTTAGACCCATTTTTTGAATGGATTAATTTTATTTTCGTTGAGTTGTAGGAGTTCTTTATAAATCTTTGATATCAACCTATTTTGTGATGTATGGTGTGCAAATGTTTTCTCCCACTCATTAGGGTGTCTTTTTGTTTTAGTGGTAATTTCTTTCACTGTACAGAAACTTTTTGATTTGATGTAGTCCCCATTGTTTTTATTCTCTTTTTGTTTTCTTTATTGTTGGACATGGATACACAATGAATCTGAAACCTATGTTGTGAAATGTTATGCTTTTGTTTTCTTCTGTATGTATTACAGTTTTAGGTTTTACATCAAAGTGTTTTATCCATTTTGAGTTGACTTTTGTGTATGGTATATGACAGGAATGAGGTTTGGATAGAAATATTGATTAGAAGGCTGCAATTAAATTAAAAAACAACAGCAACCTTTGTTTAGCCATATAGTAGAGCCATTTTTAATCTTTTGAGAAACCCTGGCCATCACAGGTCATTGAAGAAAGGTAGATAGTCTTGTAGTTCTTTGTGGTACAGAATGACTGTCTGCTAGCCAAGAGAGCAGGGGAATAAAAGTAAGGATATTTCTGGAATCATTTCTGTATCTTGAAAATGTTCATTTCCAAAGTAGACACAAGGCAGGAAAAAAAAATATGTGACTAAAGGGAATCCGCAGTAGAACAGATTGTTTTCTATGCTTCTTTGTGAGGCTAGCTAATTTATGCAGCAATAAAGCAACCCTAGCCCTTGGGGACTATATACCCCCGAGTAGCAATTATGGTAAACAATTTATAGCATGCTTACTTGTTTTATTAACACCTTTCCTTAGATTTTTATTATGTTGTCAATTTTGATTTCTGTGTTGTAATTTTGCTATGTATATGTAAGAATTTTTTCTGATGTCTTGAATATTTCCTTTTGGATTACTCATGAAGACCTGTTCACCCTCATGAGCCCTCTGCAGGGAGTTAATGGAGTTGCTGCTGAGCACTGCAGTGCAGCTCAGCGTTCTTCATTCTTTGAGCTGAGTCAGCTGAGATGGTGTTGACACTGTCTGAATTTGTGTGTGACCTTTGCTCTTTTAGTAAATCATTGTAGCTCTCTTGAGAAAGAAAATACAACACATCAGAGCTGCCACTGATTATCATTCTAGTAAGGAGCATTTATACACTGAAGTAAGTAAAGGCTCAATTATATTATGTGGATGCCAGCATAGTTTCTTGTATTGATGGAAGAAGGTAGATTAATACATTGCTGGCTAAGAGTTTTCCATCAAATGTAATGGACCACCTAACCTAGTCTTCACTCTTGTCACTGACCTTTCTCCGGTACATTAGTTTTCGACTTTCCATTTTGAGATGATAATTGAATAACATCCCTTTATTGGTCTTGTTATTTAGTGTTTTTTGGATTTGATTTCTGAAGGATTAGGGATTCATGTTTTGAGTGCTCACTTGTTTACACAGGATTTCAGGTGATTAAAATATAAATAGCATGAAATGTTAGGATGAAACAGAAAAAGTAAATGTGACCATATAGGGGTCCTTGTTTCCATTTTTTACAAAAGGTACCTTAGACTTATATGTAACGACCATTTTGTGTGTGTGAAATAACTGAAGTACAATTGTTACCACTTGAATTCTAATAAGAACAAGTTATATAACTAACAATATCTTTAATTACTACTTTTCAAAAATTTCAATTCCTCCTTCCCCATTCTAACTAAATTGCCATCTGTGAAAGCACTTGCTTGAGGAGACCCAAGGACTGTGGCCCAACTACTTAGCTGTCTTATGACCAGTTTGTATTTGATAGAACTGTGTGTGTAGTACAGACCAATGGCTGGTTACCATGTCCATTGGACTGTCTGTCTCGTATATCACATGTTTTAAACAAAGACTTGGCAAGTGACTGAAACATTTGGAACTCAAGTCATATGAAAGGTTACTTAAGATATTTTAGTTTTTGGTTAAAGTGAAAACAATACTTTTGGTAGTTGAATTATTAAGCCTATTGATGGAAAAGTAACGTATCAAACATGCATTCTGCCCAAATATGGTTCAGCACATACATGAGCAATATAATGTCCATGGATAAGCATTTTCTGGAGCTCTCCTTCAAAATTAAACACAGCAAATATTAAGGAACTTCTACTCTGAGGTAGACCTGAAGGCTTAGAATTTCAACCTCCTATCCTTACTCAACTAATTAATGTAGGCCCTAAAATGTTAACCATAAAATAATTGCTCTTTGTCAGTTCCTCAGTGCTTAACTCAATCTAAGCTATAATGCCAAACAGGACTTTCCCAAAAACTTGGGTGAAGGGTGTTCAAAGCAGAAAGACAAAACTGTAGGACACGTTCTGACAACACTATCCCCAAAGTCTGGAGACTATGACCCCCATCTCGGCATTTTTTTTAAAGATTTATTTATTTATTTATTTATGTATACAAGAACTGGGGTACAGACCAGGGGTGTGGGGGGTGAGAGGATTCACCAGAGACAGAGTGGGGAACAGAACAGGCAGACTGACTGAAATACACTGCTGCATCTCAGGGTACTTTTGAGTACCACCCTCCAGAACCCCAAATCTTTCTTGCTCTTCTTCCATCAACAGGCTTAATAATTCACCTACCTAGGGCCTCCCCTGGTGGCACAGCGGTTGAGTGCTAGGCTGCAAAGCGGCCTGCAGCCTCTGCAGCACCAGTTCGTTCCCCGGGCCACTGGCGAGGGTCCCACATGGTGCACAGACCTCTCCTGCCGCGCCCACTGCTCCCCTCAGCAGTGTATTTCGTCACTCTGCCTGTTTTGTTCCCCACTCTGGCTCTGGTGAATTCTCTCACCAAACCCCCCCCTCACGCTTCTGACTGTACCCAGTGCTTGTATAAATAAATTAAAAAAAAAAATCTTATAAAAAAAATAATTCAACTACCTAAAATTATTGTTTTCACTTTAACCAAAAACTATAAAATATCTTAAGTAACCTTTCATATGACTTGAGTTCCAAATGTGTCCCAGTCACCTGTGTAATCCTGTGTAAACAAGAAAGTCCCTTTCTCTATATCTCTTCTAGCAGAGTACAAGTCTTCTAGCCTAGTCTCTGGGCCCAGTAAGAAGAACTCGTTTCCTCTAGAGCTAGAATTGCCACTAACCAGTGGGTATTAGCTTTTAATTAAGTAATTTAAACTTTAAATTTTGTTCCTTGTTCTCAAGAATCACTTCCACATGCTCACTAGCCACAGAGAGCTGTGCTACTATATTGGACTACACAGACATAACATTTCCGTCACCACAGAAACTTCTTTTGAACAAAGCTGAGACACCATCTGTCTCAGGCCTGCCATTTCTTCCTTGTCTATAACTTTTCCACAAAGAAAAATGACCCTTTATATAGTCACACAAAACAGTTTTGCTCCACATAGACTTGCCCCTTTTGACCCCAAAAGACTTGCTTCTTCTATTAGGTAAACAAAAATCACCACCAACATTAAAACTATTTAGGCCTCCCTGGTGGTGCTATCCGCAGCTACTGCAGCACAGGTTTCATCCCCGGCCAGTCAGAGAGCTACCCACATGGTGCAGCAGACCTCTCCTGTCTCACCCGCCACTCCCCTCAGCAGTGTATTTCGGTCACCTGCCTGTTCTGCCCCCTGTTCTGTCTCTGGTGAATCCTCTCACCCCTTGCACCTCTGGCCTGTACCCCAGCTCTTGTATGCATAAATAAATAAATCTTAAAAAAAAAACAAAACAAATCTTCCAAAAAGGAATTTTAAAAAACTACTAGAAACTTTAAAATAATTTCTTCGCTTTTCATGCTATGGGGAATTCAGAAATATTAGAAATTGAGATCATTCTTATGAAAGGTCTCTATCAAAGATTTTATTATATCATATGGTTATTTAATTTCTGTGAACCTATTTTGTAATCTGTGTAAAGGATGTGCTCTGCCTCAAAGAAAAATTTCCTGAGCCCATAAAATAGGTTGCCCCCTCTATGTACCCTGAACTTCCTCTTTTTACATAAAGCTTTGAACATTTCTTTGTTTATGTAATATCATTTATCTTGCATGTCATTTGTTATCTAAGTCCCCCTGAAGGCTGAGATGCTTTATTCAAACATTTCCTCCAGCTTTTCATCTATACCATGATGATTAGCCTCTTCCCAAGTACTCAGCTTGTGCCTGAGTCTGTGTTAATGGGTTTTATATGAACTTAATGTTTTCAGTCTTCCAATGAAGAACGCAGCCATTTAAATTTTTAGAGGTAGGTATTTTACTTCAGAGGCCCATTCATCATTGTGCTATAAAAAGACAGGATCTTTGTTTCACTACTTGGCAGCCCTTTATGTGCCTTGCATGAAATTGAACCTTCAGCACACTCATGGAGTCACCAGAATGTCCAGCTGCTTTTCCTTCAACCAGAGGTTACAAGTGTGAAAACCTTAAGGTCCCTGTCTGTTAAGTATAAATCCCAGTAGATGTTAATTTTCTTCCTTTCTTCTGTAGGTGAAAGTTACAGTAATAATGATTTTTAAGTAGTTATAATTTGTTGGGTATTTTAAGTTCCATCTTCTCTGTATGTGTAGCCAATTTTTGTATAAGTTTTATAAGGCCGTAGTATTTCTGGAGACATTAATACCATTGCAAATACACTTTTTTATTACCCTTCATATCTAGTTCATTTTTTAAATAAAAGAGAGAAAGTAAATACCATCCAAAACAGTCCTATTAGACTGTTTAGATACTTATTTTTTTTATGTTTAGATATCTGTATTTATAAAGACAAAGTACACACACATAACACATTCATTTTTATGATAATGTGTTTTCAAAAATAGTTTTTTTTTTTCTCTTAGCATGGGCTCAACAGCTTTAAAAATAAAGGTACTTTTTTTAATGAGCTAAACCTCTGAATGAAAATGAGGATCTGTGAGCATTAGCAAAGGAATGTGAGCTGTGGAAAAACAGTTATATGACTACTGCATTGACCATATTCTGTTGCCATGGTGATATTAACATCTCAGGAGGAAAAAATCTAGTAAGTAGAGGCCAGAATGGAGGGAAATAATCTTTTATCGAAAACTTGTTTAAACATATCATGCAATCTCCTTCCTTATTTTTCTGCTTAGTTCCCTGAATACCACATTAAAGAAGACTCTCCTGTATGGTTTTTAAAAAATATTTTTACGTACATCCATTGGCACTTACTAACATACACTGTGTAGCAGAGGATCTGTGTGTTTCCTGGCCTGAAGAAGTGATTTTTCTAAGTTGAACAACATGGAGTGAGAGAGTCCCCAGTTGTTTGCTCTACCCCTGATGCTTGTCCTGGCTCTGTGGTCAATCCCTGATGTTGTCCAGGACAAGTCCCTTAACCATGTGGCCTGCAGTTTTCTTACTATCAAGATGAGAATGATTTCAGTTTCCATAACCCCTTCCCCACTTCCCAGAAACCTTGTCTGAAAATAATGGAAGCAACTGTTGATTTCCCTGCCCCTGTCACAGTAGAAAGTAGAGCTAGTATAGTGTCAAAGTAAACAACTTTGAAATCACACACTTACACCATAGCCTACTTTGTGTGCTCATAAGCAAGTTATCTATGCTATAGTTTTATCCATAAAATGTCTAGTAATACTGCTTAATGCATAACATGGATGTGATGACTGAATGAAACCATCTATAAATGGCTTAGCCCAGTGCTATTTTCACAACACATGGGAGGGGCTTTAGCCTCACCTGTGCTGGTGGTTATTATAATTTCTTTGATTGGTGAAAGGGCACCCACCACTGTAAGACACAATCACCTGTAAAGCATGACTTGTCACACAGGAGCATGATGACAGCTTTCCAGAATACTTCTGGAAGCAGTTGGACGTGTTGCTTCTCAGAGTGTTGTAGTTACATTGTTGGCAGCAGTGCCTGTCAGCCTGAGAAGATCAGCTTTAAGAAGTAATCAATGTGCCTGAGACTATAAGAACCCAACTGTGAAAAAAAAAATCTTAGAAGTTTGAAGGTACACATTTCCCTGTGTTTCACTTTTTTTCTTCGAATATGTGCCCTGCTTCTTGCAGTGCTGTTTGAGAAATGCTGCTCTGAGAACATTTTTAAATGACCTGAATAAATCCTATTTTGAAATTCTGTGAAATTAAGTTCTATTAAGGTAGGAGTTGGCAGAACTCACTTTTTTCATTTGCACTTTAAAAGATAATTATTCATTAGCTGTAGAATTTTCCTTTCCTCGTGAGGGTACAAATGGCAACAAAAGGGCTACTCTGTCCCTTTGTGAAATGTTCCAGAACATTGTCCAAATTCACTGTCAGACATGCGTTTGAATTAGCTCAGATGCACCTGAATCCTCTCTCGACTACATCAAGTTCTTCTGTGACAAAATCTTGCTCCTCCCCCTCTAGTAGTTTAAAGAATATGCAGGTGTGGCATGTGGAGGGAGGAGTGTGGGACTTGATAGAACCCAATGGCTGCACAGGAGTTAACTGCACGATTATTTACAGACTCTAACCCCTGTCAAAACACATTTCCAAGAAGACAAATTCAGGTAGATCAGCTTCAGCCAGCATAGTTGGAAAAAAAAAATTGAGAAGTTATGCTGTGATAGAAATATAGAATATAGAATCAACTCCCAAGAATTATAGGCTGAGTCTACTTGCATGTGTGAAGTGAGACTGAAGATGAAATGTCAGGCCAATTTGAGGAGCAGTGGCTTCCCAAATGCCAGGCTGGGCTAGGAGGACTGGCCTTGATTTGGTGCCTGGAAAGGAGTCATTGCATTCCTTTTTTGCCATGTAATTGACAGATCATATTGTGGGACTTTGAGGTGTACATTGTGGCATTGCACATTTCTTTGATACATATTGCAGTACAACCACTTGAATGGCGTTAGCTAGCACCTCTGTCATGCATATAATTATCATTTCCTTTTTGTGTTGAAAACAAGGAAGTTCTACTTTGAAGTTTAATACAGTATTCTTGACTGTAATACTGTGCGGTGTGTTAGATCTCCAGAATTTATCTACTATTTGCAAGTTAGTACCCTTTAAACAATTGTTTCTCTAATTGTCCTATCACTCATCCCCTGGTAACTACCGTTCTACACTCTGTTTTCACAAGTTATTGCAGGTCTTTAAATGGAGAATTGGAATAATGGTAGTAATTTAAGATGTATTATGATAGGTGTGTGAATAGGAAGTAGGGACACTTGACTGTTAGTTGTGGTTTACTCCAGTCACAAAGGGAAAAGAATTATGGACAGAGGAGCCTTTGCAACACCTGGTGTGACACTGTCTTCAGAGATGACGTCCCTAAAATCCTACTGAACTTACTGGTTCTCAGGAGGCAGAGGTTAACACTGCTGTCCTTAGAAGATCTGGAAATTTACAGAAGCATTTTTGGTTGGCACAATGATTAGAATGGAATGGGGCAAGGGGCAGGATGACAAAACTTCCTTGGATATGTGGGTCTGACCTGTCAAAAAAGAAAGTGTCCCAGTCAAAATGCCTCTAACGCCCCCACTGAGACATGTTAGATGAGATAGCTCTATAGCCAAGAGATGGAGAGTTTGAGCTAAAAAATAGTATTTTTTTCATTATTTCAATTTTATTTATTTTCTTATCTCTCTCTCTTTTTTTTAAGATTTATGCATACAAGAGCTGGGGTAGAGGGCCTCCCCGGTGGCGCAGCGTTTGAGCGCTGGGTTGCGAAGCTGCCCGCAGCCTCTGCTGCACCGGTTCGATCCCAGCTGCTCCCCGGCCACAGGAGGAGGGTCCCACATGGCTCGCAGACCTCTCCTGCCTCCCGCTGCTCCCCTCAGCAGTGTGCTTCGGTCCTTCTGCCTGCTCTGCTCCCCGCTCTGGCTCTGGTGAATTCTCTCACCCTCCCGTGCTTCTGACTGTACCCAGTGCTTGTATAAATAAATAAATAAATACATAAATCTTTAAAAAAAAAAAAAAGAGCTGGGGTAGAGGCCAGAGATGCAGGGGGTGAGAGGATTCACCAGAGGCAGAGTGGGGAGAAGAACAGGCAGACTGACTGAAGTACGCTGCTGAGGGGAGCAGCAGGCGAGTCAGGAGAGGTCTGCTGTGCTACGTGGGTTGCTCCCTGGCCAGCCAGGTATCGAACTCGTGCTGCAGAGGCTGCGGATTGCTTCATAGTGCGGTGTTTAACCCCTTGTGCCACCAGGAAGGCCCCTCTGTTAATTTTTGAATAGTATTTGATTTCTCCCCTCTGGTGTAGTCCCTGTAGTTCTCCTACCACCACAATGCCTGTGATCCATCTCCCATGCCCTGTGCTCTTCCCTCCCTTGTTTTGAATCTTCTCTCCCTCACCCCTCCATGCCTCAGATCTGTGGTCAGCTTGCCAGTTTTGTCTTTTTTCCTGACATTGTATTTAGTTTCTCTATATTCTGCACTTAAGTGAAACCATCCAATATTTATATATCTTTTTTTTCTGACTTATTTCACTTAGCAATGTCCCTTCCTGCTCCATCCATGTTGCCACAAATGGCATGAATTTCTTTTTTGTTCTCTGAGTAGTATACCATTGTGTATATCTCTATATATACCATATCGTCTTGATCCATTCAACTGTTTGGGACCATTTAGGTTGTTTCACATCTTAGCTTTTTAAATAGTGCTGCGCTAAATATAGGAGTGCAGGTTTCCTTCCAAATTAGTGTTTTTGCTTCACTTGGATAGATTTTTAGGAGTAGAATCTGTAGATCATATGGTAGATCCATTTTCAGTGTTTTGCGGCACCTCCACACAGCTCCCCATAGTGGCTGGATTAGTCTATATTCCCACCAGCAGTGTAAGAGGGTTCCTTTTCCACCACATCCTTGCCAACACTTGTTGTTTCTGGGTTTTTTGATGTGGGCCATCCTCACAGACAGGAGGTGGCATCTCATTGTGGTGTTGATTTCCATTTCCCTGATGATAAGTGATACTGAACATTTTTCCATATGCCTGCTGACCATTTGCATTTCTTCTTTGGAGAAATGTCTTTTTTTGAGCTAAGAAAGAGTAAAGTAAAATTAGATGATAAAAAGCAAGAAAGAAAGCTATACTTGGATGGGATAGCTCATAACACTTGACATGGAGGCAGTGGCCTTGGACTTGGTATCCAGTCATCACAGGAAAACCAGAAATGACAGCAGCCTCTGTAGAAACAGCTGACATTTTATTCTCTTCCTGCACCAGAGTTGCAAAATGAATTAAAGATAATTTTAAGAATGATTTTAAAAGTTTGTTGTTGTTGTTTTTTTTTTTAATTTATGAAGGTATCCAATTCACAAGCTTGTCTCTATATGGAGAATATCCCTGTTTGGAAATTAAATTCAATTTTTTCCATAACCTCCAAGTCCAAGCCTCATAGCCAGTTTTCTCTACCTGACCAACAGTCTCCCTCTCAGTTCCCTAGATTCCAGTTCAGTACATTGTGAATGGAACCTTGCAATATGTATTTTTAATAAGGTCTTTGGGAGATTCTTCTGACTGAGGTCTTATTATATAATATATATATATAATATATATATATTCCAAAGTTGAGTCATAGAAATCTCAATAATTCATTTGCTTATAACAACCATCTTTGTTTTTATAACCCCTTAAAAATTTAACTTTGAATGTATACCTTATTTATATCTTACAAAAAAGTTCTGTCTAGTGTGCATCATTTGAAACCCACAAAATAGAGTTTTTACAGATGAACAAACTGAGATCCCAAAAAGTTATTTGCCCCAGATTCTAATGAGACTCCAATGGTAGAATGGGGATTTGAATCCAGATCTTCTAACTCATTTTATTCTGCTTCAGCGCATCAGCAGACAACAGAGTGGAAACTGAGAGTAGGGTATTGGCCAGTGGTGACCTGGGGTCTTTGTAGTCCCTGAAAGAGCAGCTCTAACTCCATAGGACAAATGCACTGCACCCAGCTAAGAAAATTTCTACCAAAATGACTTTTTTTAGCCAAACCATCTTTCTGTAGAAACTTCAAAGATGTTCTTTTCATTTCTTGACATGTTTGAAGCTTTAGCAAGAATCTAATTTATTTGAAGACCAAATAAAGGCAGAATGCCTGAGAAACAAATAGTTTCAAGTTAACTGACATCTCAAAAGCTTAAAAGAGCAATTTGCATTCTTGGGGAAGAAAAATAGTCAACTCAGAAATTAATTTAACTCCAGAATTTTTAGAAATGACTGTGGGAAACCTCAAATTCTAAAGTCCTTTAACATGTTTTAGTGAATTTTTGATGATAGAGTGTTAGTTTAACTTTTTTTAAAGTTAGAGCATTCATTCAAAACATTACAAGAGAATTAATAATAGATTGTTAGTTGAAGTTTTAAATAACTTACAATTTCTTTTTCCTTAGTACAGTAATGTTGCATTACAATATGAGTTTCAGTGAACTTACATTAAGTTCACTGAAAGTCCAATTCTATTTTCCATTATCCAATTGACCCTTTTTGCCTGATTAACCCACCTCCCTTTCCCCTTCCCTAGTAGTAACCACCAGTTGGTGGGCGCTGACCGATACCGGTACAGCAGACTTGTCCAGTCTTGCCCTCTGCTCCCTCATCAGTGTATTTCAGTAGATCTGCCTGTTCTGCTCCCTGCTCTGTTTCTGGTGACTCCTCTCACCTCCCACACTTCTGGCCTACATCCCAGTTCTTATATGCATAAATAAAAAAAAACCAAATCCTTAAAACTTTACTTTTGCTTTAATTCATTCATTTAATTTGTCTACATACCACATGTTAAGAACTCATACAATGTTTTTCTTTCTCCATCTGAAATTTTTTTAAAGATTTATTTATGCATACAAGAACTGGAGAACAGGCCAGAGGTACAGGGGGTGAGAAGTTTCACCACAGACAGAGTGGGGAGTCGAACAGGCAGATTGACTGAAATACACTGCTGAGGGGAGCAGCATGTGAGTCAAGAGAGGTCTGCTGCATCATGTGGGTCACCTCCCTGGCAGGGGATTGAACTTGTGCTGCAGTATCTGTGGATAGCTTCATAATACTGTGTCTTAACCCTCTGCTCCACCAGGGAGCCCCCCACCATCTGACATTTCACTAAGCTTTCACTAAGCTAAATACCCTCTAGGTCCATTCATGTTGCAAATGTCAAATTATAGCTGTAGTATTCCACTGTTTTTAGATACCATATCTTTATCCAGTCATCTGTCAGTGGCCACTTAGGTTATTTCCAGCCACTGGTTATTGTAAATAATGCTGCAGTGAACATAGGGGTGCATATATCTCTGAATTGGTGGCATTTTAAAAATTGTTTTAATACCCCAAAGAATAACAAATTGAATCATAGGAATTAAATAATTTAAAACTTTTAAACAACTTGTATCAGTCAGAAACAATTGATTATTTTCTAATTGAACTTTTAATTCTCTCTTTTTTCAATTACTATATGTGTCTTTACTTACAGATTGCTCGCTAAGAGTTTTCTATATTCTAACAGAGATAGCAGTATCCTTTAAATGAACATTAATAGTGACACCTTAAAAGAAATATTAAAGCCTTGAGTAGTTCTTACTTAAAGTAACAATTTTGAACTTGCCACTCTTTGGACATAGAATATTTTTACTTAGTAACTTTGAGACATACTGCTTCACTTTGGTTGGAATTTAATGTCAGCAGTGTTTTCAGTATAGAGACTGTTGTGTTCAGAGTGAGAACTAATATTTATCTAGAGCTAATGTTTGCCTGAGTTAAGAAAAAATATCCTATCTGGATATTTTTTTTTTGTATGAAACACTGGAAAGAGCCAGCACAACTTTTGTAGTCAGACAAATAAGGCTTAAGTCCCAGCTCTGGATTTTCTATTCACATGGTCTGTGACCCCTGTAGCTTCTCTTTACTCACCTGTGAATTTGAATTAATAACATCTATTTCACAAGATGTTGTAGAGATTAAAAAAAGAGATTAATTCACAGAGGGCCATACAAAGAGTGTGCCCCAAAGTTGACAGATTTGAGTTTTTTAATTATTTTTAATTACATTCTCACCTTAAGTTGCTTGTCTAAGTCAGCAGGTATCAAGGAGTTTGGGTTTTGTTGTGTTTTTTTTTTTTAACAGAATTATTTTGCTTATAGGATGAAAAGGCATTTACTATTTCAATCTTCAGTGGCATTTATATGGAATTTCTCATTGTGTATGGAATTAAGGAACCTTTACATGTATACTAAAAATATATATTTACTTTTTTAATATTTATTTAGTCATTGTTCATTTTTTATAATGTTTGACTTCTCCCCTCTGGTGTAATCCCCATAAAATTCCCACCACCAAATCACCTGTGAACTATCATCATAGTTTCTTGTGCTCTTGCCTCCCTGTTTTGGCCCCTCTCCCTCACCCCCTCCCTATTAGTTTTGTCTTTTTTTTTTTTCTGACTCCTGTTTGTTTTCCATATAGTCCTCCTATAATTGATACCATCCAATATTTTTTTTAGCCTTCTGACTTATTTCACTGAGCATAATCCCTCCTAGCTCCATCCATGTTGCTGTGAATCACATGAGTTTATCTTTTTTGATCGCTGAGTAATATTCCATTGTGTATATATATATATATATATATATATATATATATACCACATCTTCTTGAACCAGTCATCTGTTTTTGGGCATTTGGGTTGTTTCCATACCTAAACTACTGTAAATACTACTGCAATAAGCACAGGAGTGCAGGTTTCCTTTTTTTTTTTTTTTTTTTAAAGAGGCATGTATTTCTATTTATTTATTTATTTGTTTGTTTGTTTGTACATGCACTGGGTACAGTCAGAAGCGCAGGAGGGTGAGAGAATTCACCAGAGCCAGAGCAGGGAGCAGAGCAGGCAGAAGGACCGAAGTACACTGCTGAGGGGAGCAGCGGGCGGCAGGAGAGGTCTGCGCACCATGTGGGACCCTCCTCCGGTGGCCGAGGAGCAGCCGGGGATTGAACCGGTGCCGCAGAGGCCGTGGGCAGCTTCGCAACCCAGAGCTCAACCGCTGCGCCACCGGGGAGGCCCAATTGTGTGTGTGTATATATATATGGGCATTTGGGTTGTTTCCATACCTAAACTACTGTAAATACTACTGCAATAAGCACAGAAGTGCAGGTTTCCTTTTAAGTTAATGTTTTTGTGTCCTTTGGGTAGATTCCTAGGAGTTGAAATGCTGGGTCATATGGAGATCAATTAAAAATATATATTTTAGAAGTATATATTGAATATCATTAGGAAAGCTACCATCAAAAAAGAAATTAACAAGGGTTGACAAGGATGCACAAAAATTGGAACCCCTGTACACTCTTGTTGAGAATGTGCAGTGATGCAGCCACTATAGAAAAAGAGTATGGAGATTCCTCACAAAGTTAAAAATAAGCTTACTATATGACCCAGCAATTACATTTCTGGATTTATATATACATTAGAATTGAAAGTAGGGTTTCAAGGATATGTCCGTACATGTTCATAGTAGAATTGGTTACAATAACCAAATAGGGAATAGGGAGTTATGTAATGAGTATAAAGTTTTAGTTTTACACAATAAAATAAGCTCTAGACAGTCAGTTAAACAATGATGTGAATGGAGTTAACACTTCTGAACTGTATACTTAAAAATAATTGAGATAGAAATTTTATCTTATATATTCTTTTCCACAGTTAAAAAAAATTTTATTTAATGCAAATGTTGAAAACCACTGCACTAGATAACTACAAAGACCCAGGGAACTGTAATATCCAGTGTTACAGGGCAGAAGAGCTGTTTATAATTGAGGGGAGAGGTCCAACACCAGCTTTATTCCTAGTTTTTCTGCTCTCTGGTGTCAGCAAGAATTGTGGGTAAAGCAAAGGTGTGTGTGCAGAATATTAATTCCAAATATGCTCTGTCTTCTCTTAATACTAAGTCACTTATGGAAACTAGGGAGAGACATGACAATGGCTTATTGAAGCCTCTTTGTTAATGAAGCCTCTTCTATGAATCCAAGTGAAAGCCACTGACAGTATTGATGATAAACAGCCTATTTTAATTCTTAAAGAAAATAAATCACTGGAAGATTTTAGGCACTTGAGATGCAGATAACCAGAGCCTGATTTTACAACAAACACTAAGTGTCCAAGCATTTGCTGCTGCTTTGAGGGGAGCCCAGTACAATAAGGTATCTAATCAGATTGGATATGGCTGGTGGATTTGGTAAAGCAGTGAGGTTGAGGAAATGTCAGTGACATCAACATCTTGGTTGTTAGTCTCAACAGACTTTTGTGGACTTAATCTACTTTTCAAAGGCACACAGAGAAAAGTTGGTGTAGAATAGTGAACCATTAGGGAAACTGGAGAAGAGTAAAAGACTTTGTGTAAAAAGACCTGTTGAATTAGTTAAACCTCATGAGGAAGAGAAAAATGGACTTGTACTGAAAATGGTGCTCATCTTAGTAATAATTGCTGTTATATAAGGGAGGTCTCCAAGTTTATTTTGTTTGTGTTTTTACTACTAGACCATCTAAATTTGACTAATATTTTTTAGAAAATCCCTGCTACCTCATCAGGCTATGAGGGCTGGAGTGTTTTCAGCTTTCTTACAGTCCTTTGAATTCTCTTGGCTGTGTCCTTGAAATCTCCTGTTCTATCACTGAAAGTGTCATTTGTTTGCATATATTTTATAGCTACCTTAAAGTGCTAAAATATTAGGTGTTCTCATAAAGAATCAAGTATTGATTCATACTACAACATGAATGAAACTTGAAGGCATTAGATTATAAAAAGAAGTCTGACACTAAAGAACACAAATTGTATGAATCCACTGATATGAAATTTCCAGAATAGGCAAATCCAGAGGGGTGGAAAGGAGATTAGTGGTCTCAGGAGCTGGTGACTGCTATAATAGCGAGTGACTTCTTAATGGTATGAAGTTTCTATTGAAGATGATGAAAACATTCTAAAATTAGATACTGATGATGGTTGCACAACTTTATGAATATACTACAAGTCACTGAATTATACACTTTAAAATGGCATGTCTTATGATTTGTGGATAGAGCTTATCTCAATAAAGTTATAGAAGAACCGTCAGAAAAGACTTTCAGCGGAAACTAAAATTCACACAAAAATATGTTTTTCAAGGAGATTAAAGGGAACAATTCTGTATTTTTCTATATTTTTTTTTAATTTTTATTGTTTTTCTTTCTTTCTTTTTTAATTTAATTTTATTTTTATATTCCCCATACAATTACAACCCCCTTATTTTTACCCCAAGCCCACCTTTCCCTGCCCTCTACACCCCCCATAGAGTGTCTCTTGTTCATGGTTATTTGTTGATTTTGATATTTTCTTTCTTATAGTTATTCTTTTTCCTGGTCCCTTATTTAAGTTTTCTAGATTCCTGCTATGAGTGAGACCATCCGGTATTTTTCTTTTTCTTTCTGGCTTATTTCACTGAGCATGATCCCTTCCAGCGCCATCCATGTTGCTGCAAATTGCCTGTGTTTATCTTTTTTGAATGCTGAGTAATATTCCATGGTGTATATGTACCACATCTTCTTGATCCAGTCATCTATTTTTTGGCATTTGGGTTGTTTCCAAAGCTTAGCTATTGTAAACAGTGCTGCTATAAACATAGGGGCGCAGGTGCTCTTTGGAATTGATGTTTTTCTATATTTTATCTAACTCTTTATGACTGTTAAATGTTATTTCTAAAAAGATTTTTTGTTTACTCTGCCTGAGGATTAGCAAATATAACCTACCTCTTAAGATTCAGAGGTTGGGATGCTGCAAATTAAAAAGACAGATTAATGGGAGAAAGGGTTTACTATGTATGCATGTAGAAGTCTTCATAGAAAACTGAAGACCCAAGGGATGATTAGATGCAGGGCTTATATAACATTTTAACAAAGGGTAATAAATTTGGAAAGCAAAAGAAAGGAGTTTGGTCTTCTAGTGATGGTCAGTTATGGAAAGAGGAGATATGGGAGGATACTGGAAAATAATAGTGATTTAGTAATGTTTGTTATACAGATGCAGATATCCACCACTGATGAGTAATTAAGAGTCCTACTCTTTCTGTGGTAAGGGAGAGAGACACAAGTGTAGAGGAAATTTATGCCCTGTTTTTTTAGGCAGGAAGTTTGAGGGGACAGAGAGCTAATTGCCCTCAATTCAGTGCTATAATTACTTCAAAAACAGCATGGTTAGGGGCCTTTCTCTGCTCTCCAGCCACTCCTCTCAGAGGCTAAAAGACTTTTCAAAAGTGGTAAATAAGAAAGGTAGTAAACATGGGCCTCCCTGGGGGCGCAGTTGGTTAAGCGCTGCACTGTGAAGCCGTTGGCAGCCTCTGCAGCGTGAGTTTGATCCTGGCCGGCCAGCCGGCAAGAATCCCACATGGCACAGCAGACCTCTCCTGTTTCGCCTGCTGCTCCCCTCAGCAGTGTATTTCATCAGTCTGCCTGTTCTGTTCCCTGTTCTGTCTCTGGTGAATCCTCTCACCCTCCCTCGCCTCTGGCCTGTACCCCAGTTCTTGTATAAATAAATCTTTTAAAAAAAAAAGAAAGAAAGCTAGTAAACATAGCTTAAATATCTTTCTTGTGCTTTCTCTCTGACCTATTTTTTATTTCTGTTTACAATAGGAAATGTGCTAATGTATAAGAAAATAGAATGAGAAAATATACAAATATTAAAATGTGTATTTTGAATGCAGCCTATTGGCATGTTGAACTTTTCATCTTCAAACATCTTATTTTACCACTTTGATTAACTTTTTAAAATCATAATAGTAAATTAAAGGCAAACATTATTACAACTGATAACAATACCAGAACATACCAGATTTTCGCTCAACTGTGTTTTAGAATTTGTATTTAACTGAGACAATATCAAGAAGCTAAACTAAAATAGGCATAGTCTCTCCTCAAAATGTTTTGAATGATAACCCTCATTCTTTCACTTAGTGATAAACTCCCCAGGAAATTTTAAAGAAAAAGAGATGATGGTGGAAAGGATATGGGAAATCAACAATTCTTTATATATTTAAATGGCATGAAAAGTCTACCATTTTTCACAAATAAGGTGGGAAATGACCTTGTTCTCACTTTGGGGAGTTGCAGAAATCATCTTAAAGGAACTTGAATACTGCTTTAGTAGCTAAATTTTCATAAACATTAGAAAGGGAAGGACTAGGTCAGGAATTTCACCATTTCCCAGCAAAAGTAGTTGTCTTTGCAAGTCCCTGAAAGTTTTATTTATTTATTTTTTATTTTTTTATTTAAATTTTATTTTTATATTCCCCATACAATTACAACCCCCTTATTTTGACCCCAATCCCTTGTTTCCCCACCCCCCACCTCCCATAGAGTGTCTCTGAAATAGGGTATTCACATGTTTCTGTCATGTTCTATCACATTTATCACGTTATATAGCACATGTATCATCTTGCATCACCCATCACCACAGCCCTTATTCCCCTACCCCTCTGCGGCTACTTATCCCAGCCCAGGCCTTCTGAAGTTTTCCTGGACTCAACATTGCTGAGTTGATACATCTGATTCCTTTTGCATCCATCCTAAAATCTTTCCACTTAAACACCTTAGAGGTAACTAATTGCTCCAGGGCTATATATCATTTCTGGCCAAACAATTCATAATATCTTTGTGAATTGTGTTCACTTCATACATTTTTAAATGTCCCTGTGATAAGTCGCAAAGCAAATAGTAGTAGGTAATGCTTTCAGTTTTTTTTTCCCTAAATGTCCCCCTCCTTAAGACTCTGTACTTGTTAGCTCATTTATTCCTTGTGACAAATCTATAATATTGATACTATTAGTGTTAGCCTTATTTTACAGATAGGGGATCGATAAACTTGCCTAAGTTTATATAGCTAGTATGGGGCAGACTGGGGGTTTGAACCTAAGCAGTCTGTCTCCAGAGTATCAGCTCTTAACTATTACACTACCTGACCACAATATGCCTTCATCTCTTAACACATTGAGTTCAAAAAATGCTCTTAACAGTAAGGATGGGTTATATGTTTATACTGCTTAGGAATGTGAGAACATCACAGTCAAGTGAAGGAAGCATGTACTATGGAGTCTGAAAATTATGGCAGCATTGTCACATCTGGCAAATTATTTTAAATTTTTTTGAGTTTTTGTTTCCTCTTATATAAAATAGAGGAAAATATGCCAGATAGCCCCTTTTTTCTAGGATTGTTGTGTGGGTTCAATGACATAAGAGATATGAATAACTGAGTTGCCTTTCTCTTTTGGCATGAATTATCTCCTATCTCCTCTTAGAAGTCCTGTGATGGGGGGGGCTGGGGGTATCATTTCCATTATACAGAGGAGAGTATAAGTTCATAATATCTGCCAGGAAATTGGGAATTAAAAAGTAAGAATTTGGGTGTGGTCTTCTCATTCCCAACAAAATGTGCTTTTTGTAAGGCCTGTGCTAATATAATGTTAGCATATCACCAAGGACCACCCAAGAATCCCAAACTGATAAGTGGTGGAAGGATTTGGCCATCTGTGTATACAAAGTGAAAGGAAGCATACTCTTAGTGTAATAGGGTTTTAATAGATTTAGTAGAGAAAAGAAAAGAAAGTATAGTTCCTAATAAAACTGAAAATTACACATTCCCTTGTGGGCAAATACCTAACCAAACAGTGTTGACCCAAAACAGGGATACTGAGGCCCAAAAACTTGCCACGTTTCAGGCACCTTCTGGCACGGAAGTACAAAAAGGGGATAGACAGGTCTCAGAGAGGTGTGTTAGAAGGAAAGACTCAAAATTCAAAATATACCACAGAATCTAATATGAAGTCAAGATAATGGCTACCACAGTCTCTGCCAAGGTGCAGCCTCCCCATATGTCCCTCACCCATGTGTCTCTTCCATATGTCTACTTCAGGTGTCTTTACATGTTTCTCTTTCACATGTCTCTTCTAAGTCTCCTTCCAGCAGTACCAGGGTGCAAGTCCAGGTCAAAAAAAAGAGAGTCCAAGCATGCATGGTTAATTAAAAGTCAAGTATGGCCACTTAACTCTGCCCCTAGTTCCCAACAGCCCCTTATTCAGGAAGTCATTTTCATGGCATGCTGGAAGTTGTAGTTCTCAGGGCCTAAGATCCTTCCAGTGTGGAGATGAGGGAAGAGTCTATAAAAATATCTGGGTGGATTGTTCCTGTAACATTAGGGTATTACAATGAATTAGAACCAGGATAGAATTCCCCACTCCTCAAACTCATTATTAAACATTCTTGTTTTGTAAGCTAGTATTGTA
This sequence comes from Talpa europaea, assembly GCF_964194135.1. Lineage (NCBI taxonomy): Eukaryota > Metazoa > Chordata > Mammalia > Eulipotyphla > Talpidae > Talpa > Talpa europaea. Next base: position 51,751,386 of record NC_140077.1, read on the forward strand.
GTTTAAGAAGTTCAAAAAAAAATTAATCTTTATTGTTAGAGTGATAAGTGTTTAGAGTCATCACTGTATAATATACTATAAATTACCGTTAAAGGCTATAATGAAATTATAGTGGAATATACTGAATTTGAGTACTGAAAGATCTTAATTTCTTCTGGATTATTTCTTTTTCCCAAACATTCATAGCAAAACCTATTCTCAGTTGAGATCTTTAGTCCCTAGTACTAGTGATTGGTGCCTTCAAGAAGTATGAGTCTAAGATTTTTAGAGGATAATAATTTATTTTGAGAGATTTATTTGGGTTGAAAAATTTTTACATTATAGTTAGATAAATGTATTAAATAAGATGTTGTTGTGGTGAGGATGAAAACAGTGGCTTTTAAATAAGACCTAAGAGTTTACTAGAACAAAAAGGACAATATCTGGAAATTGGGAAATTCCCAAACTTTGTGTTTCGCACAATGTATACATTGTCATTTTGGTTATATTCCCTGTACAATTCCCACCCCCCTTATTTTGACCCTAATCCCTTTTTTCCTCCCTGACCCCCATAGTGTGTCTCTGGTTTATAGTTGCTTGTTGATTTTGTTTTTTTCTTTATTATAATTAGTCTTTTTCCTGGCCCTTTACTTAGGTTTTCTAAATTCCTGCTATGAGTGAGACCATCCGTATTTTTCTTTTTCATTCTGGCTTATTTCGCTGAGCATGATCCCTTCTAGCTCCATCCCTGTTGTTGCAAATTACATGAGTTTATCTTTTTGATTGCTGAGTAATATTCCATTGTGTATATGTAGCACATCTTTCCGATCCAGTCATCTATTTTGGGGCATTTGGGTTGTTTCCATAGCTTAGCTATTGTAAATAGTGCTGCTATAAACATAGGGTTGCAGGTGCCCTTTTGAATTAATGTTTCTGTGTCCTTTGGGTAAATACCTAGGAGTGGAATTGCTAGATCATATGGAAGCTCTATCTTTAGTAGGTTGAGGACTCTCCACACAGCTCTCCATAGTGGTTGGACCAGTTTGCACTCCCACCAGCAGTGCAGGAGAGTTCCTTTTTCTCCACATCCTCGCCAACATTTGTTGTTGCTAGTTTTTGGGTTTTTTTTTTAATATGTACCATTCTCACTGGTGTAAGATGGTATCTCATTGTAGTTTTGATTTGCATTGCCCTGATTGCAAGTGATATTGAACAGTTTTTCATATGCCTGTTGGCCATTTGCATTTCCTCTTTGGAGAAGTTTCTTTTTAGCTCTTCTGCCCATTTTTTTAATTGGATTACTTACTTTGTTTTTATTGAGTCTCATCAGCTCTTTGTAGATTTTTGTGATCAGTCCTTTATCATTAGTGTTGTGTGCAAAAATTTGCTCCCAGTTGGTAGAAATTCTCAAACTTTGTAACTCCAGGCAAATCACTTAATGTCCCTAGTCTTTTGCATATCTGTATAACAGGTGATATGACTGAAAGAACTGAGTTAAAAACACCAGTTAACAAAAAGTTCTAAATGCTCAGGTATTACATTGAATTGTTTTTATTAAATGCTGGTCACCTTCAAAACTCTAGATTGAATTCTAGTCAGAGTTTTAAGTCAGGTTTCTTATTAGAAAAAGCATATAGATCTTTCAATCTAGCACTATCTCTACATTAATGGGGAAAAATAAGTAATATAAATTTACCTACAGGATATCTGCAGGCATAACAGATTGCTTCAAAGTTCAAATATTAGAAGTTTAATGAGTAGGTAAAACTTCTCGTGACTATTAGAGTGAACTATGCAGATAGTGGGAGCTGAGGTAGGACTCCAAATTAGGCAGTATTAAAAAAGAAAGTTATTTTCTGAACATTGTACAAATGTACACAGTAGTTTTTTTTTTAGAAATATGTGAAGATGCCAAATGAAATCCTCTATAATCTCACCATCAGGATCTCCACGACTTTCTTAGAATGTATATAACGTGTATATGTATAAACATAAGAGCATAATTTTCATGTTTTTTTTTCTTTTTATTTAATTTCTTTCCTATATTATGCACTTATCACAGTCATCGCCTTCAAATGTTATATCACTTTATATATAGCGTAAGAACCTGACCAATCACAGTTCCAATTCTACCTTCCTGCCAATACTGCCATATATATCCTAGAAAGCATGTACAAATTTACATTTCAGCTGCAGTAAACAAAGGATTTCATAAACAACTTTTTTTAAGATTGATTAATTGATTGATTGATTGATTTATACAAGCACTGGGTACAGTCAGAAGCGCGGGAGGGCGAGAGAATTCACCAGAGCCAGAGCAGGGAGCAGAACAGGCAGAAGGACCAAAGTACACTGCTGAGGGGAGCAGCAGGGGGCAGGAGAGGTCTGCGCGCCATGTGGGGCCCTCGCCTGGTGGCCAGAGATCAAACCGGCGCTGCAGAGGCTGCGGGCAGCTTCGCAGCCCAGAGCTCAACCGCTGTGCCACCAGAGAGGCCCATAAACAACTTCTTGTCTCTAACATCTTAGGTCTCTTTTGATATGTTGGAGTTACATAATTTTGTTGCTCACTTACACAGTAGAAATATAGCACTGGGACTGTGCATCGTAGGGTGTGAAACATTTCTACTGGTTAACTGAGGAATATATATATAGTATATATATAACTAAGGAATATATATATATTATATCTATAACTGAGATATATATATATATATATATATATATATATGTGCCTCACTATCTGATTCAGAAATGAGAAAGCATGTTATCCAGAAGCTCCATTTAACAGAGATGATGAGAAGCATAGTCTTTAAACAGAGGCATTATGATCCCTGAGGAAAAAGATCACTGCCCAAAGATCTAGAAAATTCAATTCTAATCTTGATTCATTCCCTAATTAGTTGTTTGTTAGTAAAATATTGACAAGTTCTATTCCTCAGTTTGTTTGTCAAATAGGGCTAATTATCTTACTTTAGTAGTTGTTGTAAAGATAACATGAAATTACATAAGTATAAGCCCTTTACAACACCTTTTAAGTGCAGTGGAAATACAAAGTATTGCTCTAGGAAGGGTCGGAGAGGTGTAGAAAAATGTGGGAGTTTTCAAGGCATTTGACATCTACATATCACCATATGAGAGCGAGTACATGAATATGGAAGAGAGCAAAATTAGAATTGAGCTCTTCCTCTCACTAAAATTAGCCTACTTGTGATAAAGGTTAATTAAGTCCCTCTCAACCTGGCAAGGGCACATTTTTAAAGGGGAATAGCATGTAAGCACTGACTCATGCTGGGAAGTGATGAGGTTTTTGTGTCATATCCCACTGTGGGCTCAGTTAGCTCTTCTGTTAGACTGTTTCCTAGCCCTAACCTGACACTCCCCCTGCTGTCTCAGGTCTAGAAATCATCTGCAGTGCCACTTGGATCCTTAGAGTCACACATATTTGCACTCCATCAGCAGAGATAAACCAGACAATTTTTTAATTTTTTCAATTTTAACATTTATCAATTTTTTTTTACATTTTTTAGACAATATTTGCTTCCCCCCACCCCCTCAGATTGAGTCCCCATAGAATTTCCTTCCCCAATGCACCTGTGCACCATCACCACAGTCCCCTGTGCTACTCCTTCCCTTCCTCCCTCTGATCCCTCTCCCTCCTCCTCCCCTGCAGGATGTCTCTGGTTTATAATAGTCTGTTATTGCTTTGTTGTGGTTTGTACTGTAATTATTATTATTTTACACTGATGCCCTATTTGGTTCCCCTATATTCCTGTTATAAGTGAAACCATCCGATATTTTTCTTTTCCTTCTAGCTTATTTCACTGAGCATAATTCCTTCTAGCTCCAGCCACGTTGCTGCAAATGGCATGAGTTTATCTTTTTTGATTGCTGAATAATATTCCTTTGTGTATATATACCACATCTTCTTGATCCAGTCATCTTTTTTTTGGCATTTGGGTTGTTTCCAGGTTTTACCTATTGTAAATAGTGCTGCAATAAACATAGGTGTACAGTTGCTCTTTTGAATCACTGTTTTTGTGTCTTTTGGATATATTGCCGGATCGTATGGTAGCTCCATTTTCAGTAGATTGAGGAACCTCCAGACAGCTTTCCACAGTGGTTGGGCCAGTTTACACTCCCACCAGCAATGTAGGAGAGTTTCTTTTTCACCACATCCTTGCCAACATTTGTTGTTGCTTGTTTTTTTGATATATGCCATTCTTACTGGTGTAAGGCGGTATCTCAGTGTGGTTTTGATTTGCATTTCCCTGATGATAAGAGATGTTGAACATTTTTTCATATGCCTGTTGGCCATTTGCATTTCCTCTTTGGAGAAATGTCTTTTGAGTTCTGCCCATTTCTTGACTTATTTTGTTTTTGTTGAGCCCTGTGAGTTCTTTGTATATCTTTGTGATCAGTCCTTATCAGTTGAATGGAGTGCAAAGATTTTTTCGCAATCAGTGGGGTGTCTCTCTGTTTTGGTTAATGTCTCTTTGTCTGTACAGAAGCTTTTTAATTTGATGTAATCCCAGGTGTTTATCTTTGCCTGCACTATCACTGCTTTGGGTGATGAGTCTTTAAAGATGTTTTTGAGATGTATGTCTTGTAGTGTTTTACCTATTTTTTCTTCTATATATTTTATGTAAACCAGACAATTTTAAAGTCCTCAAGAAGTTTACTTCCTTCTGTCAGCTGTCATTCACACTGAAAAAGTAATCCTACCAAAGAGGACCAACATATACATCATTTTATTATTTTATATCATTTTTATATATTTATATATCATTTTATTTCCTCTTTTATAAACTGTTGTGCATTTTTGAAACCCTTAACCTTAAGCTGGTAGGTCTAGAGCAGTGGTCTGCAAACTGAGGCCCCCCCAGGCCATGCTTGGCCTACCTCCTGTTTTGTAGAAGAAGTTTTATTGAAATACAGCCACAACCATTTCTTTACAAATGGTTGAAAGACTGCTTTCATACAGCAATGGCAGAGTGGATTGCACAGTAGAGCATGTATGACCAACAAAGTTATTTGTTATCTGGCCTCTTGCAGAAAAAGGTCAGCTACCCCAGACCTGGAGCAATGATGTGGTGTTGTCAACACTACCATAACTCAAAGTTGTCTCTTTCATTTAATGAATTGCTGATTTAAGCTTTAGGTCCAAGAATAAAGAGATAAAGCATTTTTCAAATGAGAGAATTTAGAATGACTGAAAACATTTCACTAGAAAAAATTATAGAAAATACAGGGGGAAAGAATATGTTAGCCTAACTTCATGGGGAGGCAATGGGCCAAATCCACAATGTAGAAAATTCTCCACAATAAATGACCCCATTTTCTTCAATAAATATATAGACATGGAAAGAAAGGTGAAGTTTGACACCTATGGAGATCAAAGAGACTTAAAGGACATTTCAACCTTATGCAAAATGGGGAACTTCTAATTTGAACTGTCCAACTGAGATAATTACAGATGACAGAAATTGAATATTGGCAGGGCCTTGGTGTTATGAGGTATTATTTTTACTCAGTTATGATAATGGTACTCTGATTATTTGTTTAAAAACATCCTTAATTGTCAGTGATCATTAAATTGCAGCATTTCTGGGTAAAATAATATGATTCCTAGGATTTTCTTTCTCTTCTTAAAATCCTTCAGCAAGAAAAAATAGTAGGGGGTATAGAAAAAATTATATTTATAAAGGATGATAATTATTGAAACAGGATAATGAAAACTCATTATTTTCTCTAGAATTTTGTTTAAAATTTTTCATTACAAAGTGTTTCTTTTAAAAAGAATGAGTTTGAGTCAGATTTTAAATGAATCCTGGCTTTGCTAGTGGTGTCTACATCTGTAAAATGAATATTTTAATTCATATTATATATGCATTGTGAGGATTATCAGAATTAAATGAGATAGGAAAGCATTTAATACAGTGCCTAATACCTCAAAAATTATCAATATCTGATAACTATTCTATTGTATCTGCTATCAGATGACAAAACTATAACCCTTTATGATCATAGCTCATCATTCCTATAATTGACTTTTGTGAGAACAAACCTTAAATCAGTATTGCTGCTATTCCAGAAAAAAGAAAGAAAACAGAATGTGTTTCACTATATACACATGTTTCTTTGGCATTCTGGAAGTAATCTGAGCACCTGTAAAATGCATGGGGGGAAGAACTATGGTGTTAGATCTTGGTTGAAATTTCAGATTATCCTAAACAATATGACATTTTCCTAATAGTAGTTTAAAAAAACATCATAGTCGGATTTCTGTGGGATTACTACTAAATACATGTGAATACATTTTATCCCAACATCCACAGGAAATCCTCTGACTATGCATAGCACTGACAGATTTCCTATTTGTATTGACATCACGTGCTCCAATGAACCCAGAGGAGGCTCTGAGTAATGTGGTACGGCTTTAACTCAGTCTGGGCTGACTTAATCAGCCACTTCTTAGAAAACCACTCATTAGTCAATATGTAGCACACAAAATTGTAGGAACACACATTGAATTAAAGTACAGGATTTTAGAGCAAAAAAAAAAAAATCCTGATGTCTTTCATCAGTCACCTCAAACAAATGAGGTGAACCCTGCACCACAGAATATAGCCTGGAATTTCATCCCACTTTTGTGTTTTGCAGTTACAGTCAGAGAGAAATACTGGGAAGCACTCTGTTCACACTAGATGGTTTTAAAAAATAGCAAGGGAAAGAATGAGCACATGTGGGGGAGGTGTAGGAAGAAATGTCTTGGTTAAACTGAGGATACCAAATGTATTTTTTTCTGTTTTTCCACAGAATGACATCACTCCTTTACATGTTGCATCAAAAAGAGGAAATGCCAATATGGTTAAACTATTGCTTGACCGAGGAGCAAAAATTGATGCCAAAACAAGGGTAAGAGAGTAATTTATGTACATGTTTATATTTATTTTCAGGACATGCAATACTTACCCTGATATCTTTACACTGATTTGATGCTGGCTTTATTCTTTCATTTGATTTTGTCTTGTGGGAAATGACTGCTAAGTGTCTTCTTAAAATGGGGTGACAATTTTTATTTATAATTTTTGTTTATATTTTAAATAGTGCATGGCATTATTGATGCTAAAATTTAAGGTTTAGAGTTTTTGTTGAATCAATCTTTCAAGGGTTTTTAATCATTACTTGGCAATGTCTTGGTCAGGTTGATAGTAAAATGGACAGTTTTTTTAAACACAAATCTGGTAGTTGGTAAGAAGGTGGCAGATGGGGCCTCCCTGGTAGTGCAGGAGTTAAGTCTCAGCACTATCAAGGTATCACCATCCACTGCAGCATCAGGCATCAGTCCGATCCTGGCCAGGGAACTGCCCAGATGGCATAGCAGACCTCTCCTGTAGTGCCCACTGCTCCCCTGAGCGGTGCATTTCAGTAGATCTGCTTGCTCTGCTCCCCACTCTGTCTCTGGGGAATCCTCTTACCCCCTGTGCCTCTGGCCTATACCCTAGTAGTTGTATGCGTAAATAAATAAAATAAATCTTAAAAAAAAAGGGAAGTTGAGGAAGCAAATGAACATAGTAGGCTTACTTTCTCCACATATTCGCAGTGTAATTACAGCAAAACAAAGTCAACAATGTATGCAAGATAAAGGATGATTATATCATACAACGGGAGCAATGGTATAGCAGAAAGGGGTAGAAAGGAGTAGGAAAAGCTATAATTAAACTCTGTTTAGCTTGATACTGGGTTAATACAACTCATGAGAGGGAGGGAGTGGCTGCTACTTGGGGCACCAGTATACAACTTGGGTACCTCTATAAGAGGGTAGCTTGGGTAGCTCTATAAGAACCTTATGCCCCAAGTACCAGCTACTCAGGGCACATGACTACATCAGACTTAAAAAATCAGACAGTACACTGGAGAAAGGAGTGAACAGAGTTGGCATGCAGGACAGAAGGGGCACCATTAGGGGACTATAGTAACAAGGGTGCAGATTATGATTACCGAATTGAGACTGAGGCTTCCAAACTAGAACAGTGTGAACTCAGACCAACTGTGAGAGCCAGATGTAATCGCCTGTGTCTCCTCATAGAAGAGACTATTATTTGCAGCCTGAGGCTGAGATATACAAAACACCTGCCTTACTGTCCAGGGTTAAAGATAAGACAATAACTGAATGCTCTCATTAGCCAGAGCTTAAGTACCTAGATCTTAATAACAGGAGTAAGCACCTCAGGATAAGGATCTGAACTCCAAAAGCAAAGAAAACAATTCCCAATTTGTGACCCTGTCTCAAATGTAGTCTTCACCAGCACTATATATAATGTTCAACCACAGCCTAGAGGTGAGTCCCAGCATGAAACTATATAATGCAAGTTAGTCAAGGAGTTGGCTTGGGGGGCGATCACTGTGTATCCCCAGTACACAACTTGGTACCTACAACTCTGTAAGAATCTTGAAGCCTTGATGCTCAGTGGAGGCAAACTTTTGGTATCCTACTGCCCTACTTCTTTCCCACGTATTACCCTTTACCAACACCAGTGGCCTGCTCTCTGAACAGTTACAAAAGCATTGTTCTGTGAAACAATACACATGTAAAGATCCTGGATAAATTCCTAGAATTATAATCAGCTTCTTGGAGTAAGGGCATAAAGGCAATTTACTAAGAAAAGAATAGAAAACTCCCTATTACAATCCATAAAAACTAGAAAATGAAAAGAAAGAACATATCACAAATGCTGGAGCATTAAAAAAATTAAAACCCTGAGAGAATTCTCAACCTAGAACTATGGAGTATGCTTGATGATGGTTAAAGTAACAGTTATTACCATAATTGCTGAATTAAGAAAAATAATGCATAATCAAGAACAGAAATATGATAAAGACTGAGAAAATATGAGACTGTTACAACTAGAACTAATGGATCTAAAGAATGTTATAAATGAATGTATGTTATAAAATATGTATGGTGCCAACAGTAGACAAATACAAATAATGAATAAAATTGGTGAACTTGAAAAAACAGTGGCAGAGAACATACAAATAGAACAAGAGAAAAAAAGAATAAAAGCAGTTTAAAAGTATTTTGGGATAACCTAAAGAGAAATAGCATCTGTGTCACAGTGGTCCTATCAGGAGAAGGGAAAGAGAAAAGCATAGAAAATTTATTTAAAGAAGGAATTGCTGAAAAAATCTCGGTCTTGAAAATGAATGAAGTGTCCTAATCCAAGAGGTCCCAAGGGTTCCAAACAAAATGCCAGAAACTGATACACTCTAAGACACATGATAGTTAGACTGTCAAAATCCAATGACAGAAACAGAATATTAAAGGCCTTTATAGATATAAAGGAACACCTATTAGACTTTCCATAAACTTTTCAGTAGAAAATAAGGGAATGGCAGAATATATTTATTTATTTATTTATTATTTTTTAAATAATAGATTTTATTTTTATATTCCCCATACAATTGCAACCCCCCCATTTTGACCCCAATCCCTCCCCTCCCACCCCCCATCCCCCAAAAAGTGTCTCTGGTTCATAGTTTTTTGTTGATTTTGATTTTCACTTTCTTATAGTTATTCATTTTCCTGGTCCCTTATTTAAGTTTTCTAGATTCCTGCTCTGAGTGAGACCATCCGGTATTTTTTCTTTTTCTTTCTGGCTTATTTCGCTGAGCATGATCCCTTCCAGCGCCATCCATGTTGCTGCAAATTGCATGTTTATCTTTTTTGAATGCTGAGTAATATTCCATGGTGTATATGTACCACATCTTCTTGATCCAGTCATCTATTTTTGGGCATTTGGGCTGTTTCCAAAGCTTAGCTATTGTAAACAGTGCTGCTATAAACATAGGGGTGCAGGTGTTCTTTGGAATTGATGTTTCTGTGTCCTTTGGGTAAATACCTAGGAGTGGAATTGCTGGATCATATGGAAGCTCTATGTTTAGTAGGTCCAGAAACCTCCACACAGCTCTCCATAGTGGTTGGACCAGTTTGTACTCCCACCAGCAGTGCAGGAGAGTTCCTTTTTCTCCACACCCTCGCCAACATTTGTTGTTGCTAGTTTTTTTAATATGTGCCATTCTCACTGGTGTGAGATGGTATCTCATTGTAGTTTTGATTTGCATTTCCCTGATTATAAGTGATGTTGAACATTTTTTCATATGCTTGTTGGCCATTTGCATTTCCTCTTCAGAGAAGTTTCTTTTTAGCTCCTCTGTCCATTTTTTGACTGGATTATTTTCTTTGTTTTTGGTGAGTCTCATCAGCTATTTGCAGATTTTTGTGATCAGTCCTTTATCATTAGTGTTGTGTGCAAAAATGTTCTCCTAGTTGGTGGGGTTTCTCTTTGTTTTTGTTATTGTCTCTTTTGCTGTGCAGAAGCTCTTTAATTTGATGTAGTCCCAGCTGTTTATCTTTGCCTTCACTATCACTGCTTTGGGTGATGTGTCTGTAAAGATGTCTTTGATGTGAATATCACGTAGTGTTTTGCCTATATTTCCTTCTATATGTTTTATGGTTTCAGGTTTTATGTCTAGTTCTTTAATCCATTTTGAGTTGATTTTTGTGTATGGTGTGAGGTAGTGGTCAAGCTTCATTCTTTTGCATGTAGCAACCCAGTTTTCCCAGCACCATTTATTGAACAAACTTTCTTTGCTCCAATGCATAGTCTTTGCTCCTTTGTCAAAGATTAGTTGACCATAAATCTGTGGGTTTATTTCTGGATTTTCTATTCAATTCCATTGGTCTGTGTGTCTGTTCTTGTTCCAATACCATGCAGTTTTAATGATTATGGCTTTGTAGTAGAGTTTGAAGTCTGGGAGTGTGATGCCTCCATTCCCTTCTTTTTTTTTTCAGGAGAGCTTTGGCTATTCGGGGTTTTTTGTGATTCCATATGAATTTCATCAATTTCATCAATTGTTTTATTTCTTTGAAGAATGACATTGAAATTTTGATTGGAATAGCATTGAATCTGTATATTGCTTTTGGTAGGATGGCCATTTTAATAATGTTTATTCTTCCAATCCATGAGCAGGGGATGTCTTTCCATTTCTTTGTGTCTTCTATTTCTTTTAACAGTGTTTTATAGTTTTCTTTGTATAGGTCCTTTACCTCTTTTGTTAGATTTATTCCCAAATATTTGATTTTTTTTTGTTTCGATAATAAAAGGGATGGTTTTTTTGATTTCTTCTTCTTCAGATTTATTGTTTGTGTATAGGAAGGCTACTGACTTTTGCGTGTTGATTTTGTATCCTGGCAGAAGATATTTAAAGTTGTCTACCTGTATTTCCCAGTCCAGACTGCTTTATTATGCAAAAATATCATTCAAGAAAGGAGAGGATAGGATTGTCACCAAAAAAGCAAAACTTAAAAGGCTATATCAACACTAAGCTGAACATGAAAGAACTAGAGGACTATTACAAAGCAACAGAAAAACAATAAGAAAAAAATAATACTTACATTTGCACCAAATGATGCACACTAAGGTGTATAAGGCAATAATTAATTGAGCTAAAGACAGAGATTGACAACAAAACAATAGTAGGGAATTTTAATATTCTATTTATAACTTTGAATAGATAAATAAGACAAAATAAATAATAACCTTAAATGAGGAACTAGACCAGATAGACTTAGCAAATAGCAAAAGATCATTCCAACCATCCCAAAGATCACTGCATATACATTTTTCTGAAGTGCACACACAACATTTTCAAGAATTGACCATATTTTGGATACTTGCCAATTGCCAGTGATACTATGATGAAGGTTGAAATCATAGCAAGTACTCTTTCTGACCATTATGATATAAAGCTAGGAGAAAATCATATATACATGGAAACTAAACAACAGGCTGCTTAAGAGTTATTGGATTAAGGAGGAAATTACAGCAGAAAACAAAAAAATATCTCAAGACTATTGACAATGAGTATACAAACTATTCGAATTTATCAGATACAGCAAAAGCAGTGTAAGGGGGATGATATATTGTAATAAATGTGCACATTAAGAAGCAAGTAAAATCCTAAATAGACAACATATAAAGCAACTTGATAAAAAGGAAAAGCAGAAACTAGGGTTAGTAGAAGAAAGGAAGTAATAAAAATAAAAGCATAAATAAATGAAATAGAAATCAAAAAGATATTACAAAAGTTCAGCACTGCTGAACTGTATACATAGAAATGGTTAAATGTAAACTTTGTTTTTTACTACAATGAAATTAAAAAAAAAAAACAATCTACACAGCAGGTATTTCACAAATTGCTTATCATTGTGAATCATTGTAGAGTAGAACTAAGTCTTAGAACCATTGGAATCCCAGATTTTGCATTTAGCTGGTTGACTTAGGCAGTCTTGTATAAACTTCTGCACTTAATCTCTTCATCTGAAAATGAAGAAAATTAACGGCTACTTTGAAGTATTGCAATGACCAAGCTAATGTTTGCAAACTGTGTTGACATAAATTAGGCCAGAAATAAATCCCAGTCATTACAAATATAACTTGGTGCTCTCATTTGCATTAATCTTATAACCAAGGACTTTATTTTTCAACAATTCATGTATTTGTTAAAAGGTGTGAGTAAGAGTGAGGATAATAAAAAGAGGGTCTCACTGTTAACCTCCACCTATCTAAGGATTTTTTTGATTTTCTCCATTTTGTAGTTATACCTGCCATGATTCTGTGCTTTTTCCTAAGAACCCAGCTCTCTCTTTTTCTAAAAGTGATCTGGTATCTTGAACTTGATTCCTGTAGCGCCTTGATTTTCTAAATCATTTATTACTCAGTACAATTATTCACTTAACCAATATATGATTATTGATTGCCTACTGCAGGCCAGACACAGCTAGACAGAGCAAGACATTGTTACTCTCCTTGCCCTCATGCAGTTGAAGGGTGATTTGTCCTCTATATTCTGACCCTCAAGCAGTCCAGCTACAGGTAGACCAAGATTTCTTTTCCTGATTCCTAATGAACCTGAAAGCCAAGTATGCACCTTAAAAAGCTTTCTAGAGAGAAGGAATGAAGGGAGGTGAATCTTAGCCCTTAAAAGACTGACTAAGGGAATTAAATTGAATAGCGATCTTATTGTTAGAGCTCCTCCTATTAAATAATAAGCAATTGCTGATATATGTAGAATGCTAGAACTGTTGCTTTATTTTTTTTTAATTTTTTTATAAGATTATTTATTTTTTATTTATTTATACAAGCACTGGGTACAGTCAGAAACACAAGAGGGTGAGAGAATTCACCAGAGCCAGAGCGGGGAGCAGAGCAGGCAGACAGAGGTACACTGCTGAGGGGAGCAGCGGGCGGCAGGAGAGGTCTGCGCGCCATGTGGGACCCTCCTCCGCTGTCCGGGGAGCAGCCGGGGATCGAACTGTCACTGCAGAGGCTGTGGGCAGCTTCGCAACCCAGCGCTCAACCGCTGCGCCACCGGAGAGGCCCTAGAACTGTTGCTTTAAATGCCAGGGGTCTGTGGCTATGTACAAGCTTTGTAAAGAGACTGTAGGGGTCAAACAATAGGGAAGCATTGAATAAGCTACTTGATCGCCATGTGGAGCGTAAGAATCATTTGTGAATAGGGAGAATTTTGTGAAGAGATGTGAGGACTACTGCAGCCAAGCAGAAAAGAGAAACTTGATGAGGTTTACCTGGATAACCAACTGTGTTTAGTGGGTGTGTGCATTAGAAATAACCTGTTTCTCCCTCTCTCAATGCAATCGCCAATTACTGGAACAGTAAAATTATTTGCCTATTATTTTACACCATTTGTCAAACACTACGTTTGGTCCAAAGAAATGGAGGACTACATAGGGACTCAGGCCCCATCTTAGGGGGTCTATAGCATGGCAGGTGAGGGGCAGGATAAAAGCACAAAACCCCTTCTGGTTACGAAAGTCCAAGATACAGTATCATATACGTAGGCAAATTCAGTATGCAATTGTTTCTATGCCACTTTGTCTCCCTGTTCTGAAAAGCTGTCTTATTTTAAACAAGTTGTAGACTTCTTTTTGCCAACCATTCAGTGTTAACTTGGATTTGGGATTTATTTTACTTTGTGTGGTGGCAATGACATTTGAGAGTGAGGAATACATGGAAAACAAAAAAATAGCCTGTCATTCTTCTGTTGTGCTGCATGGAGGGGGAGGGAGAGAGTATGTTAGTTGGGGTTTGAGGTCTATCAAATGGGCACAGACTGAATTCCTGGCAGACTAATTGGAAGAATGTGTACTACATACCCAAAGTATGTAAACTATTTTGTGTTTTCCTCATCAAAGATTTCCTTCTCTATGGCCAACATGACCGAGTAGTGATTGGGTATGAGGGTTAAAGGGTGGGAACCAACTAAAATGTCAGCAATCTCTGAAAGCTGAAAAACAGAAAACAAAATTTTTCATGAACACATGTTTTTACTACCAAAGCCATAACACTTGAGAAAGTTTTCTGTCTCCTATTGGGTAGCTAGTTGTTATGTGGACACTCGGTGCACACAACTCTCCCCTGTGGAGAGTCAGGGAACACCCTGGACTTCACCTTAGGGATCAGCAGGGAAGACTTTTTCTTGAAGGGAATGAGTAGACTTGACTTGTGGTAAGAAATTGAATATGAGCAAGCTCTTACCAGCTGGGAAAATAAGAGAGTGAATATGATTTTACGCTACTGCCTCATCTCTCACCTAAGTGTGGCCAGCAAGTGATGAAACCATGGCTTGGGAAAAGTTCATCTTTCAGAGTCTTCATTTCCCTCCCAGGACTGACAGAGCCTTGTTTCTGATGATTTTGTAAGCTCTCTCAGCTGGAAAGGCAATGGATATTATAACTTTAAGTATATTTAGTTTTTTTTAAAGATTTATTTATTTATGCATACAAGAGCTGGGGTACTGGCCAGAGGTGTGGGGGGGTGAGAAGATTCACCAGAGATTGGGGAGCAGAACAGGCAGATATACTGAAATATGCTGCTGAGGGGAGCAGCGAGCAAGTCAGGAGAGGTCTGCTGCGCCATGTGGGTTGCTTCCTGGCAGGCTGGGGATTGACTCGTGCTGCAGAGGCTATGGATAGCTTCATAGTGCTGTACTTAACCCCTTGCACCACCAGGAAGGCCCTATAATTAGTTATTGTATGTCACGGTGCTTCTACCTGTTGAGAATGATATCACTAAGATGGTGACATAAGAATCCCCAGTCTCTAAGCTCCCACAAATGGAAAATTAATTATTCATGAGCAAAAACAGCTTTGGGAGAGCCCAGAAGTCCACTTAAGAAACTTCAACAATTCAATGAAACAAAAGTCCTAAGAATAACCGCACAAAAAGGGAAGGAAAAATGGCTTTATTTTACCTGCAGCATCCCATTCCCCAGGCCTGCACTGCTCAGCACTAGAGGGAACTCCCCATAGAAAGAGTTCCCCTCACCAGGAAAGGGAGAAGAGGTGAGCAGCCAGATTCCCCGACCTTTCAGGACATTGCACCAAGGACCCACTTCAGTTTCCCCCAATCCAGAGACTGGCAGAGCTGAGACAAATAGAGAGGGGAAGGAAGAAGGAAGAAAAGTGACTAGACATATAGCAAAATAGCAGAAGTGACCGTAGTTCCAGTGAGTGGCTCCACAGAAGACTCAGTAACTTTTACCACTAGGGTAACCATTAGCTTCCACAGCTGCCATAGACCCCTGCAGATTTCACTGGGTTTGTTTTCTTCCCCACAGATATTCACATTTGTAGACTCCAGCCACTTGATTCCATCGCTGTTCTCTGCCCACTCACCTCACCCCTCAAAGCATATACCCTTATCCCTGCTGGGACCCAGAATTTGCAAAGCAGTTTGCTTAGGCCTCTGTGGTGCTTAAGTGAAGGATCCCCGTCTAGATCCCCATGGCTGACCTCCAGTGCTATGCATGCATGTGAGGCAAACTGCTCCAGCTAAGCACTTGCACATGCCAGCCTCACCCTCAGCACCATTCTCTGTCATACAAGCAACTGTGGGAAGATCCTCAGCCACAGAAATACACAGAAGAGCCCAGGCCCACATAATGGCTTATTGGTCTAAATTCAGCTATTTCTAGTCACTTGCCTACACAAACTGACACACAAGCCATTAATATCTCCAGCTGTGCACCTGCACATCCCTGACCTAATGACTGGTCTCCACTGCCACATGAACTCTGTGTGGGGACACCACAACCACAGGAGCACATACCAGTGGCCTGCTTGTGGCCCACACCTGGCCTTGTCTCTCGGTTTTGGCCTGACTCTCTGGACCCACCTGTAGCTAGCCCTCCAGTTGTGTGCCTGCATGCCCCCAGCCTGACTCCCGCTGAAGTATTCCCAAGGCAAGACCCTCTAGCCAAAGTAATACATGTTGACAGTCAGGACCCTTACAGTTGTTGATGTGACCACAATTAACCCAGACCCTTACCAGCTGGGCCTCGCCCCCACCACTATGTGTATGTCTGCAACTGACCCATGCTACTATATGGACCCTGCAGCTATCCTCGCTGCTGAGGGTTTGCACACCACCAGCTCTAACTGCCACCACCGCCTGCCCAAGTGCCTTGTCACTGGACCGGGAGGTGCCACTGAGGACTCCAACTTCCCACACAGTCCCTGCAGACACTCTGCAGCATTCTCCAAGGACCAGATAGTTGTTCATGGTGTGGACCTTAGAAGCCTCAGCTGGTGAGACATCACACACCCCTTCATTTGACACCCTGTACCTCTAGATCTATGGTCACAGCGTGCTCCAGCCTGCTTCTACCGGAGGGTGAATGTCTTTACATTCTAAAGTCAGAGTCTGGAAAAGGTAACGCTTTCTTTAAATGAATAGACATCTATACGTAGCTACAGGGATCATAGAATCAGAGAAACATGACAACACCAAAGGAACACAAGAGACCTCTGGTAGCCTCTGGTAACTAATGCCAGAAAAATGGAAAGATAGTGATTACCTAATAGTTCAAAATAATTAAAGATGCTCAGTGAACTACAAGGATACATGGGTGAGCAATTTAACAAAATCGGGAAAATATAAAAAAAATATGTGAGAGACAAAGAAAGCTAAACAGATGTTTAGGGGTTAAAGAACACAATGACTGAACTTAAGAATTCAATGGAGAGCTTCTATGCTGAACTAATGAAACAGAATAAAGAATCTGTGAGCTGGAAGACAAAGCGTTTCAATTATCCAGTTAGAGGAACAAAAGGAAAAAGTAAAGAATGAGAAGGAATGGACAAGACTGGTGGGGCTTATGGGACACCATGAAGGGAGAACATCTACCCACTTTTGTAGTCCTACAATGAGAAGAGAGAGATTCTCTGATGTCTTAATAAATTAAATTGCTCATACCATCCTCAAATTTGGAGCATTATGGACACTGAGCATTATGGGTGTTAAGGGGGAGAGAAGATAGGACAAAGAATCAGATATCCCTGGAGACCCAGAATTGGAATTTTTCAGAAAAATTATTAGAGAAAAAGCACCTGCTGGTTTTATGCAAAAAAAAATTACTGAAGCTTTATTGATTGATAAATCTGTAATACTTAAAGTACTTTTCCAGAAGGTGGTTTGGAATATTTTAATAAAGGCCAGAAATCCTGCTTCTATGTATAAATCCAAAGGAAATGAAATCACTGTCTTGAAAAGATAATCTCATATTAATTGCAGCATTATTCACAATGGTCAAGACATTGAACAACTTAAATATACAAGAGTGAATTAATGTCTACACACACCCACACACACACACAAACATACACATAGAGGGATACTCTTGTGTTTATATGTGTGTGATCACACATACACTATAGTATTTTTCAGTCATAAAATTAAAAAAAAAATCCTGCCATCTGCAACAACATAAATGGAGCTTGAAGGCATTTTGCTAAGTGAAATAAATCAGAGAAAGAAAAATACTATATGATCACACTTATACATGGAATTTAAAAAACATCAAGTTCATAGAAATAGAGTAGAATGGTGATTTTCAGGGACTCAGAGGTGTAGGAGAAATGGGGAGATGTTGGTCAGAGTACGGACTTTCATTTACAACATGAGCAAGTTCAAGGATCCTAATGTACAGCATGATGAACATAGTTTACAATACTGTGTTGCATATACAAAGTAGCTGTGACAACAGAGCTTTAACATTCTCATTTTAACAACAAGAAAAATGGCAATTAATGTGAGGTGAAGAATGTATCAGCTACCCTTATTGTGGTAAACATTTAGCAGTATATACATTTATCAAATCTTCGCATTGTACATCTTAAAAGTATACAATGTTATATGTCAGTTACATCTTAAAATAGCTAGGATTGGGGCACAGGTAATTTTATGAACCTTCCTAAAGCAGTTTGATGAACCACAGAGCTTTGCAGCTCTGTTTTTGTTAGTTCACTCCATGAAAGCTTTTTCCTATTTTCCCAGCCCCATAATGCTGACTAATATCAACTGCTTTTTCAACTTATTCTCTTGTAGATTAACTAAAAGCAAATATGTAGATTGTCTCTGTAATAATGGTGGGAAGTGTGCTAAAATATCAAGGCAATTTTTTTCAATATGGTCTATATGCAGCATTCAAAATGATTTATGAAATTTGCGTGTTACAGAATTTTTCTTGAAAAATAGCTTTATTCCTTTATAGACTAAAATGTTTTGCTAAGAATAGCTTCTTGTGATGGCCTGCTATTTCTTTCCATTTAATTTAATCTGCGAGGCTAATATGAGTTACTGAAGGGAGATACTTTGCAATGCATGGCAACTTGTCATTTTCATTTTCCTTTACATAAATGCACAGCCAACTCAGAGAACTCAATATGTTCCCTAAATCAGAAACATTTTAAGACTTGGCATCTTCTGAGTCCCCCATCCCTACTGTTGCCTCTTCTCCATCCAATAATAGTATTGTGCTTGGATTTCACATTTCAGAGAAGACACAGAAGTTCCAGGTAGAGTCAGTGATACTACTAATCTAATTCCCAGAATCTAACCACACTCTCCCAACTTCCAGCATTATTAGTAAGGTAACACTGCCTACATCCTCCAGTATACCATTACTACCACACTACACCTTGGCCCATGGATGCACCTTCATGTCAGTGACTTCAGAACCTAGCACACTTCTGGCACATACTAGATATTTAATAAGTATTTGATGAATAAATTAAATAAGCTACACTCCTTAATGTTACATTTGCCAAAAGATCTTAACTTACTTGACTTTATACTTGCTCTGTGGTAATTTAATTTTTTTCCCTGACGTTAATGGCATTCAACTCATTATAAGAAGAGATACTTATGTGCAGGTAGCACAGGGTTTTCAGAGTACCTCAAATCTTTCCATGGTTAAACTCTTACTATTCTGGGAAGGTGTCAGGGGACTTTTGGATGTCCTAAAATTTTAATCTATCCTTCCCAGAAATGCAACTGGTTATCTTTCTCATGTTAAATATGAAGGGAAAGGAAATAATGTATTGATATTTGCCTTCCATTATATTTCTTTAAGTGTTATTGCCTTTGTTATAAATTCTTGAAGAAAATATTAAATATTTCATAGTCATACTATCAAAGAGAAAATCCTAATACAATACTTGTTTCATAAAGTTCTAAAACAGACATGTTGGAATAGTACAAAAGACTCCGGGTTTCCACATTAACCAAGTCTTATTTGAAAATATTTCTTAAGGCATTCAAAAATCCACTTTTTAATTTTTATGTGTCAATATTTAAAGTTAATTAAAAATGTGTATTTGGATTTAAAGAAGGATAAGGTGACTTCCCCTCAATTTTACTATGCACCTTAAACTACTTTAGAAAAATAACATCTTAATAATAAAAAAAAAAAATTGTGAGGAACCTAGCTTACTAGACTTGCCAATTTCTTTGAAGAAAAGAATGTTATTGAGAGTAGCAAAGAATTCTGGAACACCGTTTTTCTCTCTCTTCCTCTTTCCCAGTGATGTTATGCCACACAGAAACATAATTTCACTTACCAAATAAAGATCTAATAGTAGTTAGTAAATTTCATATGCCACTTAAGCCTGGTTCTCTTGAAGAATCTACCAAGCAAGCTAACGATAATTATTATTTTGGTTAATTGCTATTTGGTTCCTAGTGCTCATTCTCAGAATGTAATCAACTTTTTCACCTGTTTTCCTCTGATGTATGTTAGTAATGCTCTCATCCTACTTCCTTTAAATAACTTTGAATCCATCAGGCACACAAGTACTCTGTAGTTATCAATATTACTGTTTTTAATTGTGAATCTTAATTGAATTTCTTTTTCATATAATATCTTCTAGGAATGACATGAAATGTACTTTTATATATTTAAAATCATATTTAACAATACATTAAGTATCTACTTAAAAATCTACAAATTCTCTTATCTTTTCCTTGAAGTATATTTATATATTCCTAATGTAGTATATGAAAAGGAAAAACTATGATGGTATAATGTGTAGAGGCCACATATTCGCATTTTTAACCAAATATATGCAAGTTTTCACCTTAAGTAATGGTGGAGTAGCTTTATATAACTAGACTTTGTGCTGATAAAAAAAATGCTGGAAAAAATATTTTTGAAAGACTTCTTTATAAGCCCTGAAAAGCTATCAAAAGCAGGTATAAATTGGAGTGAATTCAATTTCTGGAGAAACTAAATTACCCAGGATGAGATCTATATTTATATGGCAGGTACTTCCCAGTCAACGCAGCATCCTGTGATAGGACTAATCCAGAAAGCCAGAGTCTTAGTGAGTTGAGGTCAAAGATCAAATTTGAAGCTGTAAGACTGGCTGAATATTTAGGGGATTGGAGGACCACTACAAGATGGGAAACATAAAAAGGAATGCCTAAATCAACATATATAAACTCTGTTTAATGTTTGACCCCTAATCTATGCATGTATATGATGGAACTCCAAAAAGGCCAGAAGGAGGTCACAGGTAAAAGATTGAAAGCTGAGACATTCACTGCTCCTGCTTCAAGGCAGACATAATTACCATATTGGAAGAACTTGGTAAACATCTTCAAATTTTTATTGAAACTCCAGAAGCCTGCATTTTAGGAAGGTTATTGCGGTGACTATGCCCCAGGACTTAATGAATCACTCCAGGAATAAGGACAAAATTGAAAGAGATCTGGCATTAAAAGTTTAAAACCAAGCCCCAACAAGCTCCAGAATCTTTACAATGTATCATTCACAATATCCAATATAGTAATTTTAAAATTACTGTACATGACAGATAATAAAATGTGACTTATGATTACGAAAAAACTTAGGTAATAGAAATAGAACCAGAGATGACTGAGATTTTAGAATTAGAAGACTTTAAAATAAGTATGATAAATGTTATCTGAAGGAAAAGACAGGTTTAATGTTTGAAGAAAAATAATTTCAGGAGGATTATCTGGTGCTATTAAAGAACCAGACAGAAATTCTAGAACTGTAAAACATCAGTCTGAAATAAAAGAATTACATTGATTAGGAGAAAAAGGAGATTGAAGATAAAGGGCAAAAGAATTAGTGAACTTGAAGAAAAGTCATAGAAATGACTAAACTGAGACTGAAGCACAAAAAGTAAAAAAATAAAAATAAAAATCATATTTACACAATGTTAACATCCTATGGAATAAAATCAAGCTAACTAAATACAGTGAAGTCAAGAAAGAAAAGAAAATGGAGAAGAAGAGATTTATGTATTTATTTTCAATTTCAATCAAAAAGTGCAACCCCGAGGTTCAAGAGTCATAGCATATTCCAGAGAGTACACATACAAAGAAAATCACACAGACACACATCGATTGAAAACAATGAAAAATAGAGATCAAAAAAAAAAAAAGTTAAGCAGCTAGAGGAAAGAACATTATTAATGGAAAAATAGTTATGAGAAAGTGACCTGACTTCATCAGAAACACTGGAGTTCACAAGACAGTGTAAAGTACTTTGAAGTTCTAACTGAAAAATAGCCTCAATCTAGAATTTATAACCAGTGAAAATATATCTCCATAATAAAAAGAACAAAGTTTCAGATAACCGAAAGCTGAAATAACTTGTTACCACCTGACACACATTAAAAAAAATGTTAAAGGAAGTCCTTTGGTCTGAAGGGAAATGATGCCAAATAGCACTTTGAATCTAAATAAAGAAAAGAATAACTAAGAACAATGAATAGCAGGTAAATATAAAGGAATTTTTTCTTAAATTCTTTAAAGATATTCATCTAATATGTATCTTTTATATAGAAGTAAAATGTGATATTTAGAGGATTAAAGAATCTAATAGTGTAAATAGAATTCTGTCACTAAATTCTCATATATAAGTAGGTATAGTCAATATACAATATACATACAGGCCTCCCCTGGTGACGCAGGTGGTTGAGCACCATGCTGTGAAGCTGTCCACAGCCTTAGCAGCGCCTGTTTGATCCCGGCTGGGCAGCGAGGGTCCCAAATGGCAAAGCAGACCTCTCCTGTCTCACCCGCTGCTCCCCTCAGCAGTGTATTTCCTCAGTCCACATGTTCTGTTCCCCGCTCTGTCTCTTGTGAATCCTCTCACGCTCCTGCGCAACTGGCCTGTACCCCAGTTCTTATATAAATAAATAAATCCTTAAAAATATATATAATATACATAATATTAATTTTAGTACTACTGTGATAATATGACTAATATCACTTAGTCTGATAAGTTACAGATGCCTATTATAATCTCTAGGGCAACTATCTAAAAGAGGTCTAGTTAAAAAATCCAAGCTGGAGATAGCCAATGATAATGAAATATATTTAGATACAGATATAATGATTCAAAGATTAGATTACCTAATAATACTTGACTAACGCAAAAGAAGACAAGAGATAAAAAACACAAAGAATAAAGTGGGGAAACATGCCAAAAATAGCACAAAGTGTTTATTTATTGCACCCTCAGAGAGAAAGCTGTAGTTTTCTAAGAGACACAGCAGGATGATTTTACCTTATTTCACTTTATTTTTTTTTTAATTTGTGGTGACATGGATTTACAACACTGTAAATGATTTAGTTTTAGGATCCCTCCTTTCAGATGTACATTACCATACCACATCCCCCACCAGGGTGTTTGAATTTTAATCATATAGAATGGATGGCTGAGCACCAAAGGAAGGAAATAGAGAGAAATATTTCTCTCCCTGGTATATAAATGGCAGAAACAAATTCTTGATCTTAAAAAGTGATTGCTTGTCCTAGGAGAAGGGATGTAATCCCTCTGAGAGAGGCAAGCATAAGTGAAAATTCTAATTCCAACCATTGACTTGTGTGTGACCTTGGGTAAGTACATTAATCGTCTAGAGCACATTTCTCTCCTATAAATTGAACACTTGATTCCTTTCTCAGGAGTTGTAAAGATTAAAGAATGTCACAAATACAAAGTGGCTGCTCCAAAAGGAAGGGTTTTTTTAATGTTACTTCACTTCCTTTAGGCCAAATCTACAACTGCCTAGCTTGCACCAAATAAGGATAGTGTCAAAAATTTTTGTGAAAAGTACAGATGGTAGAGTAACTGCAATTAGACTGTAATTGGAGACTTTTAATTTATCTCTGTCATTATAATGATTCTCCAGAACATGACATTTCTTTCTTTCATTGTTTTCAGTTTTCAATTATCACACCAGTTTTACATCCATGATGTTTTTAAAAGTATATGTCCCCCGAGTTCTTTCTGCTTGATTTCTTTTCCCTTCTCTGCAATGAGATTCATTTGCTTAGGAGGAAGAAAAAGAAAGTAATATAGAGGATATTAATCACCATAAATATGTCTCTTTTTAAAGTATTTCCCAAAACCATGAATCTGTGTCATTTCCATCTTGTCTTTGAACAAATTTGACCTGTTAAGGACATGTCCTGGATTTAGTATTCCTAGGTGTAATGTCTTAATGCCTTGCTCTATGCTTTTCAGAAAATCAGGCCTGAAAGAAAGTCTTTTTGACCTTCAAGTGTGCTAGGTTTTGCTCTTAGGCTAGCACAAGAGCATTTTGACCAGCCAGAGGAGTGCAGTTCCCACCTCACTAATGAGATTACTGTCACTGAAATGAAATATGAGATCTGGACTCCCCAGTTTTCATTGCTTCAGAATTCTGCCCAAGGGAATACTTGTTCATTATGTTAGTGCTTTAAAAATCAGGGGAATTGGAAAAAAAAAATTACTAACCCCATGAAATTTCATTTCCCTCCTATAATGTTACTATGGCAACTCAGCATCTCTCTCTCTCTCTCTCTCTCTCTCTCTCTCTCTCTCTCTCTCTCTCTCTCTCTCTCCCCCTCTCTCTCTCTCCCCCTCCCTTCCACTCCCTCCCTCCCCCCTCCTCTCCTGTCCAATTGCTCATACTGCCTTTTCCAAAGCAGCCTTGAGCCCCATGAACTGCCTTTGTCAAGCATTTTCCAGCTGCAGTTTGACTATTGTATATGGTTGAGGAACTGTTTTTTGGTTCATAATCCAATCTAAGTGATACTGTATACTAATTGTAAATTCCCATGGGTTGAGGGCAGGTAAGAATACATATTTTGTCCTGGAGAACCATTACTCTAATATACCTTCAGAACTCAAGACTGCTTTGTCACAAAGTACAATATCCACATTAGCTCTTTTTTAACTTAAGCTAATAGTGTTCTGAATTGGAAAGAGGGAAAAGTCTTTTTTCTGATCCTTCTCTTACTCTGAAAGCCAAAAAGGCTAAACCATATTATTTAGCCTAGTCCCAATTTGCAATTCACTTATTTTTCTGAGGGAAAAAAAAAGATATTTAAAATATTCTTCTAAAGTATACAGTGAAGCTAGTCTTAAAAATGGTAACGAGGAAATGAATTCTTTTTATTTTAAAGATTTATTTATTTAAACAAGCACTGGGCACAGTCAGAAGCACGGGAGGGTAAGAGGATCCACCAGAGACAGAGCGGGGAATAGAACAGGCAGATTGATGAAATACACTGCTGGGGACCAGCGGGCGCGGCAGGAGAGGTCTGCCGCACCATGTGGGACCCCCGCCAGTCGGCCGGGGACCGAACCAGTGCTGCTGCAGAGGCTGCAGGCAGCTTCGCAGCCCAGTGCTCAACCACTGCGCCACCAGGGGAGGCCCATGAGGAAATGAATTATTAGCCAGTGATTTAGAAAACAGTTTTGAAAGACTAACCCCAAAACCAGTTCACCCACTTAAACCATTTATTTACTCAAGTCATTTTTACTAGGGAACTTCAGTGGACATGGCACTGAGTTACCTTCTCAATGAAATTCAGTATATCTTAAACTAGTAACTTTGTCCTTAGAAGCAGACTAATTGAAATGTTAATGCAGATGTACAACTAACTAGCCAAAAAGTTGTAAGTTTCCCAAAAGAGGTAGAGATAAAATAAGACTAGAGTTCCAAAGGTAGAATGATTAATCTACTTCTGGAAAAGACTTCAAAGAAACACTAAAACAATAGGTTTATCTTAAATTTTGAGAAGGAGGAAAGGCACATCCAGGTACATGAAGAGAAACAAAACATCTGAGAGCTTTTTCCAGGAGCTACAGAGATTGCTAATTGGAGTAGAAGGGAATAGGGGAAGGCTAAGTTGAGCAAAGTGCAGCAGGCATTGATATTAGAAGACTGTGACTGCTAACCTGAAGAATTTAGGCTTGGCTGAACAATAGCCGTCTGAGTGACAGCTAGGAAGGAATTAGTTCAAAATTTAAACATTTTGATGACAAAATAGTTATTAGGTAAAGTCAATGCCTGCAAAATTTTTTTGTTGTTAAACTGTGAATCACTAAATGGCAGATACTTTTCAGTCTCACTGTGAATCAGCTGGTCTTGTCTCAGCCTTCGTGACTGTTGAAGGCTGTTTTGTTAATTAAAGATCTCACATTAACTCTAGGCACTAGTTTTCCCCTGCCCTGTTAATGTCCGAGCAGCTGGGCCAGCACTCTCTGCAGGCTGTTGTGACATCTTGAACAGCTTCCTGATGAGGCATTGCTCTTGCTGGGATGTTGGCTATTTGAAAAACCATACAACTTTGAAAAACGCTAGAACAAATCAGCAGAAGATCCATAGGAATCAACCACTGCAATCAATGTTAAAAATGCTATAAGTAAAACTGTTGAAAAAGTTGCACATCAGATAACTCTCTGCAGTTCAACTTGGAACTAGAGTTTTACAGTGAGGAAGTAGCAAATTGTATCATTGAAACAAGGTGATACAAGGACCATGGCCAGAAGACTAGTCCATACAGCTCTTGCACTAATAAAACTTTCCTGAGTCTCTAGATTCTACAAGTTAGCAATAAATAAATAAATCCCAGAGATCAGAAGTGGCATCTTCAGAATACAGATAAAGGAAGGCTAAGAGCAGCGTAGCCTTGTCTTAATAACTTCTCCCAACATGTCCCTCGATTGTCCTATGCTGTCATCATTAACAACTCTGGGTTAGTTCTGAAGTCAGCCTGTGTGGCCTTGGATGAGTAATTCAACCTCTTTGAAAACTGTACCTTTCATGTAGTGTTAATTGTGAGCATAAAATGACATGATGTCTTAGGTTTGCTTCAAAATAAAACAGGAAAGGAGAGACAGCTTATATATGAATCAAGATCAGTGAAGATGAGATACCTAGGGGCTCATTACACTGTTCAGTCTACTTTCATCTGAAATATGTTTTAAGCTTTTTATAATTAAAGCTTTTTTAAAAAGGTGAAATCATACAGTCGAAATCATGTGTTGTTTCCTCCTTATTTAACTGTCCACTTACATGGGTAATACTGAGAAACAAAACAAGCAGACAAAATTAGACCAAAGCAACCCTGGAGATCTGACTATAGTATTGAGGCTACCTGAGGGGAAAGGTTGGAAGTAGGAAGCAAAGCGGGGAGAGGGCCCAATAGACTGTGGTGGAGAATTGTGGGTGCTTTGTTGGTGGGTGTGATGTGGTGACATATAGCTGATGAGTTGTGAACCTGTTAATCCTAAACCTTATACTGTGTTGTAAACTATTATCTCCATAAAAACAATATAACTTTTTTTTAAAGATTTATTTATTTATTTATACAAGCACGGGATACAGTCTGATGCGGGAGGGTGAGAGAATTCACCAGAGCCAGAGCGGGGAACAGAACAGACAGACCGATGAAGTACACTGCTGAGGGGAGCAGCGGGCAGCAGGAGAGGTCTGCGCGCCATGTGGGACACTTGCCCAGTTGCCGGGTATCGAACCGGTGCTGCAGAGGCTGCGGGGCAGCTCCGCAACCCAGCGCTCAACCACTGCGCCACCGGGGAGGTCCAAAACAATATAACTTTTTTAAAAAGAATAAGATAAATAAAATAATGGCATATAGTCAGTAAGTACTTTAAATACTTTAAACACATTCATTGTTTTCTTTGAGGAGGAAAGAACTAGTTGTTGTTTTTTTGCTCTCTAATTTTCCATCAATATTAGTGTTGCTTTTACCAGATCACTATTCTCTTGTCTGCAGGTGTTTTGCAAATTAAATAACTCAATTAGCATTAAAAAAGAGATGAAATTAGTAAATATTTGCCTGTAAAGAACAGTATAAGTGAAAGGATTAAGAGGTCAAGATAAATTTTGCTTTTAGATAACCATACACTGTGCTTTTATTATATATAGCACTTTGCTTGGGGCAAGGCTAATCTTCAAGAATAAATGAGTTGTTCTATGGCACATATCAAAAAAACAAGCAACAACAAATGTTAGTGAGGATGCGGTGAAAAAGGAGCTCTCCTATATTGCTGGTGGGAGTGCAAACTGGTCCAACCACTGTGGAAAGCTGTCTGGAGGTTCCTCAATCTACTAAAAATGGAGCTACCATACGATCCAGCAATTCCACTACTAGGGATCTACCCAAAGGACCCCAAAACAGTGATTCAAAAGAGCACCTGTACACCTATATTTATTGCAGCATTATTTACAATAGGTAAAACCTGGAAACAACCCAAATGCCCAAAAATAGATGACTGGATCAAGAAGATGTGGTATATATACACAATGGAATATTATTCAGCAATCAAAAAAGATAAACTCATGCCATTTGCAGCAATGTGGATGGAGCTAGAAGGAATCATGCTCAGTGAAATAAGCTAGAAGGAAAAAGAAAAATATCGGATGGTTTCACTTATAACAGGAATATAGGGGAACCAAATAAGACATCAGTGTAAAAAAAATAACAGTACAACACACAACAGAGCAATAACAGACAATTATAAACCAGAGACATCCTGAGGGAGAGGGGTGAGAGGGAGGGAGGGAGGAGCACAGGGGACTGTGGTGATGGTGCATGGGTGCCTTGGGGAAGGAAATTCTATGGGGACTCAATCTGAGGAGGAAGGGGGAAGCAAATATTGTCTTAAAAAGTGTAAAAAATGATAAATGTTAAAATCACAAAAAAAATATTCTAAAGTAATTATTTTTTCTCCAGGATCATAGTTTGAAGATGTGTACATGTATTCATCTTAGAGTCTACTTAAGAAAAAATGAAAGAAACAAATTTAACCTTTTGGATCTTAAAAGACAATTACTATACTACAGAGTCTGTGTAAAATGTTTATGTTTATGGGTAGATGTGATTATTATATTATTTCTTCTTCAGATATTTTCAGGATTTACATTACTTGGAAGATATTTGGACTTCATTGTGATTTGTCTTTGCCCTTGAAAGACTGCTACATTGCTTTACTTTAGTTTATAAGAGCAAATGCTTTAAATCAGCATAAAAGGCAGAATATTTAAACATGTTGGAAAAATTTTCAAATCAGTTTATGAAATGTTTGCAATTCAAATTACATATTGTAAGGAATTTAATCCCACTGAAATTTAACTAGTAGTTTAGAAATAGGATTGTCCCTTACTGATTAGACATTAGGATAATTAGGTTTGCTTTCAAGATCTGTGCACACAGTTTAGAAAGTGATTTGAGCACAATAAATCAAATGTTGATATATTTCAAAATGTGACAGTCCTTAGAGCAGATATTAAAAATTTAAGTTGGAATCTTTAAGGTGGGGAACACATAACCTGTGGTGTAAAAAAGACATCTCCACAGGGTTTGAAGCCACTTTGGTTTACATAGATGACTTTCACCTTCTTAACTCCCTAATTCTCCTTTTCCACCTCTCCTATAATATTAGTCATTCTCCCTAGTAGTAGTGAAAGACCTTACTCTCAACCATGTAGCACTAAGATGAAAAACCTAAAGAGGGAAAGGGAGAGCAAACTGAAAAGTTCAAAATAGTGCTGTCATGTTAAGAACTGCTTAACTTTAACGACTGGGTAACTCATTCTTCTGCATATTGAATGGTTCTAAATTCATTGCTCCCAACAAAATGAAGGATCTAATGAAGTTGTCAAGTGATAGATAATTAAAAAAAAAACTCTTTGAAAGATTATTAAGTGATTTTTGATATGTAATTCAGAAGGACATCAGAAAATGGTGGCGCTGCTTTAACAAAAGTACATCTACTTATTTATGGGGAGAAGTTTTCTCAGCACCATCATACATAAAAACAACAGCTGGGACAGTTTGGATGCTGAATTTTGCCTCATTCTAGCAATAAGTAATGTTCATTAGAAGATACATGGACTAATTGTGAAAAAATGAGAAAATTAAAATGTTATACTTGCTTAATAATCATAAAAAGTTTTAATATGTTTGCTATTTTGATCAACTGTGTTTGAATAATTATAATCCTAATCTGGAGATTATTTTTGAAACTTCAGAGGCTTATTTTCTCATGAAATATTTAAGTCTTAAATTTATGTATTTTCATGGGCAGAGAAATATGATGTGATTATCAGTAACACTCAAGTATAAAACGTATTGTGTTAAAATAATAATATGGGTGGGGGAAAGTGAAATGGAAATAGAAATACAAGAGGAAAAAGGACTAATGTAAAATTCCTACTTCAAATTCCTGTTTTAAAACTTGGTATATTTTTTTAATGCTGGTTAGCTGTTTATAATATTTAGATTCAATTGGATATTCAAAAAAGTAGTACAACTATTGTATTTTTATATGTTAGTATTCTAATATGTGGAGGATTACATACTTTGCAACTACTTAAACTTATGAAAACTTTAGCTCTGTAGTTAAAAATATGAAATTACCTTATGAGCTATGTGAGTGTTTGGAGTTCATTGGTACATGGATTGTTGTATGCCACATTGAATCTTGAGAAATACTGCATTTGTAGAATTTCCCATCAAATTTAATTGAAAGTATCAACTGTGTTCTGCAGGATGGTTTGACGCCGCTGCACTGTGGGGCAAGGAGTGGCCATGAGCAGGTGGTGGAGATGCTGCTTGATCGAGCTGCCCCCATTCTTTCAAAAACCAAGGTAATTTCTTCCCAGGTTTTTGGACATCAGACCATATTTAGTTTTGCATCCTTTTACTGGTTATTTAATCCAGTCTTTTGGACCACATGGAATATGACATTGTTCTATTTTTTAAGATAATATGAATTTTTTAATGTGTCATTGGTTTCTATCCTCTATGGGTATCTATGTGAGTATAGCTTCACACCTTAGTACATGTATATGCCATACTGCACCCACTAACAAAGTTCTATCACTATTCACCACTATCAAATTTACCCGTTTCTCATTCTTTCCAACCCTCTTCCTAAAGCACGCCCATGAGTATATCAGATTTCAGCAAAAACTCCACACGTCAAGAGATAGTGGAATGACATGTTCAGAATGCGAAAAGATATAAATTCAAGAATACTCTACCCTGAAAAAATAACACCTAAATATGACTGAGAATTAAAGGCTTTCCCAGACAAGCAAAAGCTAATAGACCAAGGGGCCTCCCTGGTGGCGCAAGGGGTTAAGCGTCAGCACTATTAAGTTATCCACAGCCACTGCAGCACGAGTTCAATCCCCGGCCAGGGAGGTCACCCACATGGTGCAGTAGACCTCTTCTGACTTGCCCCTCTCTCTCAGCAGTGTATTTCGGTCAGTCTGCTTGTTCTGCTCCCCACTCTGTATCTGGTGAATCTTCTCACCCCCCGCACCTCTGGCCTGTACCCCAGCTCTTGAATGCATAAATAAATAATTCTTAAAAAAAAAAAGCTAATAGTCCACCACCAGACCTGCGTTAAAAAATGTTCAAAATAACTCTTCTACATGAACAATAAGAACAAAAGTACCGAAAACCTTGAGTGAGGTGTTAAATAGAAAAATGAATCAGAAGCTTAAAAAGGAGTAACATAGAACAACAAAAAGCATTAAAAGAAAGAAAAGGATAGAATTTGTAAGATAAATGACAATATTGTTTTAACTTAGCAATTAAAGAAGAAACATCACTCAAATCATTGGAGAACCTAAAAATAAGTGTGGGTTTATTAAGCCCTTAGGTGGAGTGCACTGTTCCATACACTGTTTTTGTGTGTTGCTTTTGTTTAGTTTTTG
Source organism: Talpa europaea (assembly GCF_964194135.1). NCBI lineage: Eukaryota > Metazoa > Chordata > Mammalia > Eulipotyphla > Talpidae > Talpa > Talpa europaea. The sequence continues at coordinate 51,782,785 of NC_140077.1, forward strand.
TATTGTTTCAGGAGTGCTTAGTGCTTGATTTTACTCTATGAAATTTTCATAGCTCAGAAACGATTACTTGTTAGGGAAAGAAAGATTATAAGCTCTGGACTCTCTAAAGTTTGGGCTGTGCCTCTCTTTCTCCAGCCCCTGGTTTATTTCTTGAGTGTTCACAAACTGTCAGAGGCCAAGGCTGTCATTTAGCTGACAAGACTTGAAACTTTGCAAACACTATACCTTAATTAGACCATTGGGAAAGCATATCTGAAAGGAATATGTAATGATTGCCTGAAAAGATGTAATGTTTACTAAGTATCTTCTGGATATTTTTATAAATGATAAAACCACTTGACATTATTTGCAAAAGAAAAAACATGTAAATTAACTTTTGGACATAGGAACTGTCCTGTATTCACTACTATTTGTATTAACCAAATCAGTGATTTTTGGAAGCTATATTAAGCTTTATAAATAACCTTAATTTCTAATATTTGTCAAAACAATTGAAGCACATATTATGTTTTCATTCTGGTAGTATTTTTTCAACAATTCTAGTGAAGATGCCAAGGGTCTGAATGTTTTAATCACTCATTTGAAAGACCAATCATTTAGATTGGCCAGATGTGTAAGGCATTAACCAATGTAATTAAATGGCCACCTTTTTTTTTTTTTTTTTTTTTTTTTGGTATACTGTGTCATCTTGGCTTTTTGAATACTTCTTATCTAAACTAGTCTATTATTTTTCACATAGTCCATATCTATCTTTCCCATACCCCATTTTTGTCTTCTGAGCCACATCAACTCTCCCTGAGCTATTACAATAAATTCCTTACTGCTCCCCCAATTCCTCCATTGCTCCTTTGTGATCCAGTTCCTGTTTTTCAAAGTAGCCGCATAAACTGTTAACCAAATTATGTCAATCTAGTGTCTAAAAACCCTCCAATTAATTCCCATTGTTCTCTTTAAAATTAATTTTCATTTTATCAAAGCAATGCAAGTATAGTTAAAAAATCAAATTGCTGTCTCACTTTTTCTTATCTTATAATCTATTTATTTTTTCTCAGAAATCTTGATTTTTTTTTCTTCTATGCTTTCATCATTCAAGAGCATTTTCTTCTTCTCTAATAGTTTCTTAAAACATTCAGTTCTCATTTTATGAAAGCCGTATTTTCTGTTGCCTTTCTGAAAACAAACAAGGTAACCTAAATGTAATTTTTTCTGCCCTCATACGTCCCTAATTCCTCAGATTTTTCTTTTTTCTGTATGTTGGCTTTGATCTCCCTCATTGTGGGTATTTCCCAAAATATCTGTAACTGCCCATGGGTCAGGCACTAACATTACAAAGGAGGCTCAGTGGGAATGCAATCAGATTTCCCTCAGGTATGTTAGTGGTGGGTAAGAGGGGGACCGCTAATGTCAGAATTAGTTGTGCTTTTTTCTAGGAAGTTCAGTTTTTTAAGAAACAAATAGCCCAACTTTTTGCCTTGTATGCCTGTGTGGTACGTTGAAAGTAAGGAGAAGGGGCTGTCAGTCCCCCTGTCCTTTGTGCTTCCTTTAATCATCATTATGACAGCACTACTCACTACTACTCAAAGTCAGCACCACATACTAGCTTTAATCACTTTATATGTATTAAGCATTTAATCCTCACAATAATTCTGTGAAGTACTACAATAGATGAGGAAACTGAGACTCAAAGTTGTTACACAATATATCTCAGCTGGTGTCAGAACAAGGATTTGAACCCAGGCAGTCTGACTCTAGAGACCTATCCTGCCCTGTGTGAGCAAATGCTCTCAGTCCAGAGCTTCACCACGCTGTTCTTTTTGTGTTCCTGTGTCCAGAATCCTCCAGGGTCAATTTTACTAGAAACTTAGCTCCTGCTTTTCTGCAGGACGAAGGGGTAAGTCATCTGACTTCAGGGCTTGAGACCTGATAGCTCCATATGCAAGCGAACCAGTCCTACTTTCAGCCCCAAGTCTCATGTTTACCTTCCAAGGTACTATTTTTCCATATCCCCTGCCTTTTTGGGAATTTGAGAGGTAGATCAGTTGTCTTTATTATATCCAGTGGTATGCTGGAACCAGATCATAGAGTCTATGGAGTGATATCTTCTAAGTTCCACATTTAGTCATCTCCTTCTGGTAGCTTGAAATTACTGATAGTAGAAGTCATTACACCATGGAAAATGGCAAAAACTATAGTTCAGGACTTTTCTTTTTCAAAGACCTGTTGTTAAAGTTATCAGCACACCAGTTGGTAATATGCCTCCACACATTCTTAGTTTTCAGCCTTGTCTTCTGTTAGATGAATTACCAAATTAAATCCTCTCTTCATATTCCAGAATTTGTCAATCACACATATTTTTTGTTAAAGATTTATTTATTTATACAAGAACTGGGGTACAGGTCAGAGGCATGGGGAGGGTGAGAGAATTCACCAGAGAGAGCAGGTTGCAGAACAGGCAGATGGATGGAAGACACTGCTGAGGGGAGCAGTGGGCGAGGCAGGAGAGGTCTGCCACACCATGTGGGTTTCTCCCTGGCCAGCCGGGAATCGAACCAGTGCTACAGAGGCTGTGGACAGCTTCACAGTGCAGCACTCAACCTGCTGCACCACAGGGGAGGCCTTCACACATATTTTTGTTTCCTTTCCCACCGCGTATAAGGTGTATATATGGACACACACATGCATGCTCTTGTGGAGTTTACCTGTTAAATTCTTCTATGCCTTTTTAGTGGCATTTTGGGAAAAGATAAACATATACAACATCTATCATGTTTATTTGGAAGTATTCCTCTGCACTGATAACAAACCCCTTAACAGAATCTGACTACTTCTCTACTTCATTTCCCAATTTTCCTTAACATCCAGCCGAGAAGATTTTGCTCACTTCCTGGAATACACCAATTATGTTCCCATTTCTTGATTCCTCAGCTTGACCCAGATCTTTGTAGTCTTCACACATTTCTGAATTCAAATTGCTTCTCAGTGTCCTTCTTAAAATGTTTACTTGTTTGGCTATCTTGTAAAATGGAAGCTAGAACTTTGCCTTTTTCAGTGTAGTTACCCCAAGCACTTCGCTGCTTGGGAGTACCAGTCAGTACCTGGCACATAGTATTCCATCCATAAATATTTGTTGAGTGAATACCAAAAGAATTCCTGACTTTAAGAGCATTTGTCCAGTTCAAGACTCATATTTTTGAGCTAAGAAAACTCATTTCATTGGGTCTATATTTTTGTCTTGATGAAGGTGCCATATGAAATAAGTTTCCTCTCCACCAGGCAAGTGATCTTTTTGTTATTTTCTCACCCTCCTCAAATGACCTGTAAGTTTTCCACCGCTATATAATTGCTAGGAAATTTCCTTCTTTTATTGACACAGCCTCCTATTTCCACTCCCCACCAAGTCAGTTGTTCTCTCAGATTTTGTTTTTTTGTTTACTTCATGTTTTCCTTTAAGACCATAAAAAAATATAAAGCAAATGAACATTTTGGCAGGAAATAAGTGAGCGCATATGCTTGTGGGTGGCAGTGTCTCAAATGAGGAATGATCCATTGTTTGTTGCACCTTAGTTTCTGCTTTGGCTCAAAATGGTTGAGCGGAATCCTTTAGGTAGAAATATCCTGATTGACTGACAGTGTAGGAAAACTTTAAATTTACATATTGATGGAAATCTTTCTACATATGCAACACTCTCTGGTGGGCAATCTGGGGAAATAACCATGAACTTCTTGCTTTCAAGGAACCAAATAATTGAAATACATAACAGTAAGTGAATGATACTATGATTGTGACAAAAGGATTGTGTCATCTTGCATACCTGCTCTATGTCACTCATAAATTGAGGAATTAATTTGGCTCAAACTGTGTTCTTCGGTGCAAGTTAATGTAACGGTACTTTCAAAATTCACTGATGAGAACTTTTTTTGGAAACTGGAATTGCTCTCTTTCCCTCCCTTGATAATCAGATCATCTATGAATTTCCCACACTCCTTACTTGTGCCTCTACATTTACAGGAAGCCATTTGAAAAGATGTCTTATTTTTGCCTTCATTGGGAAACACGTACTGAATGCTAAATATCTCTTTAACCCTCTTTAAGGTTTTGTTTACCTTTGAACCCATTTATTTCTTCTCTCAGCTCTTTAAATGAATTTTTGACTCATTCCTACTACACGTGATTAATTGTGACGTAGAATTAAAACTACTAACCAAGATAAGCATTAGTTAATAAGTTGGGCAGTGCCTTGCCATTCCTCTTATAGACACACGAGGGCACCAGACTGATGAAAAAGGGAAAAACTTCCTTTCTCCATTGATGTAAGATGAAATGTATTGTTGTAGTCTGACTTTTTTAATTAAATGAATGTAGTATTCAATATCAAATATTAGTAACTTATAAAGACAAAATAAAAACCAACCTAATAAACATCAATCTGTTCCTGCATTTTTTTTCTGTTTCAGTCTTTAATATTAAGAATTCCAATTTACTGGGAATGTAATAAATAGTAGCCTTACTGCATTTCACACTATTTTTAAATCAGACTAAAAAATTATCCTTGAAAATTTGTTTTTGATTGCTTTAAGAAGTGGGAGGACTAGTTTTAAAAGTAGATGCAGTTAAAAGCAGTTGTCAAAATCATTTAAAAATAGAAGCTATTTCTTCATGAAAACTGGCTTTTTTACCTGTTCATATTTGCACCATATTTTGTGTTTGGCACATTTGTATTTAAAAGGCAAAGCAATAAACTGCTTTTCTTATGTATTCCAGAATGGACTGTCTCCTCTGCACATGGCCACACAAGGGGACCATTTAAATTGCGTCCAACTTCTCCTCCAGCATAATGTGCCGGTGGATGATGTCACCAATGACTACCTGACTGCCCTGCACGTGGCTGCCCACTGTGGCCACTACAAAGTTGCCAAGGTTCTCTTGGACAAGAAAGCTAATCCCAATGCCAAAGCCCTGGTGAGTGGCTCAGCCAACAAGTCTACCTTGCATTGTCCTGCTGCTGACAACGTACTACCTCTACATGTGAAACAATCTTTAAAAATACCCTCTATAAAGGATCTTCCCTATTCCAATATGGACAAGCTGAATTATTAACTTCTCCAAGGCCCCACTAGTGATCCTATTATATAAATGAAAACAAATGAAGACTGAGGTGGTCAATTCCTCCTTATTGTAGGTAAACTGATAATTCTGTGAATTAAAGTGTGGTGTTTTTCTTTCCTGAAACCTAAAGGTTTGAGGCATAATGATCAAAGGATTTTATCTTAAAAATGACAGGTCTAGGGATTTGTGAGCTTAAACTTTTAGTTTTAGTTACCAGTTTTTAGTTTTGATTGCTTTTGTGTGGAAAGATATTCTAAAGACTTCAGGAAGAATGCAGTCACTGTGAACTTTTCCATGCCACATATTTTAACATCAAGATGGAAAAAAAGCCAGCATAGGACTGGGTGAGGTAAACACATCCCTTGCGCTTCTCATGCCAAACTATGTTTCTAGTTGTATTAGCTCGAAACTAAAGTCACAGTAATAATACCAAGTTCCCAAGTAAACTGAACTTTTTATGAAATTTTAATACCCTTGAACTATTATATTCTTCATGAATTGAAATTTTACGTTATGATAACTATGTAAGTTAATGAAATATTGCCTGCACTTTCCTTTTACTGTCATTACAAATCAAAATGTGGGTCTAGTTTGTAGTCTTGACTCCTAAAATTATTTGCTATTTTAACCCTTAGCTGTACTATAGTTTAGTTTTCTCAGCAAGATGATGTATGTTGTCTTTGGGGAGGAAAAAAATGGCCCTGTTTCAAAATGGCTGTTTAAATTTAGTTCAGAATAAGCACTCATGTTTAGGAAAAAAATCAGTCACCAAATGTTAGGGAAAACATGTGACTTTACTAGCAATTTGGAGGTAAAGACTGTCATCAGATCAACCATTTTAGGAAGGGTCTCTGCTCCTTTTCAACTGGTGCAGTCACAATGTCTGAAACGATTGTTAGTCCCTGGTGCTCTGCAGTCTTGAAAATTCAGAGTGGACAGGACAGAACAAGGAAAGGACTCTCCAGACCCAGGCAACTCCATTGCCATTTTAATTCAAAAAGCCAGGTGTAGCATCAAGCACAGCACACCTGCCCTCTATATCAAATATATCTTTGAATTCTGAGAAGGGAGGAAAAGAAATCAGCATTCATGACTCATTTTTCCATACAAGAAAAGTAAGCCTTATAACTGGGTGTGGGTTCTTACTCTCACTTTCCTCTGACTCTAAAGATTTCACAACATATGGAAGTTACAGCCTGTCTGCCTGGGATGGACTCTGGCCAAGTGAATGGTCTCAGGGAACCCCATGGAAACAGTGATTTTGACCCCAGCTTCATGGTGGACTTTAAAGTGTATAGGAGTACAAATTTTGCTCCTAAAACATACATCCCTTCACATGCAGAGGTAGTTCTCTATGGCAACTGCAATATGCTTAATTATTAGGCAGTATAATTTGATAGGTAACTTGTTGAAAAAAGAAAACAGGTTCTTTTATAAGGTTAAATATTAAACCACATGATCCAAATAATGTTGGGTCATTTAACTTTCTGTTTCTTTGGAGTAAGCACCTACTTGAATCTTAAGATAGAAGGATCGAAAAGATTTCTAGAATTTCTCTTGTATTTGCCCTAGAATGCATCAGGGAAGTTGAAATAGGCATTGGTGAAGATATGGCTGTGAAGAAAAATGTTTGTGTCTGTTTTTAGTCTGTGTTTGAAATGATATAGAGGAGGGACATATTATTTGGAAGAGAGGATTCCAAAATAAAATGAGGAAACACCTGATCATTTTCCCTTAGCTACCAGGAGGCTCTGACAAAAATCTACTTTCTATCCAGGATAAGCAGGGCACCAGGGTTCTCAGGAACAGCTCTACTGCCTGTGCTTCCAGAAAACTATCTCCATTGTGCATAACCCCTCCTCACGTCCATTCATTTCCCAGTCCTTACAGAATACCACTTTAGCAAAGATATTTTACCATAATAGAAGCAGGCTTCAGTGGGATGTGGTGAGGTAGAGATGTGTCTTTGTCCCTTGCAGAATGGCTTTACCCCTCTTCACATTGCCTGCAAGAAGAATCGAATTAAAGTAATGGAACTCCTTTTGAAACACGGTGCATCCATCCAAGCTGTAACCGAGGTAAGAGGAAGATTATTTTTTGGGGGGAGGGGTCCTGAAATGTTGAGACTCAGCAATTGACACCCAGTGCCATCCCTGATGACCAGTTAATATGGCTGTGTGTGATGGCTAGGCCTTAGGAGAACAGAGAAGAGTTTGGGTGGTTGAGTGGAAACACATGGCCATGGCTAGGAGCATAACCAAAACACACACCACATATCATGACAAAGGTGAGTGGCACGACCACTGGAAGCATCATTTATACGAAATCCATTAATGCACTGCTGCTCAACTGGGGGCAGGTTTGCCCCCCAAGGAATGTGTGGCAATCTCCCAAGGTTTTTTTTTTGATTGTCACATTTAGATGGTGCTGCTGGTATGGAGTGGGTAAAGAACAGAGATGCTCTAAGAATTTTACCAAGTACAGATCAGCCTCCCAAGTACAGATCTGGTTCAAAATGTTTAATTTGCCAAGGTCGAGGAATCCTGCATAACACAACCTCTATGTGTTGGTGCAGTTGAGGATTGGTTTCTATAAAATCTCAGACTTCGTGAAACTCATATTTGCTAAAGTAAGTAAAGGATAAGTCATAGGTCTCTTGTACAAACCAGCATAGAACTCACAGAAACAGTCTAAGAAACTTACAACACAGCACACCAAGCCTGGCGTCTACCCTTAGGCATTTATCCTCAGCCCAGCCCCTCCTCTACCACACTAGTCTCTGGATTCTAGCCATCAGTGCTTCCCTAGACCAGATGCCCTTTTAGTCACCTCCACAGCTCAGTACCTTCCATGTGCCACACCCTCATTGCTAGGCTAATCCTGCACATCTTTCAGAACCAGGTCTGGTATCTTTTCTAAGGTACACCCCCCCACCACCACCCTCTTGCGTGGACTAAATGTTCCTTGGTCCTCCCAATTATTACCTCTTCAGTGTGTATTTCATCAGAGCGCTTGTCTGGCTCTCTTACTTACGACCCAGCAGCCTCCCTGCTCCCCAGAAACTTCAGGCTCCCTCAAGGCAGGGCTGGGTGTTGCTGACCCTTATATGGTCACAACAAAGTAGACCCCATTGTACATCATTCAGTAAAGCTTTTTGAATTAATCTGTGAAGACTGTAGGATTTGAAACAAACATAAAAATTAAGATTTAGTGTGGTAATTGCTGCCTGGCCTCAGTTTCTTCACTGCAATTGAAATACTTGCCTGGGCTTGTAACATTCAAATTTTTTAAGCAATAAATGGTTGAACATATTAATACAAGTTTGCTCTTTTATTAATCATATGGCTTCATAGTAGGTACACTGTTATTTTAATTATGAAATAATACTGATTCTCAATGGTGACATCCCTTTTTAAAAATCAGAATGGCCTCTGACATGAAAGTAGATATTTGCCTGATGTTTGAATAAGCCTCCAGAGGGGTCAGCCAGTTGTAAGGAGGTACTACTGCCAGTCCTGTGCTCCCTAAGAGCTTTAAAAAGCAGATCAGATCCAGAAGAGTATGTTGCCTTCATATATTCCAAGGACTCCCCCTGCTGTTGAAAAAAAGGTGCCAAAATCTAACAGAATTCTCCTTTTCCCCATTTTCCTTAGTTCTCACTATTTGAAGTCTGGCTAAATAGATTTCTTCCTCTTCTTTCTTTACTTTACTTTTATCATAGAAAACTCCTTCACATACTTTTTGACATTTCTCAGACTTCTCTTGACATCAATTATCTCTTGCTTCTCTTTCTAAAAACATGTTAGCTTTTTAAGCCACATTCAATGTTTTTATCAAAAGATGATATTCATGTTGCAAAAAGTATTAAATTCTGAAAAATAAAAATGGAATTGCCTAATATAAAAAGCACAAATGTTATGGATGTGGGGGAGAGTTTAAGTAAACCTAAAAAATTAAGGTCTATTTTTAGTGACCATTGTTGCCTTGGTTCTACTCTCTTAATTTAGAATACTCATAAAATTTAAAAATTTAACTCAACTATGAATGCTGATTTGCTTATTTTTCAGAGGGATGGCATTGTGTTAACATCTTGTTCTTTAATATATATAATAGAGTTCTGAGTACATAGGAATCATTTTTGATTTTGTTTTTTAAGATTTTATTTATTTATGTATATAAGGACTGGGGTATAGGCCAGAGGGGGGTGCTGGTGAGAGGATTCACCAGTGACAGAGAGGGGAGCAGAACAGGCAGATCTACTGAAATACACTGCTGAGGGGAGCAGTGGATGAGATAGGAGAGGTCTGCTGTGCCATGTGGGTTAGCTCCCTGGCCAGGCATCACACTCAGGCTGCAGCGGTGATAGTGCTGAGGCTTAATCCCTACGCCACCAGGGAGGCCACAGGAATCATTTTTAAAAGCTGGAATAGAATCTGAAATAAAAGTTGATTTGTATATGTGATTATACTATCTTTCCTTGCCTACACACAGTCATGAATGAATAAGAAAGGTTTGGTAGCAAAGGGGGAAAAAAATCAAAATTATTTCTAATTTGTTTTCATAGATACTTATAAAATGTATAAAATAAATATTTTTCTTTTAATGCATATGACATAGGCCTATCATAATGATGGAACTTGCCTTAGGGAAATGATTGTGTACTGACACATTTGCCTTATAGAGTCTATTCACATATACTAAAATTAGAGTCTATGACAGTGGTGAATGTCCTGATTATCTTGTAATCAGTTATGTTAAAATGGGTGGATGCTGGCAGATAGGAAGACAAAACCTCTTCATGATAAGGCGATTAGCTGACATTTCCCTCTTTCCTCCCCAGTCGGGCCTTACCCCAATCCATGTTGCCGCCTTCATGGGGCATGTAAATATTGTATCACAACTAATGCATCATGGAGCCTCACCAAACACTACTAATGTGGTAAGTATTCATACAACAAGAAAGGACCACTTGTGAGTAATTAAGCAACTGACAGTTTGTTTTTATCTAATTATGATAAAATTAATTGCTATTTAACTTGACTACTTTAAAAAAAAGACAAAATTTGAGAATATCTGTGGTTTCCATTACTTATAAGAATGTTCATTTAATTGCTAATTGGTCACAAATTATTAGGATTTACAGATTTCACCCATTAAGCTTACAGGTGGATGACTACTAGCCATATGCTTTGAAAAATGTGGACGAGGTGAGCTTATGTTAGAATATAATCATTAAGAAGTATTATTTGTTGAGGCAATGGTTCAAATGCCATCAATACTATAATTTTAAGTAACTTCAAAGTAATTTTCCTTCCGTGTGTTGGACCGTGTCATGCAAACCCACAGGACTCAGCTCATGGGTCATCCATGCGATTTCCCCACATCGCTCTGCAGAGCCCTGAGACTCGCTGAGTAAATAACAGAGGAGTAACTTCTCACCCTCGCTCTGCATGTGGCATTTGACATTGTTTTACAAGACTTTAAATTTGACATCATAACAATATTAGACACCAGACCACAAACATAAAACACTAGTTGGTCTCATTAGCACCAAAGAAGTAAAAATAAAACAAGCAACATCCTGGCACAGAAAGGACAAGTCATGAGGTCCTGCGCTGACCTAAGGGTGGACCTCAACTAAGACTGTCTTCTTATGTTCCAAATCAGCACATCACAGGGTAGAAACAACTGAAATGCAATCTTTCCTCGTACTAAGGCCAGGGAAAGAATGTCTCCTCCGCTAAGAGAACACTCTGTATATGGTGAACTGTATCCTCGATGCCTTTCCTAAACACTTAGTTTAATGTGAAATGAGACTTTGTATGTTGTACCTTGGAGATGGGTGTCTTATAAAGCAAAGTTCAGTTAACAAAAGCAATTTAAAGGTGACCATCACTTGTGGGAGAGAATATATTAGATTTGTAGCCCTTTTTCATTTTGATCTATCCATGTTTTCTATATTGTTTGAATTTTTTTATTAAGCAAATGAACAGATAATCTGAAAGTTTCTTTGTTACAAAAGAGGGATTTGTAGAGGAGTCCAGTGGCAAAGAAAACATCCCTATCCCCTAGGGATAATGCCCAAACACTAGGACGCGGGTCTGTTGCTGATAAAGCAGAGAACACAACAGCAGACAAGCTGAGTCTAGCCTCAGGAGTGCATTCTGGTTTTTGTTTTAACTCTGATTTTGTGGTCTGTATTATGCCCAAAGAATTATACAAATACGCAAACTGCCACTGCTTTTGAAATTAAGGTGTGTTGTGACCCAGCTGGTGTCCTGTACAATTCCTGCAGCGTGTGCAGTGCCAGGAGCAGCTGCCTCCTTGGGGCAGGGCGTGGCCTGGCTCCTCACACACTCCCCACCTGCCCAGTTTCACTCTTTTGCCCTCTTGCTCAGCTCCTGAGCACATTCACCTTTCAACTTCCACGAGGCTACATGGGAGGTAATTGAGCAACATTTCTGACATCACAGCTGACTAGGCTCCCTTCCACGATGGGCCTGGGTCCTTGTGAAAGTCCTGCACATTTAATTTCTTATCCTTCCTATTTTCAATAAGGAAGTGGCTGGGACTGTCTTTTTAATTAAAAAAAAAAAATTTCCCCCATCATAAGCTTTATGCAAATAAAACACACCACTTGTCTTCAGAGCTACAGCTAATTTACTTTGGCTCCTGTTCCCCAGAGAGGAGAAACAGCGTTGCACATGGCTGCTCGATCCGGCCAAGCTGAGGTCGTGCGGTACCTGGTACAGGACGGAGCTCAGGTGGAAGCCAAAGCTAAGGTACGTGTGACACCAGAAATCCTTGGCTGTGAGGGAAAAAACTTTGGTTTTAATAAAACCTTTAGAGATATGCATGGTTTCTTCTAAGAACACTGTTTAAAAATAGTCAACAACCTCCAAGAACAAAAGTCTCCAACCAAGTGATATTGTAAAAGAATCCTTCCCTGTACATGTGTCCACTCAATTATTGAACAGAATTAGACAGAACAAGGACATTGTGCCAGAAAGAACTTTGTGTCCCTGGCATTTACAGATTAGAAACTGAACCTAGACTTGGTCAGAGTTCTTAGCATTCTATGAAAAAGGGCTTATGCCCAAAGCTTCTAGAACAAGTCCAGCTTCAAAGCATAATTAAGATCTTCTGGTTGACTTATATATCAGCTGTCACAGCCACAAAAGGAAAAAAGAAGCTTTTGCTTTTTCTCTTGAAGTTGTGAAACTGTAGACCAGGGATCTGCTTTTACAATGAAGGAGGTCAGGGTTGAATCTGAGCCCTTCATTCTCTGCAGGTATTTAACCTGTAAAAGAAACTTGCCTTTCTGTCACTCCTGGATGGGTAGTTCAGGTCAGGAATCATAAATACTTCAATGCTTTAAAAATTAAGCATCTCATTTTAACCTAGGAAATATAAATACACATTTAGTTGCCATTCATTTCCATGATCTATAGTTTCTAGTCTTGAGTGTAGAGAAACTGAAATGTTAGCATGGAATATTTCTAGAACTTTTAAAGTCCTTCCCTATGTGGTCAGCTGTGTCACCCATAACTAATTGGACCATATTTTTTAAAATCAACTTCTATCAAAATCAATTTCTATCAACTTCTCTCCAAAGTTTCAATTTAGTGTTTTTAAGAAAGAATAAAGCCTTTCCTTTCATATATATATATATATATATATATATATATATATATATATAACCTCTTTACATGCTGTTTAATTGTATAATTAAAACAATGAGTACAAATATAGTACAAACTAGTAACTGGTACAAATATACTACCTTGGGAACAAACACAACCAGGTCTTTTTGTTATAAAACCCACAGGTGGGTGTAGACTGTGATATTCTAGGCAACAGACCTCAGAATGAGTGTCCAGTGTATTGTGGTGCCACTTAGTGGATTTTACAGAGGATCTGGACAGAGGTTAGCACACCTCATATAAAGGGCCTCATAGTAAATGTTTTAGTCTTTGTAGGATGCACTGTCTGTCACAGTAGCTGAGTTCTGCTGTTGTAGAGCAAAGGGAACAACAAGCAACACATGAGCAGTGGACAGGAGGTATTCCACTAGAACCTTCCTTACAATTGCAGGTGGCATCTGGATTTGGTCCCTGGATCATTCTGTTTTGACCCCTGCTCTAGGGGATTTGATTAATCCACTAAATCAGTTAAATGGAATGGCTAAGCTAGACTGTACTCCAGCTTTTCAAGAAATCTCACATCAATGAGTATCTTTAGTTACCTATAAAGCTTCTTGCCTAGGGAATGCTTTCCCACACAAGCTGAAATTGAGGCTAGGATTTATAGTTATCATTTCACTAAGCAGGCAGTGTGAATCACAATTAAGAGCCTGACTACTTGACTCAGTGGACTACTTGGGTTTGGGCCTAGGTCCACTCAGTAGCTGTGTCACATTTGATACATTAATTAGCAGTTCTGGGCCATGTTTTCTTCTCTGGTTCCTGCATATAGAAAATGAGAATAATGATAGTTGCAATTCATAGCATCGTCTTGATGATTAATGAGCTGATGTAGGTGGAGTACTTAAAACAGAGGTGAGACATATAAGGAATCAGTAAGTTTGTAGTAGTAGTGGCAGTATTTGAGTTTGATGAGATTTTTCTTTGGCAACTGTATTTTCCTGCTTTCAATATTCTCTTCTTCCTTGTGGCATCCCCTCTAACTCCTCCCATTCTTCTTACTGGTTACAAAGACCCTCCTTCTTTGACCTTAACCCTCATCCTGTTTATTTTTTAAAAGTGCCCTATATTCTAGCCTCTTCTCTCTATTTCCCCTATATACACCAGGACTTTTTCACATTCTAGTAGGAGATTTCTCTCTGGAGCACCACTTTGGGCGTGTTGGGCAAAGATGCCCCTCTCCCTTTGGGTACAGGCCTACCAAGTGCTTCATGCCCTAGGTCAGTATAGGCACCCATGGCACATGCTGCTATGCTCGCTCAGCCCCCCAGCCATGCTGTCATGCTGTCTGGGAGCCTTTGCACCGAGGTATCTCCAAACCCTATTGTTCCCTCCTCTCCCTCTGCTTTTGGCTGTGGGAAGACAGCACCAATGAAATAATTCATTTCATATAAGTTCATAACAACTGGTTGAGGTATATCAGACCTCCCAGATATTTGAGTGTCACCAGGATAAATTTCCTTATTGCTGCAAAAGCAGTCACTTCAGGTTAATGACTGATAAAGGATGTAGATGGTAGTGAGAATAATTTGTAGATAGAAACACCCTTTACCATTTTCATATTAATAGGTTCCTCATAAGGTACTTAAGGTGCTAAGATCTTCCATCTTCACCTTTCTGAATCTTGCAGAAAAAGAGAAATGGGATTCTCTTTAGTATTAAAGTTGAAAGTGGCCCTGATAGCAAGCAACTAAATTCACTTTATTTTTCATGATGACCCCATCATTTTCTCAACTCATCAGCCTTGTGTTTCCGCCTTGCCATTTAGGATGACCAAACCCCACTCCACATTTCTGCCCGATTGGGGAAGGCAGATATAGTACAACAGCTGTTGCAGCAAGGAGCATCTCCAAATTCAGCCACGACTTCTGGGTATACCCCGCTCCACCTTTCGGCCCGAGAGGGCCATGAAGATGTAGCTGCATTCCTTCTGGATCATGGCGCATCTTTATCTATAACAACAAAGGTAAGAAAGCAAATTTTGGAATCCTGCTCTCTCCCCCAAAATACATCCTGCTCATTGATCCTGGTGGGGTAATAGGTACAAAAGCTATACAGCAACATCTACACTAGTGATCCCATGTAGTCAAAACCCTTGGGAGGGGCAGGCTAGTAAATAGTGTGTGTGAGAGTGTGTGTGTGTGTCTCCTTAGTTCTTCAATAACTATCTTCTGATGAACTTCATTGATATCTCGAAAATTTGTTGATATCAGATATTTCTTGCAAGATTTTTTATAGATTTAAATAATTGTTTAAGCACACAGCCTCAGATTTCCTCACTGAGGTCAGTTATACAGACCACATTATCAAACCTCGGTTGATGCTTTTGTAACATTTTCAAATTTGGGGGTGAATTCTTGGGTTATTTTTGTTTGATGTGATCTTTCTGTTGTCTGACTTATGGTTCCATTTTCTTTTTCTTTTTTTTAAAGATTTATTTAAATATGCATACAAGAACTGGAGTACAGGCCAGAGGTGTGGGGGGTGAGAGGACTCACCAGAGACAAAGTAGGGAACAGAATAGGCAGATTGACTAAAATACACTGCTCCATTTTCTTTTTAATTCAACTCTGATGCCTTAAAGAAGTAACCTACCACAGTTGATCTGCTGGTGCTGGTGCAGAATGCAAAATCTTGAGCTCATTTTTCTTGGAATGATATGATATCAAGCTATCAAGAATGATAGCAAAATGAATTGGCCTATGGTATATATCAGAAAGCTAGAAGTTGGTATTGCACCCTCCTATTAGAGTGCAGATAAGAAACTTCAAGGTTAGATCAGTGAGACAATAATTATAATAATTATGAATACTTGCAAAACTATCTGAATACATGAACACTACCTCAAACTTCACCCTTAGTAACTCCGTAGGCTCTGCAGTAGAGTTAAAGTACAAATTCCTGGATCTCATTTTACTATGTGAAAGAATAATAGTTGGTAGGGTTTAAATACCCCAGGCCTTCCACCATGCCATCTACCCATTGGCACATATTTGCTATAGTCTCATGAGGTCAAATGTTATGATAATCTGCCAGTCTCATGCTTGGGGCCTTCTGTAATGGTGTATGCTAGCTGACAAATTGATAACCAGATTCTTGTAGGACTTGAAAGCAACTACTCAACTCTTAGTATACAATTCTTACAAACTAGTAGACTAGACCTATGTGCTGTTATTCAGCTCACCATGGAGGTTAAGGGGTGAGGACCTCTGGCTCCTACTCCTGAAGATCAGGGTGTACATAGGGTGTATATACATGTGAAAATAGGGAATGGGGAAGAAAAGGGATTCAGGCTGGTGATGTGATATTATAGGAGGTCCAGATTTGCTCTGAGTTTTCCTAAACCCTCCAAATTGGGCTTAGAACCTTGTAACCCATTCTTCCTACAGAATAAAATCCCAGAATGGCCCTAGAAAACCACACCAATCCAGTGTTTCCATGTCCTCCTGGTCACATGTCTGCTTAGTCCCAGAAGTAATGGCATGTGTGGCTCAGCCATTAAGGGAGATAGATTTCATTAGCTATCCTGCTCATCTTTGTTGGTAAGGGGACTCTGTTACCTACCAGTTTGGGTTCTTAAATGCAGACTTTAACATCTCTTCATTACTAGAATAATTTATCAGTTCCAGAAAACCCCTGCCTTTTAGTCACATCTGTTCATTATTTTTATGTTTCTTTTTTCAGAAAGGATTTACACCTCTTCATGTGGCAGCAAAATATGGGAAGCTTGAAGTAGCCAATCTCCTATTACAGAAAAGTGCATCTCCAGATGCTTCTGGGAAGGTATGAGGCCATCCGCTCCCCTATGACAGGCCACTGCCATGCTAACAAAATAAACACTTGCTAATATTCACCAACAGCCACCTAAATTATAACTAAACAATATTTAAGTCTCATAGGAAGAAGAACGCTTGGGAAATTGGAGGTAAATGCTGGGGCCCAAGTATTGTGGAAACTGGATTGTAAACAACACTCTGAATTGTATTCAATTTAATCCTGTCTTCTAAATCTAGACCTCAGATGTCCAAACACTTTTGACACTGGTTGTTGTTTCTGCACGTGTTTTCAGAGCGGACTAACTCCACTGCATGTAGCTGCTCATTACGATAATCAGAAAGTGGCCCTTCTGCTTTTGGACCAAGGAGCCTCACCTCATGCGGCCGCAAAGGTACCTGTTATTCTACAGAATGAAGAGACTGACGGGCAGTGCCCATCAGCTCTCTATATGCAGCTACTTCTACTTGATCTATGGCGCCTTGCTCCTTTAGATACCACTTTAGAGTCACAGAGATTACAAGCTCCTGAAGAAATCTGTACTTTCAGTTATTTAGTCGACTAATGTGTTAGATATTTGATAAATATTTCTTGTTAGTTCTTCCTTAAACATCCATGACATCTATGCCTGGAGAGGAAAAGAATTTGAAGTACTCTTCTGCCAATTAAAAGCATAAGCAGAAAATGAGAGTGAGAAGGTGCTAATGTGTCAACGTTATAAAATATGTGGTACATTTTCCTGGCCACAAACATGTCCTTTGCATTCTTTATTTATCTTTGTAAAATAGGTTGGGAGTTTTTGCTTATGTGTTTTTACTATTGCTAAGGAGAATCTTTATTCTTACTAGGGAAATTTGAGATGTGGTCAACTTAGATACTCAGAGGCATAGAGTAGATGATTTTCTTATTTCTCCAGTGTTCTGATCTGAGAGGCAAATCACAAAGAAGAATTGATATAAACATAGGTTAATAGAGTGCTGTTGGTGTCATACATTCTCTATTATCAAGCAGGTAGCTGTGATCAGAGAACACTGAAATGATACAAAGCACAATTTTTTTTAAAGATTTATTTATTTTTATACAAGAGCTGGGGTACAGGTCAGAGGCACAGTGGGGTGAGAAGATTCACCAGAGACAGAGCAGGGAGCAGAACAGACAAACAGACTGAAGACACTGCTGAGGGGAACAGCAGGTGAAACAGGAGAGGTCTGCCGCGCCATGTGGGAATCTCCCAGGCCAGCTGGGAATCAAACCTGTGCTGCAGAGGCTTCGGACAGCTTCACAGCTCTTCACTCAACTCTCTGCGTCCTGGGGGAGGCCCACAAAGCACAATTTTAATGACATCTAATTTTTTTTAACTTAAT
Organism: Talpa europaea; assembly: GCF_964194135.1. Classification (NCBI taxonomy): domain Eukaryota; kingdom Metazoa; phylum Chordata; class Mammalia; order Eulipotyphla; family Talpidae; genus Talpa; species Talpa europaea. Next base: position 51,800,733 of record NC_140077.1, read on the forward strand.
ACTATTATACTTAATACTGCAGCCTCCCTAACACTTTTCACACGTTTGTTTATAACTCTTGCACTTCAGGCCAGCTACTGTGCAGTCCTTTAACCTTGGTGTTTAGATCTAATCCCTTTTTAACATAAATCAATGAACTTGGACTGCTCTAGATTACTTTGGATATTTTAGGAGAATAAAGTTATCAGATACTTTTACCATTTAGAGTATGTTACCTTTGACAAGTATCTCTCCTCAGAAACTCTCACCCTGTATTTCTCAATCATCTCCTACCAGAATTGTACCCACTGAAATCAACAATTTGAAGTTAGTCTTCCAAACATTCATTTCATCTGAATGTGATTTCATCTTAATGTGATTCCCTTTCTCACCCCCATAATTTCTAGCCCTGACAAGCACCCTTTTTATTGTAAAGTCAAGCCTTGACTTTAGGGAACACTTTCTCTCTAAAAAAAAAAAAAATGGATAGCAGCATTATTCACAATAGCTTAAAGGTGGAAGGAACCATTGAAGGAAAAATGGACCAGCAAAATGGGGTATATACATATCATGGAGTATGACTCAGTGTGAAGAAGGTAGGAAATTCTGACATGTGCGGCAACATAGAAGAACTTCAGAGACATTGCACTAAAAAAACAGACACAGAAAAGGACAGATATTGTATGATTTCACATAAATTGAGTCAGAAAAATGAATGTTGCCTACCAAGGTATCAGGACAGGAGGAAATAGGAGTTAATGTTTAATAGTTAGAATTTCCATTTGGAGATTGATGGTGATAATGGTTAGAGAACAGTGTGAGTGTATTTAATGCCATTTGACTGACTATGTCCTTTTGAAAAAAAGTAGTTAAAATGATAAGCTTCATGTTATGCATAGTTTACCGCCATTTTTAAAATGGGAAAATTTTATAATTAAATTTAATGGGTGTTCATTTCATTTCCATTTATTTGATACCCCTTTGAACCTGGGCCACTTTTCTTATAAATAACCCCATGTTCTTGGTTGGCAAATAGAAAATAACAAGTGAACTATTCATTCCTCATATGAGAATATTAATTTTGACATAACTGGTACCAAGCAGTTTAGAACTGACACGGTTGTAAGATACTAAGTGCAACAAAATGCATTCATTTTTCCTTTCCATCCACAAATAACTCTTAAACAGGTCAGCAGTTGATTTCTAACTTCATATATGTCAAACAAAACTTCAAATATCTTCAACAAAGAGTTAAAATATAGTCCTTTCATTCCTTCCAATAGCCTCTCAGCCTTTGACATATCTTTTATAGTCAAATGAATGAACACAAACTTGTGTAATGAAACATTGATTCTCATTCTTATAGCTCAATTGACTCCATAATAGTCTGTAACTCCATCTCCATAATAGTCTGTAACTCTATCTCCAACCATCCCTGCTTTTTATGGCAGTGATCCTGGTCAGGAATATTTTCTAGTCTTTGATCCTGAGTAAAGCCAGTATTTCTGTTAGGGATTAGCTTCATTTGCTTGAAGAAAACAAGAAATCTCACTACATTGGTTTAAACTGATGAGACTGTTTTTATTCTCATGTCATAGTCAGGAGGGAGGCAGTAGTTGATAATGGTCCAGTGTTTCCAGAGTGTTGAGGGAAATTCCCTGTGTTTTGTTTTTTGTTTTTGTCTTTGTCTTTCCCTCCGGACATTGTTGTTGCTTAGATTGCCAGATCCCCTTTTCAAACTATGGGCAGAAAAGAAAGTCAAGCAATTGGGCATTCCAGAAGCTCTACCCAACCATTTCTCCTTATATCTCATTGGCCAACACTATCTGCAAGGGATGTTGGGAAATGTAGTTTTTCCCACACTCGATTCCCTAAGTTCCTTTATTTAAGGAAGGAAGGAGATTGACTATAGAATAGACTAATAGCCTCCTTTAGGGAAGCTCAAGCATTTCTGGTTCCTGGCAATGGTGAGAAATGAAGGACAAAGGTTCAATAGGGCAGTATTAGTATATTGATATGACATGGTAACTTCAGTTTTGCTTTGCAGCCTTGGCTCTTAGAGTATGTGAAGATTTCTTCTTGCCTTCTCAACTATTATTTAGATTTGCTAACATACTTTCCTACTCATACATGTTGTGGAAACATGAGGTGATATTTGGGAATAGGGACATAGAGTGGTAGTGCTGAAAATGTAGGTGGGCTTCTATATTCCACTTAACCAGATCTGCTGCCTGAGGAAGGCTACTCTGGTATAAAGAGAATTGGCTTTAGCTCACATATAACTTTGTCACTAATTACAGGAGAGATTGTGACTTGTTTGTCAATTTCATCTTCCATAAAATATATACTGTATTTATGGATATAACCTATTATAGAATATGAATGATCTTAGAAAAGAATGATGTAAATATATTACTTTGATAATTAAAAATTACATTTGGTTTGTTTTCATAGTAAATTGCAAAAACTCAATTGAAAAGCACTTTGTCCTCTGCATTAAGAAGAAAAGAATACTAAGATTATTCTACAGTTGAATCTCACTATTTTATTTCCCTTCTGATAAATGCATCTGTTTCCTTTAATATGTCAAGCGAGAATTGTTTTACTCTCCAGAAACTAGAAAGAACTTAGGAAATTCAGAAAATTCCATTACAGGTCTCAAGATAAGCTACTATTTGAAATATTTAAGTCTTTCTGAGGTTAACTGTCCATTCTTACATGACTATCAATTGTTTCCCCTTCGGTTTATATTTTCCTTTGTATCTCAGGCAAGGAGCTCAGGATAAACCACTCATCGATAATGAGTAACTTGTCTAGAATTGGTGTGCTTGTTACAGAGATTCCAGAGCTTCTCTTGTTTAGTGTATTTTAGGACCTAGGGTTTTTGGGTGGAATTAGAAGTAATCAAGAGGACCATCACATCTTAGAGGATACTGAGCTGTTTTATTGTTTGGGGTTGAAAAGCAACTACCTGAAATTTATGTCAGCAGCAAAAACAAAAAGAGATTAGATCCGTAATAAGAAACTAAACTCTATCTTGCTTTACATACTCTAATTAGCTAGTGTTAGACATATTGACTAATCATATTTCCTATTTTAGCACTCCCTTGTGATTTTTTTCTTTTATGTAGGGTGGAGATGTTAGTGAAACACCTTACCCCCTCCTGTCACTCACATAGAGTTGCTATGCATTCAACTTTAAAGACATCTCTGAAGGGTGTTTTCTAAGCAGAGGGTCAAATACTTCCCAGGTCAGCTGGAGTTTCCAGATGGCAACATGTCAAAACTAAAAATAGGGATAGAAGATCTGCCCTGGCTCATCCCATTTGGCAGAGGCTGGTTTCAGAAAGAGTCTAAATGTGACATTTCCTTTCATGGGTTGATAGCCTACAGCCTAAGCCCTCTTCAGTAGATTGTAGAAAGTGTGTCTTTCCAGTGAGAAATGCTGTTGTACTAGGACTTGCCAATGACTTAAAAATGGGTTAATTGCAGTAAGCAATTTGATCAGTGGAGCAGCAGGTGGGACCTCCCTCTGTGCTGTTTCTGGCCTATCCATATGGCCTAGGAAGATTCTGACTCTTCAGTTATTTAGATCTAGATCACAGTCCCAAATATGAATCCTCTGATCTTTTAATCTAGTTTAAAATATTTTAATTTGCCATTGGCACATTTTATATGGCCAGTCAAATCCATCTCAATATATAATCTTGAATTTCTCTTAAATAACTGTGAACAAGTAAAAGATTTCCCAAGGCAGAAAGATTTCTTTCTCAGAAGAGAGGTCTTTCAGGGTTCCTATGTCACAGCTAATTAACAGTTTATCAAAGGAATTTTGGTTGCCTCTACCTCTGAGCATCAAAGGTCAGCCAAGAGAAGGATCCCAGAATGTTCTTAAAACTCAACTTGACTCAATTTATGAAGATTCATCAGTCATTTTGAGGTGCTTAGATACAAAGACAGACATAACACAACACATACTCTCAACAAATTTATATGTTTGTGGGAAGAAACACATGTATAAACAAAAGTAATAGTATATATTAATATCTAGTGGCCCCCTAATATCTCTAGGACTTTTTAAAAATTTATTTATTTATACAAGAACTGGGGTACAGGTCAGAGTTGGGGGAGGGTAAGAGAATTCACCAGAGACTGAGCAGGGAGCAGAACAGGCAGATGGACCGAAGACACTCCTGAGGGGAGCAGCAGGTCTGCTGCACCATGTGGGTTTCTCCCTGGCCAGTGGTGACTCGAACCCATGCTGAAGAGCCTGTGGACAGCTTCACAGTGTTCTGCTCAACCCACTGCACCACCAGGGAGGCCCTTATCTTTAGGACTGTTGTTGGAGTCAGTAGGGTGAGAAATGGGTATAGGAGGGGTTAAGAGGTAGAAGACTTTAGGAGGATCTGACCATTGAGCTGAATTTCCACTGATAGATGTTGGCCCCAAGGGCATTTTGGAAAATAGTGTTTTTGGAAGCCTAAAGCAAGACAGCAACTGAGCTGTGTGTTGTCTGGGAAGTCAGTTAAGCTGAAGCATAGCATAGAAATGTGGGTTTCATAAAAGAGGCAATCAGAGGTGCAAATGGAAATAGATATCAGAATATATTACCATGAAGAGTAAAATTTTCAATTGGTAATCGATAGATGACCATTAAATGGATTTTAAAGGTAGAACAATAGCTCTGAACATGCCCCAGTGGTGCTGGAGTGTTCGTTGTTTTCCTCTTATCTTCAATTTAAATAAAGCAAGTTACCATTGACCATCTACTAACATAACTGCCTGCAAGAAGAAATTCTATATTCCTGGAGGTCTCTGACACTTGCATTAAACTATCTCTAGTATATGTGCCTTCCTCAGACATGGCGAGACTTGAGGACACCACACTAATGACACTGCTTGATTTATCGGTGTTTGCTTACTTAAGTCATGTTTTTGTTAAAACCATCAAAGAAAATCGCTAGAAAATTTGAAGGTGCTCTGTACACATTTTTATCGTGTTGCTGGGCATGTGACCAAGTGTTTTGTGTTGACAGAATGGTTATACGCCACTGCACATCGCTGCCAAAAAGAACCAGATGGATATAGCGACAACTCTGCTGGAATATGGTGCTGATGCAAATGCAGTTACCCGGCAAGGAATTGCTTCTGTCCATCTCGCAGCTCAGGAAGGACATGTGGACATGGTGTCACTGCTCCTCAGCAGAAATGCGAATGTGAACTTGAGTAATAAGGTAACCTTGTTCTTTCTGTACAAAGCATGCAACCAAACAAAAACTCACCCCTCGGGAAAGTCACTGAGAAGTCATGAAAAATCCAAGTCAAATAGAAAGTGTGAAGTGTAATATTGCTTGAAGGTGTTTCCAGAGTGTTCTTTACTACAGCAAAAAACAAACAAAACAAAACAAACAAAAACTTGAGAACAATCTGTCTAAATAATAAGACAGTGGAGTCCTGGGCCTTGAAGGTTTGTTCTCCTCTCCTTCCCGGCCCAAGGCCTCTCCTGTCATCATGATCCTCCAGATCCTTTGTCAGGGCAAGAATCCTCCCAGCTTGATCCCCTCTTTGTCTTTACTGGAGCCAAAGGTACTGGAACAGCGCTGTGTGCCATGCACCTGGGTTTGTCCAATCCAGATGTCAATTGGGACAGAAAGAATAACCCAGAACCTTGGAACAAACTGGGTCCCAGTAAGCAGTACAAGTTCTACTTAGTGAATGTAGATGACAGCAAACTGAAGGAAGAAGGGGTCCAGACTTCTAAATGGAATATTTCCTTATTAAGCTGCTTAAAATAAAAGCCTTGCAGAAGCCATCCATAGCATTTTCCATTTAACCAGGAAATATTTCCTCTCTACATGCACAAAACCACGTTGGTGTATTGGGTTGGGGTTTACACTAATTAATATCTTGAAACGTGAAAAAAAAAGTCAGACAATGGCTGGTCCATAATTCCAGAATCAAACAGTTAAGCAACATATACCTATAAAAGTGAAGTCCACAGCAATTTTTCTGAAACCATGAAGTTTTGTAAAAACTTTTAGACAGTAAGAACAAAACAGTATTTAACAGAAGGAAGGGGAAAGGTGATAGGAAATAAGGTGAAAGGGGTCAACTGCATGGTGGTACGTGGAAACCAGAATTCTGGTGGCGAACACAAGGTAGTATATACAGCTGCTGATTTTATTTCATTCTTTCTTTAGAATAGCAAAAAATATTTTACTGAACCATAAGATTTACAGAAGTGTCCTGACAAGCCATAGAAAGTGGTCTTGAGCTTTTTCTTGAAGGGAGGATTCTACACTTGACAGCTAGGTCACCATGTTATTAGTGAGGGCTGTGAGGTTTGTTTAATGTTCCCATTTTGGTTCATTCAAGCTTGTCCATCTACAGCATCTATATAAAGTTAGACTTGGCTAGAGAGGACATTCTAAAGAACTGGTTAGCTGCTTTTACCAATGCAATTAAATCACTGTAAAAAAGGGGGAAGGGAGTACATAAAATTAAAACTACTCCCTCAAAAAATAATAAACATCGCCCACAATCCTGCAGCTAACCCTGACAAAAACTTCATTCACAGTGCTCAAACCATGATGGGGGCATAAAGAAAAGCAGAGAGGAGGGTCCACTGCTTTTAAACATTTCACAACAATCCAGATGATACTAGTCGCCTCTGCTCATGCTTTGCAACAAGGAATCAAGACAGGCATAGATTTGCTAATGTGCATTTCATCACCAAAGAACAAGAGGTCTGGGCTTTTATTCTGTAATGTTGGTAAGGCTGTGTCCATTAAATGCAACAAAAAATGAAGAAGTCTGGCAGAACAGAAGTGATGCTCATTTTATGATGAGATCAATTTAAATATTCATGGCATGCAGCCTAGTCCATGCTCTAGCTGTTTCAGCAGCCTGGGCTTCTCTGGTCTCCCAGTGCTCACGACATCATCTGCTAATGGATCATCTGGGTTGGGAGCACTTAACAAAGCCTGGATCGATAACAGAACTGCATGGATCTGCAGTGCTGAAGACCGCTTATCTTTCAAAATATCTAAACATATTCTTCCCAACTTGTCTACATTAATGTAATAAATTTTGGTTATGAAACATACTTTTGGAGCTGCCATTGGCTATTCTTCTGGAAGGCATAGTTCAAGTTGAAAAGTCCTTCCCTCAAAAGGGCTATCCTGGAGCCAGCAATGACCACTAATGATGGGTGCTGCTTTCATCTGGTTCTGCTTTGATGCCTGGAACCGGTTCTGCCAAAAAATGCTGGCTTTCCTTAATAATCATTCAGGGCCACCCAGCCATCTTGTCAGATCCTGGGTTTAGCCAGTGGTTTTATTTCTGGCTCCACTGGCCTCATCCACAAGAGGAAGTCCCAGGCTCCACAGATGTTGATTTTAAAGGCTGAACACCTGAAATGTAAATAATGTTCCATATAAATCAGTAACACTTCAACTTTAAAAAAAGAATTAACTGGGAAAAAAACAAAAACATGAAGTTTTGTTAAAATGTTCATTCACCTAGCATCATTATTACCTCAGCAAACAGCCAAGTAAGAAGTTGTAAATTCTATCATGTTGACTCATTCCTCAAACATTTTAGGGGTACCAACTCCTTGACTGATTCAGTTTTTAAGTCCTAGGTTATAAAGAGAGATTAGAAACAGTGTGGCTTCACCAATGCACCTGTGCACCATCACCTCAGTCCCCTGTACCTGTTTTTGCTTTGTTGTGTTTTGTACTGTTATTTTTTTACGCTGATGGTGCACGGGTGCATTGGTGAAGGAAACTCTGTGGGGACTACACTTGAGGGGGTGGGGGAAGCAAATATTGTTTAAAAATGAACAATGATATAAAAAATTTAAATTAATATAAAAATAAAAAATAATTAAAAAAAAGAAACTGTGGCTTTAGAGATTTCATCTTAATAACAGAAATTTAGAGTATTTTATTAAATAGATTGGAAAGGTTGATAGCTTACATGTGTTGTCCTTGCTTATAAATTAGCATTTCCAAGAAAATTGGAACTTTGTTCTTGAAATTCTTCATACTCTCTTGCCCTAAACTTGATATTTGCATTATCAGTGAAGAAACAACCAGAATATTGTTACACAAAGTGAAGATCTACTCCATAATTGATCAGAGACATGTTAATGATGTTACAACCTCCTGTTACATGTACTATAGGATCTGGATTTGTTGAACTACGCATTAATATGTGAGCCTAAAATTTCTCCCTAACACAAGTGAGATCTCTCTACATCTTTCGCTAGAGGGTAGCCCCCTGTAATATTCCCCTGAATTCTTGATAACCCCAATTCCCTGACACTTAGTTTCTCTACCAGTTGGTAATGGCACAGCTGTGACATTTCTCAGCTTTAGCTCAGATTTTGGAGTAGTTTCAATATAGTAATGATTTTATGGTGACAATAAATAACTTAAATATTTTTAACACATGGGGCCTGTAGCTTGGAGTCACTGAGAGTTTGTGTCCAAAGTTTGATTCTTAAATAGACGTGACTATGTGAGTCCTCTGAGCCTCAGGGTCATCCTCTAGTAAACAAAGACAAGAATATTTACTTAACAGAGATGTCATGAGCACAAACGAGATAACATTCAGTGCCTTCTAAATATTAAAAAAAAAAGTTGCATTAATTTTGAACTATTCACCATTTTGAATAAAGGTTATTTTGTCCTAAACTGAATTCTCCAGAATTTGGCAAATTCTGTAGACCAAGAGATATACATAAGAAGCCAGAAAAACTGTTCTTTTCAATTTGGATATCTTGAAAATCCTTTCAAAGTGAGCACATTTTTCCTGCTATGCCAATTTGATTTTCTTGAATGTTTCCTTTTAATCATCCTTTCTAGAAATAGAAGTTGCAGCATTAAAAATGAGAATCACAAAACCATTTCAAATAGTTATAAAAATGGACTGAGTCCATTTCGACACAAATGTATAAGCCAGTCTAATTATTACTGCAAAATTCAACTTGTCTTAATGAGGTAGAAGAGTTAAGTTCAGTGTGCTCCCCTAATTAAAAAACATTCTGGCACCCCAACCATTAAACTCTATTTTCTCTTGTAAGCGCAGAATAATATATGTCATTAATTCTCACAGACAATTTTTTTCAAGGTACACTTCCAGTGGCTTTGATACCAAAGTACAGAATGAATGACACTTTTTTTTTCTTTAAAATCCTCCAATCTACTGCTTATAATCTAACCTTGAGTTCACTTTAGAAGCATAGAATTTTTTAGGCTGAAATAGTTTAGAAAAAAATTCTCAGGGTTTGTTTTGGTAGACTGTACATTAGCAAGGGAATTCTGAGGACCAAGAGACACACATAGTAAACAAGGGAAACCTGGACATTTCAAACCACTAGCTGAATAAAGTATACACAGGCAGAGATACTTCCAAAGAACTTTAACAGTAGATCAGCTGTCTTCCCACTATTATGTTGTACTTAAGTAATGTTCAAGAACTTCACAGAACCTAGAGACTATCCAGTAGAAACTATAAATCTTTGCACCCTTTCTCAATTGTTATTTCCTTATAATATATCAAATAAGCCATGTGTGAAAAACAACCAACAGAGCTTTATGATTTGATAAGGAATTCTGATAGTTTTGTAATCAGTTCTTGAGTTATCGGGTTTTAAAGAACAGGTACTGTCCTTTTATTCCTCCCACCTGCCTATCCACCTTCCCATTTAGCACTAGACTTAGTTTCCTTGTTAAAAAGTAAATATTAATGGAAAGATTTATGTTTCATGAAAATTTATGTTGAACTAAACACTTCATTGCTTTAATTTATTTCTTACCAGAAGTTCCAAGTAGTTTTTAGCAAAAGAGCCCACCATCCTAAGTTACTGCTGAAATGCTTTGACGATTTAATTTTCCTCTTGAAGTTATTGTTTCCCCACATGGAATTTGCAGATTATAGCTAGTTGTATTTCTCAACACAGCTAACAGAATTTTGGGCAAAACTGTTACTGTTCTGAGGTAGTTGTGATTTTGCTATTTTCAAGTAAATGCCATTTTTTAAAAGATTTATGTATACAAGAACTGGGGTACAGGCCAGAGGTGCGGGGGGGAGGGTGGTGAGAGGATCCAGCAGAGACAGAGTGGGGAGCAGAACAGGCAGACTAACTGAAATACACTGCTGAGGGGAGCAGCAGGCGAGTCAGGAGAGGTCTGCCATGCCATGTGGGTCACCTCCCTGGCTGGCCGGGAAATCAAACTCATGCTTCATAGGTTGGCCTTAACCCCTTGCGCCACCAAGGAGGCCCCTAAATGCCAATTTTTAAATGAGCAAGGTTGAAACCCCATAAAAGATTAACAGACAAGTTCTGAACTCCAACAGGACTGTTTCAAGCATCACATTCATTTTCAAATATCTTTTATATCAAAGTCATGAATTCAAAAATAAAATTTTCTTTTTAATTTATCCAGTTTTGCCTAAAAGATACTTGCTTTTTCCTCTGATTCAATCATCAGCAAATGGTTTAAATGCTAGATACTATATCCTGATTATATAACGGTTAAAGATACAATATTTGTCTGAATTAAGTTCACAGTGGTTAGAGGAAGAGAAGAAAACAGTGTTTAAATGCAGGCTTATGATGTTCCTGATAGAGTTGAGCTCATCAAGGTGTGCACATAAATGTGACAAGGAGGGACCTCCCCTGGTGGCATAGTTGGTTGAGCACAGCGCTGTGAAGCTGTCTGCAGCCTCTGCAGCGCCGGTTCCATCCCAGCTGGCGAGGGTCCCCACATGGTGTGGCAGACCTCTCCTGTTGCGCCCGCTGCTCCCCTCAGCAGTGTATTTTGTCAGTCTGCCTGTTCTGTCCTCCACTCTGTCTCTGGTGAATTCTCTCACCCTCCCACACATCTGGCCGTACCCCAGTTCTTGTGTAAAATAAATAAATCTTTAAACAAAAAAAGTGGCAAGGAGACCCTTTGTGAAGCAAGGAGAGAGGGGATCTGGAAAGTTGCAAGTGATTCTGAGCCATTGGTGGAGTGGGTCACCATGGGGGCAGCATGAATGCAGACAGGAGCACATGCCACAATATATTTCCCGGTCTTTGCTGAGAACCAGCAACGTATCTTTAGCATTTTAACAAGTCACAAACTTAGAATAGGGGAATCTGCCATTTCTGCTAAATTTTATGGCTGAAAATGTTTGTTTTCTCAAAAGCAGAACATGGAACATTGTTCTATGATTATGTCAGTGTTTGGGTGGTGCCAGTTTTGGCACTGGCTTATTTTTCTTGGATTTCAAGTGACTGTATCAGTCCCTCTTTCATATTTCCTCATATTCAGTGTAAGTGAGCTTCCTCTAAAATTTTATAAACACTATTTAAAAGTCATGAGCAAATGACTCTTCCTGAGTCCTATAATTTGTTTGGCAGAATAGCAACCCCTAAATAAGTCATGTTTGGCATCTAGAGGGCCCCGTAGGCTTCCTGATGCTGCATTTGAATCGCTCCTTTCCTCTGACAAGCAGTTCAGCCTGATGCTTTCATTGTACAGATGCTAACCGGGGACAGAAGGGGTTGGGGGTAGAGAAGGCTCCAGAACAGAAGATATTAAATTCTGTGCTCATAATGGATGAAAGGAGAATCTGGAAGCACTCAAATCAACTCACTTTCTTGTAAATTATTTATGGAAAAAATACAACTACAGAGGATTTTTAATCCAGAAAAGAGTCTTAGTGATTTTTTTTTTTTTTTTGGCCATGAAAACAACCACATGACCTATATATTCTGTGATAGAGTCAGTTTTAAAAGTTCAGTCTTGTTAAACCCCTCTACCACGTCAATGACCTGGAAATTCTCCGAGCATTCACAATAGACTTCATAGGCCATCTTTCTTATCCAGAGCAATATACAGAAAATATTTGTCAATATTAGTATTTGCTAGGTATTACTATTCAATGGAGAAAATATGTCAACACTCACTTTGTAAGCAATTTTAATTTTAATATCTTCTGCTAAGCTAATGCCATTGGTAATGTATTAAATTTCCTGCATAATTTTGTTAATGGTATTTTTTAAAAATTAGTAGTGAAGTAGGAGGAAAATGATATAATATCTGGGATTTGCTTTAAAATATTTCCACACACATACACAAAAAGAAGGAAAATAGGGCTGGGTAAAGCACATGTAGGAAAACCTTGGTAATTGCTGTCTGTGACGAGTATACAGGTTCAGTCCAGGCCCTTCTCATTTGAGGATGTCTGAATTTTTTTAGCCTTGCAGATAACAATGCTGATGTGCTGCCATATAAACTTATTCTATACATGTTTTCACATAGAAATTCTAAGCTCATTTTTCTAGAATTCATAAGTTATGCTTCAAAATATGCATATGTGTGCCACATTCTCTCTCTTAGAAAAATGACTGTATTTTGAATCTTTTGCAGAGTGGCCTGACCCCACTCCATTTGGCTGCTCAAGAAGACAGAGTGAATGTGGCCGAGGTCCTCGTAAACCAAGGGGCCCATGTGGATGCCCAGACAAAGGTACATACAAAGAATATGCCTGAAGTGTCATTGGGTGACTCCTAAATAGAAGCAAGTACAATTTTATAGGAGAAAAATATCTACCATCCTATCCATTATGCACAGTATTTCATATGTCCATCTGTGTAAGGGAAATCAAAATCTGGTTGTAGTATCCCAAGGCTTTATCTTTAATGGCCTGGATACCTTATCCTAGCCACAGAGCCACAGCCCCCTGTTCTAACACCACTGATACTGTTACAATAGACCTGTCCTCCAAGGGCAAAGAGTGGAGGCTTGTTCTTGCCTTAGTTTTTGTGACCAACTGAAAAAACAAATATGGAAAAATTTGTCAGTTATTTGTGACCTCTAGCTATATTTTGACATAGTCCATGAATAGGGATAAATTAAGGGTTATTGGACCATAACTCACTTGATAAATTCCTTGTAGTATATGTAGTTGCTAGCATCTCTTTCTCCACCAAAAATAGCTCATGTCATAATGGGAAAAAAAAAACCTGACTAATCTGATATAACACCATGACTTCAAACTCAGGTAAGAAAAATGGGTATTTTGTGTCATCGAAGATACAAATTCATATTAATCTTTCTCTGAACATTTTCTTCCAATGCTAATTTTATGAACTGTTCATATGAAACTTATTTTATCTATTCAAAAACATAACTCTTCATTCTCTGTATACTGAGGAATTAGCCAGGTAAAAAAGACAGAGTAGACATCAAAACCAGAGTGAGTTTTGCTTATATTCTTTATTTTGCTTAGGTATTTTCAGCAAGATAAAAGTCTTTCTTTAGAAATGTGCAACTTTGTATATTCATTCACCCATAATTATATCATTTAACCTCATTTTATACATTTTATACATAAAGTATAGTGTTCAATAAATTCTAGTCCAAGTCTGCCCGTAGAGCAATCTTCTGACTCCTTGACAAGTCACAGGATCTGTCTGCCTGGGCTATCTATTACTCCCTCTGTTGCTCCTTATTGTCCTGAAAAATGTATTATTCGAATAAAATAGCTGTTGGAGAGAGAGCACTTTGGGAAATTAAGTAATTATTTGCATGTGAAATAATATTGTTATTTACACCTACCCCCTGAGAATTATCAATAATCAAGGGTGTTTTTGTTGTTGTTATAAGGAAAAAAAACTTACCAGCTCAAGAAGCAAGGTTAAATAACATTCTTGTTACCGTTTAGCATCACTCTTATTAAAAGTATGCTAATGATATTTCTTTTAAAAACAATATTACAGATGGGATACACACCACTCCATGTGGGCTGCCATTATGGAAACATCAAGATAGTTAATTTCCTGCTTCAGCACTCTGCAAAAGTCAATGCCAAAACAAAGGTAAATTCCTTTCTCCTTTGTACATACCAAAATCATTCATTTTGTGTCCAAGAAAGTAAGAGTCCTTCCATGTCCCTTCTGCAGAATGGGTACACGCCACTACATCAAGCAGCTCAACAGGGACATACGCACATCATCAATGTCTTGCTCCAGAACAACGCCTCCCCCAATGAACTCACTGTGGTAAGAACAAGAAGCCAACTCGGGGAAGAGAGAAGGTGTAGACTGGACACCAGTGCCACCTTCATTTCTCATTGTGCACCACTATTGCTTGCTTGCTTTTGCTAATAGACATAAACAGATCCTTTGGTAGAATGAACAGAAAAGTACTATCACTATATTGTCATGAGCTGTTCAGAGACAGATGTGATTAGCATTTCACATTTAAACACTACTGAGTGCATTAACACTCAGTAGGGCGTACATATATAAGAAATAAATGCATGTTTGTTTCCTTGATTTCCTTGACCTTTTAAAAGCTTTTTGGATTCCCCTGTGTAGCCTCAGCCCAGTCTCCGCTGTGTGAGCAGAACAGGTTAGGTGGGTTTTTTGCAAGGTAGGTCTCCAGTCAAACAGTATGTGACAGGGGATGTGACTGAGGAGACACCCTACCTTTTGAACAGGAGAAACGGGTGCAGACATACAGGCACTGACATGTGCTAATTCCTTGCGCTTATTTTCCTCTTGCCAGAATGGGAACACTGCCCTAGCCATTGCCCGGCGACTTGGCTACATCTCGGTGGTTGACACCCTAAAGGTTGTGACTGAAGAGATCATGACTACGACAGTAAGTAGTGGATCCCCCAGCTCTTGAGAAATGAGCTTCCTTCTCTCCTTTCTCAGACCACATCCCATGTTTCCAATGCTGTCACCTCATTTCTGGCAGCCAGCATAGCAAAATTCTCATTTCCGAAATAAAGAAAATTTCAGAACAGTAAAAATACCTTTTAAACATCTACACAAGTAGTTATGGAGTTTCAGGTTCCACAGAAAGTCAAATGCATTTTTATTTAATTTGAGATAAATTTTTTTCATGAAATAAATGAAGACAGAAAAGCTTTAACATCCTTTGGCATTATAAGAAAGGTGAAAACTCAAAGTTGGTTCTCTAAAATTAGTAACTCATAAATGATAATGTATACATTAACATGATTGTAGAAATACATCTTATATTGTTATAAAAGTAACATATTAGAAATAGGGTCAAAATTAATTTTTGCATCCAGTCTCACTCCTCCATTCACTTATTGGAGTTTGCATAGGAAAAACAATCGATTGTTTTATTAATATTTAAAGTAAATCCTTCTGGGTGTTCTGGTAAAACTTTACCAGAAAGGAAGAGCATCAGATACATTTTTACAAGCTGCCATCTCTAGGATAAATTCTTCCTTTATAAACCCATCTACTGCCTTTGAACTGTATCCGAATTTGGTTATTTTGGAATTAGGAACAGATACTGAACTATATATGAGTTATTCCTGACTGCATGACTCAACAGGCCTGAGATTGACTCTGTGCATTGTAAATGTAGGACTCTGAAACATTTGGAATTATGAGCTCTGCCTCCTTTTCTCGTTCGCCACCTTCCAACATGAAGGAAAGCGTAGTTAGCATCTGCAAACACTTTGTATGCACAATGCTTTATATAAAAACATGGGCGGAGAGGTTCTGCAGCACCCTGCAGGTTGAATTATTTGGCTATGTACAGGCTTTTAGAAATTAAATAATAAGCCTGCTTATCACAAGGGAGAAGTTTTATAATTCACGAAAAAGAAAATAGTTTTAATGGATTAGAGCAATGGTTATCAACCCAAACACCTTCCTAGTTCGAGAATAGCACTTGCTAAGAGATAAATTCCCACATGTGGTGTTCATACACCTCTGGAGTATTTCGTTATCTTAAAATCTGTTTTTAAAGTCTTTATAAGAGTTTCAACAAATAATGCTTATTATCTTAATTTTATAGAGAGCTCATGTGGCAAGGAAAGAACAAGTATTCAAAAATGACCAAGAGTCACACACTATAAAAGTTTTGAATTCACTGCAAAAATTGTATTATAGAACTTCTGTTTCAATGTTAGAGAATTGAGACTTACCTAATAGTCTGACAAATAAAAATCTTAGTAGATTGATTGTAAATGTCTTTATCACCCACCAGGCAGTGCAAAATGTGTCTTTGATAACAACAACCCAAAAAAGGCCTAGGAGAAAGTGAAGTTACATACAGAGGAAATAAAGTTATATCCTCAAGAAATCTACTGAAATAGAAGGGCTTCAAGGCCTAGTTCCCTGTGAAAGACAGAAGGTGTATAGAAGCAGTGTCATTTCACTCTCTGCCATCTACTGACTAGGTTAGTGACTTTCTACAGAAGACAGGACTCATGCTGAAAGGGAAGGTCCCAGTTTGCTTCATGAAGGAAATGTGCTTTCCACCCAATGAAGTTCTCACATTGAAGGAGAAAGATCCATCCAAGTCCCTAAAGATTTAGTCTAGCACTCTGGTATTTGAGACCTTGTTTCAAACTGAGACACCACCTTGTTAGCTCCTTTTCACAGCTGCATGTGATCTAGTTTAAAAGAGGTCTGATGCAATGCAGGTTGGAGTCTGTGGTGTCAAGCTGACTAAACCGCTTCCACAATGAAGTTTTACAAAGGAAATTACTAGGGTCCCAGAAGCCATGATGACTGTTTTCTCAAAAATCTTCACCAGAAGAATGTATCTTCCATATGAGTACAGCATGTGTTACAGCAATTTTTAAAGCACTTTGAGTTAATAATATTGCCATTGTAGTTTCATAGGAAACTGTGTGGAGAAGCTGATATTCAAAGATACAAATTAAACAGTTCACCTTATATTGTTTAAAATGCTCAGTTCCTTAAGAAGCAACAAGCAGAACACCTCTGCTATGATACCACTCCCTAATGAAGGGAACCTGGGCTCCTGGGAGAAAGGGCTGAAGCTAGAACTGACTTGTATAAAAAATATACGAGAGGAGTCCAGACCATTTTGTAGTGCCAAAAAGTAAGGAAATGCTCTGTTCCCCATAAATAAGTGAACAAATAAACACCACTCACAAAATGACGGGGATATGTTAAAGGAACACGAGAATGATGTAAAAGAGCTCCCAGTAGCCAAAGCTGGGACAATTTGAGCAAAAATAAATAAAGTAGTATTGAAACTATAATATAAAGTTAAAAATAAGTATCCATGCCTCCATACTGCTATAAATAAATAACTGCATAAATGGGGAAGACAGATTTCTCAGTGAAAATAATTCCAAATAATTTATGAAAATACTTCATCCGCAAAGAGGTAGAACATAATTCACCACTGCTTAAGTGTGGGCTGATAGGACTTTCCTCCAAAGAAAAGAGAATGAGAAGATTTTCTAACATAGAGTGTTGCCAGTTTTTTTGTTTGTTTGTTTGTTTTTTTAAGGCTGTAATTTATATGGATAAAATGCTATCAATGAGGAAGTACAAGATTCACTGGGGCCTTTGATCTATGATACACTCACTGTTCTTTAATTTTTGTGGAGGTTAAAATGATCTAAAATATTTAGTTATAAGAATAATATAGGCAACTTAATGTTTCCTTTTATTCTAGGAATTGAAATACACAGACAATAGGAGAAGACAGAATATGTGTACTGTACTATCAAAGACATACTCTTTGCCATTCATTTGGCTTCTTTTTGCTCAAGACTTTTAATGGAATGGGGTGGCAACTTCAATAGACACTGAGAAAGTGTAGCAGAGGAGTGAAAGTGATTGCTCTTTCCTTTGAAAAAGCATTTTAGGTTTTAAATCTTGACTTAAATCTTGTCAGCTGGTGGGCTTTGTTATAAAGAATTTGTTCTGCTGTATATATGGTGAAGACAATTTTGATGTCATTTTATATGTGGGGGCCTTAAGATACTCAACACCTAAGTCCCAAAATGTCTAATGTTTAATTTATAGAGATTGCATTATTTTCTCATTGAAATGTAATTCTGCTCACACTAAATTGACTGCTTTTTTTTTTCAATACTAGACTATCACAGAGAAGCACAAAATGAATGTTCCAGAAACAATGAATGAAGTTCTTGATATGTCTGATGATGAAGGTATGAAAATGTTCTGAGTTCATAGTAATAGAGTGACTCTTTTTTTCCTGAAGAAAGTTCATTGCAAAATTGTTTTAGAAGCATTAAAATGTTTTGTTTGGTATCAAGTATTGCATTTTTCACCACTTATATTGTCCACTTGAATCATGCAGTTCGTAAAGCCAATGCCCCTGAAATGCTCAGTGATGGCGAATATATCTCAGATGTTGAAGAAGGTATTTGCAAATTCTTATTGTGATGGGCCTTAACTACCAGCTTTATCTTCCATTTCTTATCTTTGGAATGTAACACTTCCTTGAGTTACTAACTTTTCATCTTATCTTGAGATTATTAATCTCTGTATCATTTAAACAATGTGTATTTGGTGTTACTGGTTGTCTCCTTTTAGTCTCTTTAAATCCCCTCTCTTCCCACCCATTTTCCAACTTGAAAATACATGTCACTAATTATCTGGATTATTTTCTTTCTATGTATATCTGTAAAGCAGAAAATTGATGTTTTTCTTGTTTTACATAATCTGAATATCTGACAAAGGAAAACTGATTATTAATATAGCCAAAATATCTTTTTTAAAAAAAGAAAAAGTATCCTTAAAAGTAACTGATTAAATGCCCATTATAAGATTTATTCTTTGTAGTAAAAGCAGCTTTTGATCTTGATATAAAAATGAAAGCTCAACCTGAACGAAACTGCTTTCAAAATACAAGTTTTCAATATTAATTTCATGAAAGACCAAAGTTAAGTAATTGTAGCTCTCCTTCATGTGCTTAAAAAATCTATTTGTGTTCTGTCTTTTTAAAAATCAATACATTTGAACACATCATGATATATAGATAAATGAAGGAATGACATGTAAGAGTTCACTGGAAAACTAACATTTTTACAGTGAATAAATATTATAAAGATGGCAAATTGGGGAATTTTATGAAATAATGAAATGTTTACTATGATAGAATTTATATTTATACTTTCTTGCATGACCAGACTCTCCAAAACTACACTGTCCCTTATTCTCCTACCATTTGCCATCTCATATGTAGCATTTTGCTCCTGGATCAGGCTTCATATTGCTAGTTTTTCTCTGCCTTTAGGTAATCTTTCCTATTTTAATTATTGCTTCCTTCTTTAATTTGCACAAATTTCACTAGAAATGTAAATAAGGGGAAACCTACCTGATCCAAAGTGCCTTAAATTTTTCAGTGTCCAAAGACTGCCTACTGTAAGTGTGTTTTATCTGGGGACTTCACATCTAGAAAAGCTAAGACCTGGGTGATCAATTAGGGACCTGGGAGGACCTGTTTACTGTTTGTAAATGTTGTTTTGATAAATGTTGAAAGCTTCTAGTTATCATTTTTCTTTTTCTCTAAAACATCAACTATATGTTAACCTCTGTTTATCCCCAAATGGATAATATTTGTATCATCTTTAGCATTTTAAGAGCTCTATGCCTTACTGTCATATTATATTTCAATGCCATCTGATACATTTTTAGAGCAATTTCCTATGTGCAGAAGATTAAAAAAGTATTCTCAAATGCATGTGTCTATATGTATAACATGATTCAAAATTGTTTTTAAAATGAAATTATGAAATATAATATGATAATCATAGACATGAAATTTGCTAGATCTTAACAAAATTTCCAAAAATATCTGCATTGATGAGAGGCCAAGTTTGAATGGACTATATGATAGCCTTATATAAGTGAGTAACTAACCCAATAATTTCAAAAAAGGAGAAATTTTGAATTTCTACATTGAAGAAAATTGATCTATTTAACTAGAAATGACAATATTTCCTTTAAGTTTATCTCACCTTGGGAATTTGAAAAGCATATTTTAATTCTGTTTCCCTCTTTCTTTAAATTCATTAGCCTTTACTTTCTCTGTGTGTCCAGGGTCTGTTGGAGTCAAGTGACCTTTGATCTCATAATGTTGTAGAATTTAATGTTGGAAGGGATTGCTTAAGTCACTCAACCTGAAAAATTGCCATTTGGTGCTGTTTAGGGGGTTCTTTGCCCCAATGCCTCAGTGATGGAAGTTACCTAACACCCAAACTGCCGATTCCATTATCAACAATGTCTACGTGGAAAATTCTTTATTTTACTGAATATTACTTCCACTCATTGGCTCCAGCTGAAATACTTGACACTATTTAGAAAAAAATCTGCCTCCACATCTTTCCAAAGAATTGGTTTGGAAGGATGTGATGATCAGTTCAATGTATCAAAAACACTTCTCAGATTGCTCCATGATCAGATTCTTCTCCAGGCATCTTATTATTGCCAGTTCCTTCCTCACCATCACAGTCAGTCTCCATGTGCATTTCAGTGTGTATCCCTCTGAAGTGAACTGGCTGGAACTGAGCACAGTACTCTAGGTGGAGTCTGATCAGAGTACAGTGTAGCAGGGCTATTGCTCTGTTCATGGGAAATAGTAAGATCCATATGGAAGATGAAGATTTTTTTTCAAGGTTATAGCATGTATTTAATTTGACTTGTTAATATTGCTGTCAGTCAGTGTCCCAGTATTTTGTTTCCATGTGTTCCAGTAAGCCACATTGACATATTACTTCCTTGTCTGCTGCATAAACAACCATTTCTAATATTACTCCAAACCCCAAAACAAATCATTTTGAAATTTTTATTTTAAAGGAACCTCTACAATTTTAATGATAGTATTTCTGACTCCTTTGCCTGATAATCTTGCCAGGGCTCTGCCAATTTAGGTGGATTTTATGCTGCCTATTTCAGGATTAGAGCAGATGTTTATTTGCTTGACCCCACAGCATGTTGTGACTATCTCTCTCTCAGAGCTAACAGAAGGTCATCGCAGTGAATCTTAAGGTGCTCGGATATCAGCAGTTTTTACAAGCAAATAAAAATAATAAGTAATATACCCTTCCCATTTTTCTAAAGAAAAAAAAGAATGAGTATGTAATATGGGAAAATATAATTTTAATACTGAATTAGGAAATTGAGTAAATATTAAGGAAATCGTGCTAAGAATAGCATCTCTTTCCGTTGGTTTTTTCCTCTTTGTCATTGGTTTGGTAAGAAATTGGCATAGGTGAAAGAATGTCTGGATTAATTTCTCAAAAAAATAATTAAGGAAAACAAGCCTAGACAGTGTTATCTATTAAAGACCTAGGGTAACAATGGACGTAAGTTAGAGTAGAGCAAAGGTTGAAGTATTAGCAAAGCAAAGCCCTAGAAGAAAGGGGGATAATGCAGCCTTATCTAAGTCAGGATTTTAAGTTCACACACACTGAAGGGGGTAGACAGAACTAGTGACTGGCAAGACCCATACACTTAGCTTAGTCTTGTACTGTCCTCTTTCCCCAAAAGCATGTTACATGTATTTAAAATTAGCATATATGCAAAATTAACATTGATTCTAATGTTGGTTAGATTCTTAAATTTTGTGGTTCAGTTTATAATTAGAAAAAGAAAACAGAGAGAGAGAGAAGAGGGAGGGTAGAAAGATGGGGAAGAGGAAAAGGAAGAGAAAGAGTAAGAAAGGAGAGAAGGAAGGGAGATAAAGGAAAAAGGGAATGGACCCAAATAAAGGAAAGACAGAAGGAAATTGAGATTCAGGTTCAAGTTGTTTTTAGTTATTTCCCCCTTCCAGGGGATTTCATAGCTGCCTTTCATTCAACACTAATTTTAAATCATAAATTCCTATGCAATGTATTTTGTAAATTTTTAAAAATGTGTAAAATGTTATTTTACTTGCAGAATTTTAGTGGGTTGGCGTATCACAGATTTAAAGAACCATGGCTAGGACATAATGAGGTCTAAAATGAAATCAGAAAAGCCAAAACCATAAAGCTGCTCTGGGTGAGAGAAGCTCTTGCTGTGAAGAATTGTCTAATTCTTAGCTACTTACCAATTTGATAAGGCTGTAAAATCCCTTTCAGGAACAGATGCAGACACTGGATATTAAAAGAAAATGTGAGATGCTAGGTTCATATATGGTAGAAATAGTTCTAGAATGTTATAGGTTTGAGATATGACAAAACATTAAGATTTTATTAGATGTTCCATTAGAGAGATCTGAGGGGTGAGGAGAGTCATACTTACCTAGGTACAAGATTGAGTGGCCAATGGAAGCCACAGCAAATTAAAATCCAGATTTCAAAGAACTGAAAGGCTGGATCAGGGGCTTGCAGCTGTGCTCTCCATTATGCTGCTGAGGAAGTGAAGCCCAAATATTGAATGACTTGCCCAGCCAGGTTAGTGGCAGGATGGGACAAGAGCATAGACCTGAGAGTCTGCAAGCAAAGATCTGCTCTTTCATAGCTACTCCAACCTGGGTGTTTTTTTTTTTTTTTTCAAACGCACTAAGTCCTCATTAACAAGTTTTTGGAACTGTAACTTTAAGCAAAATGCTATATAATGAAGCCAATTGATAGAAATAAGAGTTAATCTATGGCATACTTCTGGTTACAAAAACATCACCAAACTTCTGAATAAAGATCCAAAATACTGCTAATATTAAACATTCATTTATATCTATTCACTTTCCAACCTGCTTATTCCAGTTCAAGATTGCAAGTAGCCCATGTCCCTATCCCACCAGTTCAGGCACAAGGGAGAAAGCAAGCCTAGACAGAATGTCCTTCTATTGCAAGGCACATGCGCACGCGCGCGCACACACACACACACACATGCACACACACACATGCACACACACACATGCACACACACAGAGACTGGGACAATTTACACATACCAATGAGTCTGACATGCACATCTTTGTGATGTGGGTGGATATCAGAGTACCCAAAGAAAATCCAGACAGAATGGAGAGAATGTACAAACTCCACAAAGACATTAGCCTCAGCCAGGTATTGGTATTTTTTTCTCAACAATGTTATAATGAAAGGATGTTGAATGAAATGACATTATTCAAAGGGCTGCTATATACAGAACCCAAGAAACCTTCTAAATAATGTGTGTTTAGAGGAAAGAGCAAATCATGCTATTGGAAACTACCACAAGTAATAACAGTTATTTTTTTAAAGACTTTGAGGAAGCTTTAGTAGAAATATTATAGCTTTCTCTGTCCATTTTGACAAAGGAGATATGCAAACCAAGATGCAAAACCAAATAAATATTGGCATAATTTTGAATTGATTTTTAAGAACATAAAACAAATATTTTTAATATGCATCCGAGTATTCTCAATTAGGAAAGAATAAGTAGAATTTGGCACAATTTGAAACTCAAAAAAGTAGAAGAAATTTCTTTGGGCAGCATGAAGTTGGATATCAAGAAAACCACCAGGAAAATACCTATTAGGCCCTCTTTTGTTAAATGCCTCCTATCCTAGTATCCTTATCATCCAAATAAATTAATCAGACTATTATTAACTATTAGATCTCCCGTTGGAGAACAGTCCCTAGGTGGTCCAAGGGATGGTTGTTGTTATGCAGAAATTGTCCTTTGCCTGAAATTTATTATTTAGCAAATAATATCTAGACTTGCACCTAATATTTCTCTTCTTACAATGTTTTTCAAACAGACATTACATAATTGCATGCAACTCTCAGCAATAAAGTCAAAATAACTTCTAAATACCAGAAGCAGAGATCAAACCTTAATTTCTAGTGTATCCTCAGAGCCCAGTAGAGTGCCTGGCACACAGTACACCTTTGGTCAGTAGAGGGAGGCTTAAGGAACGGGTAATTTCACAGGTTTTAAGAGCAGGTAGGATAGAGAAAATGTTCGTGCTATTCCTTTTCCTTCCATTAAACCCCTCCTCAGAGACAATTCTGGGCCATGTATTAAATTGAAAAACAGCTTTACAATGATTCCCAAGGAATATCTGTGTCTCAAAGAAGATTTAGTGAGCTTAGAAGAATTTCAAGTTAAACATAAAATTTGGACTGGGACATGGGCTTTTATTTCTGCTATTCAGTCTCTGGAACTGGAATTGTTGCATGGTTTTATCTGCACTACCACTCCACCCACAGCGTAGTAGAATAGGGAGGTTTTGATGAAACTCTCCCCTAAGTACAACTTGCAAAAGCTAAGTATATTTTTCATAGGAAATGTCACCTGTTCCTCCACATTGTCCACTTACTCAGTCATGTGCTTGACATTTCCATTTAGATTCTCACAGATACTTGAATTGGTCATGTGTTTTTTTTTTTTAAGATTTTTTAAAATTTATTTATTTTATTTATTTATACAAGCACTGGGTACAATCAGAAGTGCGGGAGGGTGAGAGAATTCACCAGAGCCAGAGCGGGGAGCAGAGCAGGCAGAGGGAGCGAAGTACACTGCTGAGGGGAGCAGCGGGCGGCAGGAGAGGTCTGCGCGCCATGTGGGACCCTCCTCCAATGGCCGGGGAGCTGCCTGGGATCGAACCAGCGCTGCAGAGGCTGAGGGCAGCTTCGCAACCCAGAGCTCAACTGCTGTGCCACCGGGGAGGCCCGAATCGGTCATGTTTTAAACATACCCCTCCAAAACGGTTTCTTCCACCCTTCTCCATCTCAATAAATGGCTCCATCATCTAAACCAAAATCTGTGATTATATGTAACCCCCCCTTTCTTATCACTCATCTCCAGCCCCTCAGCAAGTCATGTCAGTTCCGTGTCTTCAGTACATCTCACAGGCCTCTTCTCTCCTCCCCCATTGCCATTGCCCTGATTCCACCCACAGACAGGGCTCCCGTGGAATGATGTTGGAGCCTCTTTACAGCTCTCCACTTCTACTCTTCCCCCACAGGTGCAGCTTTCAGCACATCATTCACAGCAACATTTAAGAAATAGATAAATTGGATCATATTACATGGCACTTTCCAACTGAAAATCCTCCAAAGCTTAGAGTTATGTTTTAGGATTCACTTATCAGCATTGTGTATTTAAGTTTATTGCAGTCATGGTATTTCATTCACTTTCATTTATCTATAATACTCTATGCCTGTGCCATAATTAATTTATCCATTCTGTTGTTGGTGGAAATGTGTATTGTCTCCAGTTTGGGGATGTTGCAAACAAAACTGTTACTAGCTTCCTTATATATTGCCTGGCACACACATGCGTATGTCCCTGTAGATCATAGAAGTAGAAATTTATTTGTTGTCTTGCGGGTTACACAAAGACAGCAGAGTTCATCAAAACCAGGTAACTCTAAGCTAGGATTATAAAATTGGATAACGAGGCTATAAAAAATAGTGATGGAAAGAACATTATGAAGAAAGTGATTAAGGGTGTAGGAGGCTGATTGATATGAGGATGTGGGAGACTTCTGAGGTGCTGCCATTGGATTTCTTAACCTAGGTGGTGCTTATTTTATAACAGTTTATTAACATGTGTATTTACATTCTATATAGTCATCTGTGTCATTTTTATTTTACTATAAACATACATACCACACACATACCTCAAATCAATATGTCTGCAATATATATGTTCTACAATATATGTTCTACAGAAGTAGAACAAAAACCTCCCAAGGGGAATTAGCACAAAATTCAGGCCCTTTTCTGTAGTTGACAAATCTGTGTGTGATTTCACTGGCTACCTCATTTCATTCTCTCAGATTTTACACACTGATTTCTTCTAATGCTCGTTTCAATTTATTAGTCATTAATTTCAGGAGGGAGCAAATGTTTTCTATAAAGGACCAGTGGTAAATATTTTCAAGTATTCAGATCATATGGTCTCTGTCCCTATCTTCAACTCTGCCTTTGTAGCATAAGAGCAGCCAGAGGCAATACCTAAACAGACGGGCATGGCTGTGTGGCACTAAAACTTGCTTACAGAAATAGGCAGGAGGCTGGGTTTGGCCCACAGACTAGTGATTAATTTTGTTTATTTTCTTTCAAACTGGACTATTAGTTCCATGGGAGCAAAATTGTCTTTATATCTGTCATAGCTTTTAGGACATACACATACAAGCCCTCATGTAAGGGTGAATACATCCACTGGAATAAACACACACTTGTGTCTCTGCCCTCCCACAGGATCCCTTATAAATTAACCCTCAACATCACCAACAAGGTCCTTATGGTTTACTGAACCCTTCCTGTGGGCGAAGCATTGAGCAGCATAACATTTTATGCATTGTGGCATTCAACCCTGAGTGACCTCTAAACCAGAGCCTTTGTATTCCCATTTTATAGATGTGGAAAATCAATTCCAGCAAGGTCAAGGTCTCAGCAGGGGTATAGATTCAAAGCTCCAACCTTAACCTCTAACATCAGTGTTGCCTGATAATCAGATAAGTGCTCACAACTGTCAGATTATTGTAAAATTTAAATGAGATGTATTAAAGGTTTTGCTTGGAGAGTTCAGTAACTGTTACTTGTACCTTATATTAATTTTCTCAAAAAAGTTGAGAGCATTAGAATTATTACTCCTAATTTACAGTTAGTCCTGATTTAAAGCTTTAATTTAAATTGATGTTGAGACTGATTTAAATATGGAATCTAAAGCTCAAAGAATTTAAGATTTGTTCAAGTTCACATAGCATAGGAAGGGGAATTTGAATTTAGGTTTCTTACTTCGACTTTCTACTCCATATGATTCTGTCAGAGAAGAACAGATAAAGCAAACAGGAAATTCAGAAGAAATGGAGATTTACTAAAGTCCTCAAGAAGGAAACATTTTGAGAAATAGAATTTGGACAAGCAGATATTTTGGGATAGGGTAGAAAGGTTGGGGTTGCAAAGAACTTTTGCAAGTTCACTAAATATTTTAGTCAAAATGTCACAGGAGGGAAGGTAGGACTCCAGAGAGGAGCTTGGCTAACAGGGCTGGGTAATTGAGCTGCAGCCTCAGTAAGGACCCCAGGGTGGGACCTGAAAAGGAAGAGAAATGGTTATAGAAAAATCTGGGCACACTGACATTTAAGAAGAAGGGGAATGTGAAAGGATGTGAGAGGGAGTAATGATCAATCAAGAGAGAAAAACCAGAAGAGTGGGTTCTCATGGGAGTTATGGGAGAAACTTCCCAGGGAAGGTCCAGCCACATGAGCACAGGCAATGTTCCTGGTGACCCCAGCAGCTGCCGTGTCCATGACATCATGGACATAGACATGGGAAGAGTCATTCTAATGTAGGTGAGGAAAGTCAGACTGTAAGTGTATTTCTTTGTTTCCAGGAAGCTGAGACAGAATGAATAGATAAAGGGCCTTCTTCCAGTGAATGGGTAGAAAGTCTGTTTTAGGACATGACAGGGAATCAGCATGCTTATTGACTAAGGACAACAATAGTTTTGTTTTTTTTTTCCGTTTGCCCAAAACAAGATGTAATTTTGAACATGCTTCCCCCACACACTGTAGATAGATACACAAAAATATTTTACATTTTTATTTATTCACTTATGTTTTTGTGTTGAACTGTGGTGTAGGCCAGAGTTAGAGGGGGGTGGAGCAGATTTTCCAGAGACAGAGCGGGGAACAGAATAGGCAGAATGACTGAAATACACTCCCTAAGGGGAGCAGCTGAGAGACAGGAGAGGTCTGCTGCACCATATGTGGGTTAGCTCCCTGGCTGGGGTTGAACTCAAGCTGTAGTGGAGATAGTGCTGGGACTTAACCCCTAGGCCACCAAGGAGGCCCCACGAAAATATTTTAATCCCTGTCATTTCCCAAAGAAATCTGATCTTCCCTTGTCCCCCTCTCACTAGAATCCTTACTAAAGAGGACCTTCAGCATTGAAAATGAATAGGCAAGGGGAAGGCAGCTGGTGGGCAGAGACCTGGGAACAAGAGAGGTTAGAGAACCAGGAGGAAGTGTCACTTAAGAGGTGGACTGACCAACTGGGCCAGAAATACTCTTACAGTCTGACTTTCCTCATCTACATTAGAATGACTCTCTATGTCCATTGAGATAAGAACTGACAGTTGGCCCCACCTGCCTTTACATTGTATATGCACATCTTCTAGGTCAGGAATATAAAACAAACCAACAAACAGGTCTTTACACATACACCACAGAAAGCAATTTGGTATAATAGAAGAGGCCGAAGTATATGTGATCCTGTAGGTCCTTTACACCTGGGGAAGTACACATGTTCTGTTTTGCACATATGGTCCTTATATACCTAAATAATGAAGAGCTGAGACTAAGGAAGTGTGGATTTGAAGTTGGAATGAGTAGCAAACAATGACTGAATAGAAAAAGTAATTGGCATGATAATGCCATCTTGATACAGCTACCTAATTTCTCCATAAGTTTCAAAACGTTAGCAACTGATTTTTACAAGCTAGCATAAGGCTGGTAGATTATTCACTTGTTCTTTACGAGATCATGAGACCAGTTGAAGTTATCTTGTACTCCTTACCTGGGTGATCATTTGATGAAGTCAGTGTAATATCAAATCTTGCTTACATGACTGAGGGGGATTTCTGAATTAAAGTTAAGAAGTAATTGATAAGAATATTGGGGAGAGGGAATAAAGTCTTTGTCCTACCTCTTCACAGGAAAGACTCTGAATCTGTCTTCCTTTCTGGGATGGGTTTGTTTATTAACCCAACCAAGATCACAGGGGATGTTTTGCATTGCTACATCTGGAAAAGTTCCAGCCCTGAGTCATGCATGCTTACTTCAGAAACTATATCTAGCCTGGATGAAGGAGCAGTAAACTTCTAGACAGCTTTTAAAAAGAGGCATATCTAGCTATAAAGAACAGAATTATGTTTAAGAGTAAAGAATGAAATTGACTTTGTGCTCTTTAAAAAATCAGCCCGAGCAGTCATTTGTTTTTTGGGATAATAGCAACTGGCTCTTGGTTAAGATGTGTGCAGACTTTGCCAATCGTGTCACATTGGTTTCATCCCCTATGAAGCCAGGATCTTGTGAACACCTAGAGCCAGGGAAAGGAGGAAAAAGAAAGCAGTGGATGGCTTTCCCATTTAGACACCAAATCCCTTAAAATGACACAAACTTCTTCAATCTTCTTAAGACTGCCCCTCTTATCTCTTTCTCATTTAACCATTTTTCTCAACTTATCCCCATTGTTGTCAAATATTTTGAGAAGGAAAACAAGAAAATATTGTATGTCTGTACCTTGTGTTTTGAAAGCACAACCACAGCTTCCTAGAGGATGCTGAAAACCAAAAGTTTAAAGGGAAGATCCCACATTTGCTTTTTCCTGAGGGAGAGGTGGAGGGGGGGGGGGCAGGTAGAGAGTAAAGGTGCTGAAGAGAGAGTAATTCCTTTCTTTACCTTGGGTTTGAACTCAGCAGGCTCTCTCTCAGTATGTGGCCATCCCAGAAGTTTCCAGAGCACTTGGCTGGGCTATAGCAGCCCCTCATCCTCCAGCTGACACAGAAGTGCTGTGCTACACACACGAACCTGTTGATGTAGCTCGAACCTATTGATGTAGCTCGCACAATCCCATCATGTGCATATCACCTCCTTTGTTTTCTTAGTCTCAGAATATTCACAGGAAACCTTGCTCAATACAAACTCTTGTTCCAAAGTGCAAGCAAAGGGTGATGTGTACCAAAAGGGAATCCAAGTAACTTTCCCATTATCAGCAGTGTAAATCTAGAGTAGAATTAAACTTTCAGAACTTATGTTACAGGGCAGAGAGAACCCTTAGGACCCCCAAATGTGTGTGCTCTAAATAGATTCTGCCATCTACCACATTAAGACAAAATATACTCTAGTGTGTAAGGCCTTTACATGGAAAAGAACTTTAATACAACTAGTGTGCAATGCAGAAAAGGGGAAGAATAGTTTCCAAATCAAGCACCCGAAGTTACCCATCCCCTTAAGGGTAAATGCCCAGCCAAAGAGGGTTGGCCCAAAGCAGGACCACTGAGGCCTGAAAGCCTGCCACAAGTCTAAGGCACCTTCTGGTGGGGACCCATTGGAAAGGGGCAGAAAGAGCAGACACGAGGATGTGGAGAAAAAAGGAACTCTCCTGCACTGTTGGTGGGAGTGCAAACTGGTCCAACCACTGTGGAGAGCTGTGTGGAGATTTCTGGACCTACTAAACATAGAGCTTCCATATGATCCAGCAATTCCACTCCTAGGTATTTACCCAAAGGACACAGAAACATCAATTCCAAAGAGCACCTGCACCCCTATGTTTATAGCAGCACTGTTTACAATAGCTAAGCTTTGGAAACAACCCAAATGCCCAAAAATAGATGACTGGATCAAGAAGATGTGGTACATATACACCATGGAATATTACTCAGCAATCAAAAAAGATAAACACATGCAATTTGCAGCAACATGGATGGCGCTGGAAGGGATCATGCTCAGCGAAATAAGCCAGAAAGAAAAAGAAAAATACCGGATGGTCTCACTCATAGCAGGAATCTAGAAAACTTAAATAAGGGACCAGGAAAATGAATAACTATAAGAAAGTGAAAATCAAAATCAACAAAAAACTATGAACCAGAGACACTCTATGGGGGGTGGGGAGCGGGGAGTGCAGGGATTGGGGTCAAAATAAGGGGGTTGCAATTGTATGGGAATATAAAAATAAAATTTATTTAAAAAAAAAAAAGAAAAAGAAAGAGCCAGACAAGTCTGGACGGAAAAGAACAAACCAAAATCAAAGCTGCCATCGCTAACCTCCCCACAGGTCTCTCACCCACAGCTGTCTCAACCAGTCCAGGACCAAGAACCAAGTGCAGCTTCTTCACATGTCTCCTTGTGCCTGCTCCTGGTCTTCTTGCTCTCTCTCCTGCTTCTCCCTTTTCCAGTCTCTCCAGCTTCTTCTCCTCCCCACTCAGCCCCAACTTCCCTTGGGTGGGACAGGAACTGGAACCTCCCCCTTTCCCTGGGAACCACCCTGTTATAGTTTGGGTGAATTGGGTCTTAATACCCTCTTCCTACTTTTGCTGCTTTGCTTTTCTAAGAATACAAATGTTGGAGGGTCGGGGGGAAAGATATTAGCAAATATAGTCAGTCTTCAAAATTCTCTGGATTCTTATGTCCCTTATTCCAGACTTCAAAATATAAAATCT
Organism: Talpa europaea; assembly: GCF_964194135.1. Taxonomy (NCBI): domain Eukaryota; kingdom Metazoa; phylum Chordata; class Mammalia; order Eulipotyphla; family Talpidae; genus Talpa; species Talpa europaea. The sequence continues at coordinate 51,831,634 of NC_140077.1, forward strand.
GAATCTTAGTTCTCTCATCTCTAAAAGGAGTTGATAGGGCCTCCCCTGGTGGCGCAGGCAGTTGAGCGCAGCACTGTGAAGCTGTCCACAGCCTTGCAGCGCGGGTTCCATCCCAGCTGGCCGGCGAGGGTCCCACATGGCACAGCAGACCTCTCCTGTCTCCCCGCTGCTCCCCTCAGCAGTGTATTTCATCAATCTGCCTATTCCACTCCCCACTCCCTCTCTGGTGAATCCTCTCACCCTCCCATGCATCTGGCCTGTACCCCGGTTCTTTTATAAATAAAAATAAATAAATCTTTAAAAAAAATAAAAAATAAATAAAAGTTGATAATACCACATAGACTTGTTATGAAGATGAAAAAAGAATGACATAATCAAAGCATTTAGAACAGTAATCAGCATATCGTATATACTCAATAAATGTTAGTCCCTTTTTTCTTTGTATCATGCTTCCTGTTATAGGATTAGAATTAAGGCAGGAGAATATGAGAGGTTAATGGGTAGCTTTCAGAGTTTGTCTTCAGTTTAAAAAACAAGTGGTGTTGGTAGATGTGGTGTGGTAACATACATCCAAAGAGGTATTAGCCTGTAACCCTAAATCATATACAGTGTTGCAAATCATTGTTACCACAATAAAAAATTATAGTAAAAAAAGGTGGGTCAACAAAGCAATAAAACTTTCAGCTGCTGATTGTATGGTGTTTGTCATTTGGTTGCAATTGTTACTCTATAATCTGATTTTAAGGACTTTAAAAATATAGCCCAACAGGCTATATTTTTAACACTCAGTTGCCTGTGACTTCAGTAACCCTGGTTGCTTGCTATTTTTGGAGCATTCCCGTTCTCTCTCTCTCAAGCTACATCCTCTGGCTGGGAATGGCCAGTGGCCAATGTCACAATTCCACTCCACTCTACCTATCTTTCCTCACACATTCTGCATTCACTGTCTACTAGATCTATTCAGTCAAATGTGATACCCTCTTTGATTTTTTTGTAATACTTTGTAATCTCTCTTACATCTTCTGTATTGTGGTGTTAAGAGCTTTGTTTTTGCAAGATGACTGCATGGGATTCTAGCTCCAACTTTCACACTAACTAGATGTGTGAGCTATGAAAATGCTTTACTTATCACTTAGGTCCTAGCCTAGGACTCTACTCTCTCACTACTCAAAGTATAGTTTCCAATCACCTGACTACTTGTTCTGCATGCAGAATCTCAGGGCTTCTATGGAATCAGTAGACCTATGGAATTAGTACCACTAGTTAACAAAGACCACAGGTGATACAAATAACAAATTGAAATTTGAGAAACAATGTGTTTGATTAATTGAATTCAATTGCCAAAGCTGGTATTTGAATTCTAATGATTGCCACCAGGAAGGTATTCGATTCTATATTTGATTCTGTTGAGTCAATACTCCATTAAATAAGGCCCCATAAGCCATTGGTTCTCAATGCATGATCTCAGAGTCACTTGAAAACTTGGTAGAAACGCAAATTTTAAGGTGATTCTGATGCATTCTACAGGTTGAGAATCACTGTTTTAAAATACTGACAATTTACCCAGAAGTACCATGTTAACAATATGCATCTCCTTCTTCCTGATTTGTTATTTCATTTTTTCTGTTGCAGCTCTAAAGAGGCAAGTAAGGTCAACTATCATGAAGTTTTGAGTTTCCTCTCCATGTTTGTCATTTACCTGCTGGTGTGGGGAACACACAGCCTATATGACTTCTCTATGGCCCTATATTTTGTTTTGTTTTATTTTGTTAATTTTATTCATTTTTTGAATAGGTGATAGATGCACATGGTATAAAACTCCCAAGTTGGCAGAGTTTACAGTGAAAAGTAAGTCTCCATCCTCCTCCTGGCTCCAGTTGTATAGTTGCCATCTCCACAGGCAATCACTGAAATTTTATTCTTTCTACACATTTATTGAGTAACTGCTATGTGCCAGATACTGTTCTGATCACTGGATATGGAACATACCAGATATCTTGTAGTATTGATTCATTAGTATTCTAAGTTTCTATAGCCTGCTTTAATATAGTAGTTAAAAGTAGAGCTCTGTAGTCAAACTAACTTATTTTGAAACCAAACTTGGCCATATTCTAAGTGACCTTGGATTAGTTACTCTTCCATTGTGTGCTAGGTTTTTTTTATCTTGAAATGGAGATAATTCTATTTTATAAGATTGTTGTGAGACTTATATATGAGATTTTCCCTATAAAGCAAGTGCCTAGAACATAGCAAATACTCAATAAATATTAGAGTTGATTATAATGATGTGATCTCATCCTATTCTTTTATGATGTAAAGTACAAATGGTTAAGAGTTCATTCTTCTTAATTGTTTTCCTTTCTTTGCTATGTGATAATCAAAAAAAATAATTTTATTTTCAGAACAAGAAACAGAAAATTTAAGTGTTCTAAGTTCTGATCATTAACTGCTTGTCTATGAGATTAAGAGACTTGCTCCTAGTTAATCACTAGGAGTGATTAGAGTCTATAGACTATACTCCTGCTTATTTCTAATCTAATTTTTTTAGTCCCATGTAATTTGGAGGTTTCTTACCTTATTCACTAGAGGTGTTTTGTACTATTAATTTCAATGTTATATTGTTACAAAATAGATAATTAGTAGATTCTGCATTTGATAGCAGAGGAATTAAGCACTTCTGAGTAGTGTTCCTGACAATATCATTCAGTGAAATTGCCTTAAGTTTCTTTCTTTATGATTCCAGTCTCCAGACAGATGGAAAAACAACTTCTAATCCCTGAGAAAGCAACATAAATATTCCTTGGTGATGTTTTTAAGGTGGAAAAACTAGAAGGAAAAAAACATACAAAAATATGGAGAAAAGTAAAAAGAGAAAAGAACTCATAGATCAGGAAAACCCTTAAGTTTTGGGCCAAGAACTATTTTCTTATTCCGGTATGAAAAAGGCAATTATTGGGCATATTGAAAGATTTCAAGGAAGTTGAATTAGATCTATTCTACCATTACTGACACTGGACATTGACTTACAATCTAAAAAGGAATGAGGGCATAGCTATGTCACCAACCACAATGCTGATAATGGTTTAATATATTCTCTTTTCCTCCTATGTTCTGGATTCTATTTTTATATTCTTTAAAGGTAGACAAAGTTTATGGATCTTTGAATGGTTGATTATGACATAAGAAATCTCTTCATCTCACCATGATAGGAAAATAAGGAAAAGGAGATTAGTTACTTGGATTAGAAATTGAAGTGATAATTGAAGTGAAATGCCTCTGAACAGCTTTTAGTATATGGTTACTGGTGGGATCAAGGTAGATTTGGGTTTGGATTCTTTAACAATAAGAACATCTGTTCTCATAGTTTTGAAAGGTATAAAGTCAGTCGTAAATAGATGAGGTTATTTCTAGTAGCATTGCCTACTTCTCCTGGATGTTGTGTACAATAATCATACAACATACCACAAAACTAACTCTAATGATTAGGGATGCAGAAGACAACTAGTGTGTGACCCCTAGTGTAACAGGGTGGTCCCCAGGAAAGGGGGAGGTTCCCTGCCCCACCCAAGGGAGGGTGGAGCTGAGCAGGAAGAGGAGAAGCTGCAGAAGAGACTGAGGAAGGAAGCAGGATGGAGCCAGGAGACCTGGAGGAGGCGCATGGAGCCTAGAGACACGTGAAGAAACTGCGCTTGTCTTTTGGTCATAGACTGGGTGACACAGATGTGGGTGAGACCCATGGGGAGGTGACAATGGTAGTTTTTATCTTGATATTGATTTTGCTCTTTTCCTTCCGGGCTTGTCTGGTTATTTCTGACCCTTTGCTGTGGGTCCCCACTGGAAGATGCTTTAGACTTGTGGCAGGCTTTGGGGCTTTGCTCTGGGCCAATCCCATTTGGATGGACTTTTACCCATGAGGGGACGGGTAACTTTGGGTGCTTCATTTAGAAACTAGACTCTTTGCCTTACCTGTATTGTTTCCTAGTTTTATTAAAGTTCCTTCCCATTAAAGTCTCATATGTTTTGTGTTGATGCGGCGGATGGCAGAACCCATTTAGAATAGGCAGGTTTGCGGGGTTTGGGCTGCCCCTCTCCCTGTCCTATAACACTAGGACCTTTGGACCTTGTCATTTCTCATTTCTTTCTGTGTGGGCTACTTACAACAATGTAACAACCTATCTCTAAATCCAGCGGCTTAATTTATTATCTCCCATGGTTATGTATGTTAACGGGGTTCAGCAGGGTTCTTGCGATCCTTTGTGAGATTGCAGGCAGATAGCAGTGGAGACAGGAACAACGTGCACAGTGGTCAATATACCATCCATTCGGAGGTTTGTCACCTCAACAAGGATGGCTGGAACTGAGGGCTCACTGGTGTCTCCCACCATGCAGCCTCTCTGTCTATCTTGTGCTTCTTTATAGCATGATGATCTTCTGTAGTCAAATTTCTTACATTTCGATTGACTTCCCCTGATAAAGTTTTTGAAGTCTAAAAAGGATGAGTAAAAGAGACTAGAAACTTACTTTTATTGAAACCTTACTATATACCAGTCATCAGGCTTGAGATGTTAAGAGTGCTAAGTGGCTTGGCATGTTGATGGGGATAAAAAGCAAAACCACCAATTTGTTTAAGAAAAAGTAGACATGAATTCTAAAACATACTTATGAGATATTTACAATCTCCCAGGGCCAGGAAACTCTTGGTTCCTCATCTAGGGAAATCTCACCATCCAGTGTAGAAACTGAACAGATGTTTTTTTACTGGTAATACATTGTAATATTAAAAGTAAGGAACACCTGTCTTAAGATGGTGAGGGGCATGTATGGGGAGTTCTCGAAAAAGCCGATTGCAAAATTATTCAGGTGAAGAAGAGGGGTAAAGTTTCCATCAAGAGAGTACACCCTATGTAGTTGCTCAAAGTCTAATGAATTTAAGGAATTCTAGAAACTGAGATAATTCTGTTTAACAGGAGAGCAGGTTGGGTGTGGAAGAATAGCCAGAGGGAGGCTGGCCAAGAAGTCAAGGGGAAGGTAGCTCTTTGCAGTCCTGGTCAGGACGTTTGAATTGTGAGCATCATTGAATAAGGTTTTGTTAGTTTGGATTTTAAACACAGACATGGAAAAAGTTGAACTTCCAGGCGTAGTCTCTTTTCCAACTATGACTTCTTCAGCATTTTTACAGAATTGGAAACCACTCTTTTGCTTCAGACCATTTTTCAATAGTGATCGGGCTTTATAAGTGACTTCCCTTCTATTTACAATGTTGATTATAGTTAGGCTGATCAAATTAAAACACCCATTGTCATATCATCTTAATACTAGATAAGTTATCAATTTATGTATGTATTTATCTAGAAAAGCAAGTCTGTGTCTCACTTCATCCGTTCTGCAGATTGGAAGTGGGGTATGTTTAGGTAACAATCTAAGAAATAGACACACAATTATAAAAAAGTGCTGTAAATCATTTGCAAGATAACTTCAAAAGCCTTTACTTAAACTAGCCTACTTCTCCAGCTATTCTGAGAAAAAGCAATTGAAATTGCCTCTCCAGTGTACCCAGATGGAGGATGCAGAAATCCTGCTAGTTTTTTCCTCCACTGCCAACATAAACAGGGTGGAGCAGCTGAGAAGGCAGGTCAGGAGTCCCAGAGAGAGGAAAACTATGTAACAGCAAAGTGACAGAAGCATCCACCAGCACTGCCTCCTGTTTGCACAGCAAAGACGCTCCAGCCAACCCAGCTCGCCCTGGACTTGGGTCTCTCTCTTCTCAAGGAGGGAGAACCAGTCAGTTCCTTTTGTATTAAAGAGGTGAAAGAACTCGTGCCAAAAACTAAAGCAGAACATCCACGAGTGTTGTTGTTTTTTTTTTTTTTTCCTCTCCCAGCTTGTCTCACTTTTGCTCCATTTCTCAAACTTGATAAAAAGCTGCGGTGATTTGTATATTTCCCAATGCTTTTTGGAGAGCATTATGGGAATCGTTGCCGCTTCCCTCTACCCCACAGTTTCACAACCTCAACTCAAGGGCAGGCCCTTGCTCAGCTCTCTCTCTCCCCCACTCCTTCCACCTGACAGAGACCATAAATAACCCAGGCTCCCGGTGTTCCCAGCAGAGAACAAAGTTGAAAGTTTGCCTGGAGCTCCCTGCCACTCCCTGCCCGGGCCACTTCTTTGTTTTCTCCTCCTATTTTTCCTCTACCTGGCTCAGCCCTTTCTTCATTCATATTGGAGAAGTGTCACCGCCTCCTGAAAGGCAGCACCTCGCTAGCTGGGGCTCTCTACTTTTAAGGCTGTCTCAGTTACCCAGTTAGGCACTGGGCACTGGTATCAAATTACTGAAAGTCTACACCGGACCAGTCCTCATATTTACATACAAATAACTCAAGGGCTTGCATTTATGTCACCATTCTGTCCTGCTAGAGGCTTGCCAGAGAAGTTTTTAATCCAATCAGAAGGAGCTTTAAAAGGATGTCTGCGGAGTGATCAAAAGGATTTTACTCTCAATTAAGTGTTGCCAGGTTTTCTTCTTTTTTGTTGTTTTTTTTTTTTTCATCTGAAAATATTGAAAATCCTTGAACTCTGATGAGTGGGGAAAGATGTGTAATTCCTCAATTGTCTAGAGAAGCCGAGATGCTGAGAGGAGCTCAGCCGTGGTGGTGAAGACGTGGATACAACCCAGTAGTTTGGTTTGTTGGGGCTGATTTGAAGGTAGATTCTGAATCACTGCTTAAGGAATTCCTGGAACATCAGGAAAACATTTGATCAGCCCAGCCTGATGGAAATGGCTTTACCACAGAGTAAGATCTTTCTTTAAGTTGTACTTGGTGTGTGCTGTTTTGTTTTTTATCCAATGTATGTGCAAATAACCCAGCTGTAAATAGTTACTTAAAATAATCTCTTGGTTTTGGTAGCAGTAAAAAATGTTTAGTTTTAACATTTGCAAAAACAGTAGTTGACAGTATATTTTTAGACTTGATTGGTAGTTTATAAGTTGAGCTCCTGTGGTTTCCTGAGTTTAAATGAATGGAAATTATAAACGGTACTGAAAGAAGGAATTGGAAAATACAGCTGGAATGGATGAATCACGTTACCTTTGAGAAAACATAACATACTGCCTTTGGAGGTCTCTTCACCAAGCCAAGCTTGTATCCAGAGAGAATGAGAGATCAAGTTTTCCTGTGTGTAGAACTTTTCTACAGCCTGTGCTACATTTCAGGAAGGATGGGAACCATTCCAGAGGTGCAGGCATCCGACAAACCTGCCCTGTCACTCCTGGAATGTGGTTTTTCCATGTGAGGTCATGTTATGCCTATGTAGCTCATAAAACTATTTTATGTAATTAACTCTTTGTATTGAGAGTTTGAGAACAATTTATATAGTCCTTTCAAATTGCTGACATTCCCATTCAATCTCTATGGACGGTAGAGTTGCTTTCCAAACAGCCTGTGAACACTGGTGCAGCTGGCACAGTTGTTAATTTGATAGATTTAGAAACACTTCCAAAACGATATGTTCCACAGTTCCTCAACTGAGCAGTTATATCTTCAGGTACATAACATGCTACTTTCTTACATTACCACAAACTGAAATCCTATGTGCTTGAAGACCATTAAAAAAGTCTGTTCCCCTCCCATATATCATTTCAAGAACAGTAATGAGGAAGTGGCTCTTATTTTGCTATCCAGGTCCATTCAAACAAGCTGCCCTCATTGTGGGCAAGGTGAGGAAAACTAACTGGCATTAAAGATTCACCTTGCTAATCAGCTGGGGATTGAGGGTGAGGAAGGAGATAGGGAAATGTTTTAAATTGGTATTTAATAATCCGGACCTTTTTCTGCTGCTAAATTCCACTCTTGAAATTACAAACTAACCTTTACCTGTACTTTTTTCCTTCTAAACGGCAGTTACAAATATTATCCAGAGCCTAGGGGAAGAGGAATATGAGGAAATGGGTGATTTGCTAATGACCGAGGGAGAGGTTTTCCTCTCCAACTGCATTGTCACAAGGGAAGCTTCTGATTGTGCTTTGCTTTGTACATCTGCAGGTGAAGATGCAATGACAGGGGACACTGACAAATATCTCGGGCCACAGGACCTTAAAGAACTGGGCGATGATTCTCTGCCTGCAGAGGGCTACATGGGCTTTAGTCTGGGGGCCCGTTCTGCCAGGTATTTTATTGTTTCAAAGCTAATTTAAAACGACCATGATTTGTCACAAACCAAGTCATTTCCATTTTTCACATTATCCCAGAATGTGCTCTTTGGATGAGGATGTAAACTTGGTAAAATGTTCTCAGTGCCAGTATCCATGCTCTGTTATTTTCCTTTGTGGTATTCAGTCCTTAATTTAATGTGATTGAACATGTTAATTGTTTGTTCTTTTATTTTTTTCCCACCTTGCAGTCATGCTTCAAGCATAGTAGCAAAAGACACTAACAGAACTGGGAGAACCAATCTGGGTTACATGTAACAACGTGACATTTTGTTCTATATTAGAAGAAAAATCTTATTTTCCAATAAGTAAAAAATGTTTGTATTAATCGTTCTATAGTTTCTCACCATTACTGAAAGAATAAGTCATGGCTGAGACTTAAAAGAGAACATTTCTTGAAAAAACTTAGTGTTTATTAACATTGTCTACCAAGTGTTTTAGTATCTGTTGAAATCATGCCATTAGTTTGTTTACGAAAAACATGTTAGAAGTATAGCAGCTTCTTACCAGAAGTCACAGACAGGAATGGTGGCAAATTCAGTCCTTAAAAGTGTAAAATTTTTGTAAGTGGAAAATCTTGGCTCAAATCTATCAGGCTCCAGCTGAAAGAAATAGGACCTTGTCCAGAATTTGGACAGGGACTTCTTTTCCCTGCTTGGGTTAGCAGCATGTTTGCTGACTGTTGAGTTATTTTGAAGCTAATAATTAAACCTCCTAAGCCAGAGCCCTGGGGACATTTTCCTATAGTTCAAGGAACTGTTGTAAAAAGTTTCATTGTCTAATAGTAAATGGTACTTCCCACAAAGTCAACCTGGGAGTTTATTCTCAGTATCATTGCTGGTAGGGAGCTTAGATATGAAATTGACTTTCTTTCAGTTAGTCTTTTTCTAACAGAATTTGAAACCTCGTATAACTTAGCAGAATTTTTGTTTGATAAATGTATTTATAAAAGACCTTACAATCTTACTGAAACAGGTATCATCATTAAGAAAGGGAAATAACTTTCCAAAACATGTAATATTTCAGGTAATCACAGATAGCAGCATAATCTACAGTATCTTAAAGGATCACAAGGAAAATTCTATTTAGACATTTAAGTAGATTTTGTATCTAATAACAAGCTGGCTTCTCTACTTCTGATAACCTGTGAGAGACACATTTTGTAAATCAGTCATTTGTATGCAGAAAATGGTAGCAGCTGTTATCCAGTGAAATATGAAACCAGAATATTATCTCAAGATTTTTTCTCAAGTCAGTTCTAAGGCTTTTACAGTTCTAATTTTGATTGCACTGTTATTCTTTGTTGCTGTTATATGTAATTCATTTTTTTTCCACATTGGCAACTCATGTTATGCTCAGAGGAAAATAAAAAAAAATCTATTTAGCTGGTATCTTTTTAAAGTATTGTAACAGCATTACCAAATATAATATTCTGAGTGTAACATTTAAAAAGGAAAACATTAAGTGTGTAATTCATGCAACCATAACATTTTTTTCTTTTTCCCCTGTCTGATTTTTTTTGGCCTCCTACTTCTCCTGTTTTTTTTTTTCTATAAATACTTTAAAATAGTCCCAAGATCAGGTAAGAAAATATGGTCCTTTGACATGTGTTTCTCTTCCCTTCCCTGATTCATTTTCTCATTTTATTTTCTTCAGCATTATGCTGTGCTGTGCTGTACTGTGCTGTGTTGTGCTGTGCTGTGCTTTTTTTTTTTTCTCCCTGCCTAGCTTTAGAATATCAGTTTTGTGATTCTGAGAAAAATTAGCAAGTAACTAAACATCTGATAAGAAATGTTACTTACACAAAATTGAACACTTGAAATATTTCTTTCCTTTAACAAAGTTTATATAATGCATGAAGTAACTGGAGAAATTGCACTGGGTATAGAGAAAATGCCTTAATTTGAAGGGGTCTTTGTTTGCTGGTGGCTATTTTATTTGAGTTGTGCTGGGTATATTAGTATAACTTCAGAATTTTGAGGCATGTGTTTTTCTAACACTGTATTTAACACTTAGGGTATACTGATGGCTACAAATAATATAGTTGACCTTAGTTAAAACAATTTAGTTGTTAGTTAAAAACAATTTAATGCTTTCCAGACCCCCATGCAAATAATCTCTAATTTTAGTAGCTGAAAGTACTTCAGTGTATTAGGATTTAGAGTGAAGCTTGATGGGTTTAATGGACTCCATCTGCTTAATGTAAGTTGGTCTGGAAAAATCTGGAGTAGGAACTTTAGATAATATGTAAAGCAAAGCCATCTTCTCCAGCTCTGGCTCTGTTCTGTAATTGGTACTCATACATAATTTAAAAGAGAGAGGGCTGTTTAAAAAGTATCAACAAATCTTCGATATATTTAAAAACTGAAATTAAGTGTATGTCCACATTTACTATAAAACTATTCTCAGAACCACCAATATTAGCATATGCTATGCAAACTATGATTTAAAGTAGTGAATATCCAATGCAGAGAGTGGAGCTTCACATTACTTCTCCAATCACATACCTTGTGCAAAATAGAACCTTGTTATCGATAGTATGAAATCATTTTGTCTAGTAGTATAGCCCCTACTGCATCAGGCTATTTAAATTAAAACTAGTTAAAATTGAACTAGTCAGTTCTAGTTAAATTAAAACTAGTTAAAATTGAACTAGTCAGTTCTTCAGTCTCACTAGCTACCCTTCAGGTGCTCAGTTGATGCCATTGGCCACTGTGCTGGACTGTGCAAACTTAGAACATATTCATCATTACAGAAATTTCTATTGGATATTGTTGCATTAGAGAGAAGCATGTATTGTATTTGAGAGAAGGGCAGGAGCCAGAAACAAGAGTAACAGAAGAAAATTTTAGTAACTGATTCGGGAAAAAGGAGGAGTTAGGGCTCATGCGATTGGTCACATAAGGTGAAGCTCCTGTGGCTGAGGAAGTAAGCTCTTCTATACAGAGAGGATGCTTACTTTTAAGACTTTTTTGTCTTTTATATCCAGTTTCTAGTGTTGTGACTTGCTCATAGTAGTCACTTAAATATTTGCTGAATACCCAAAATACCACTCTGTAGGACAGTTATTTTGGGTCAGAGATTCCTTTGACATTCTGGTGAAAGCTATGGCTCTCATCCTAGAAGAATGTTCCTCCCCATCTATGTGGACACATAGAACAATGCCTGTGATTCAGGGGCCTCTTTATCTTGATATAAGAACACCCATTTGGGAGGATTTTTAGTATAGTAGGCAGTGGGGGGGAAATCATTTCGTGCAAAGCAAGGAATCATTTCTTATTTATCATATCTACCACTTCTTTACTCTTTTTCCTGTCAAGTACATATCAGGCAAGGCCTAAGTCTGACTGATTCTACTGGTAAATGTGACAGGCAGCTATGTTTACTTACAGGGACAGTCATGGATGGCAACTACTTTGCTATCTGCACCAAAAAAGGAGGACGCCAAAACAATAGGAATGTTAATAGCTACCACACCAGTTGCAGGGTGCCCCTCTGCCAAGGATCCAATTCTAGATAGTAGCTAAGCAGTTTCAGATCCTTCAGCTCTATGCCAAGGAGGGTGGGGTGGAAGCCTCATACCTCATTCCAAACAGGAGGCAGTAAAAAGCTACCTGATGGCAACCTCCCAGGGTAGCTAAGGAGGTGAGTGGGAGCTAGCCTTCTAGCAGCTCCTACAAGCCTCCATTCTCCATGTTTCTGGAGAATCATAAGGTGTCTGCCAAGGCTTGTGTTAGCTGCTGTCCCCATCAGCCTATGTGGCCTGTGTCAGACTCGGGGTTATCAGGTACCGAGGCAGAGCCATTCTCCAATAGTCCTTTACTCTGTTGACATTTAGTTTAGAGTTTCACATGGTGAGTGGCATATCGGGACATCAGGGGAATTGCACTCTGGGAAAATGGAGGGCTGTATGTAGGATTTGAAAGAGGCTAGAATGGAAAAGAGTAGAAGGTACAAGGAAGAAAGAGTGGAATAATGACAGAAAAAATAACCATGCATGGAATTTGAATTTTTCAAATACAAGAAACATGGTAAAGAATGATATGTTCATAACACTACTTCCTTCTTGATATTTCCTATGAGTAGCAACTATATACCAGAGCTCTGAATTGTATTCAACTTATATCTAGTACCCAAAGCTTTACAAACAGACCCATTTACAGCAGATATAATTCTACTCAGTAGTGTAAACCAGGCAGATAGGGGCCAGAAAGAGAAGAGACTCTGACATAAGGTCTTATCATAGAAAAATCTCACAAAATCATCAGATTTTCTATACTCATCTGGTTCTTCTCAATTGTCACATTTGTTCCACTGTCATAAATGAAACATTCAAAGTTCTCATGCATTTCGCCTTCTCACAGATGTCACACTAATGGACCTGATTTTAAACCAAACACAATGATAGATTGTCAAAGCATAAGAGATTTCCTTAGCTATAAGGAAGGAATTTTATTTGTGACAATGTCTTTTCATGAACAGCTTTTGTTGATATTTTTAGCCATCTTACCTGGTCTTAAAGTTGCATGCATTAATTTTCTTTTATTCATCTCATCATCATCAACCACTCTTGAATGGTTAACTGTAAATACAACAGCCTTCGCTCCTTCAGTTCGGATAGGTCTTACACTTTGAACAGAAGCTCCTATGCGCGGGACAGCATGATGATCGAAGAACTCCTCGTGCCATCCAAAGAGCAGGTAAGCATTTTTTTTTAAATACTCTTTGATTGTTAAAACTTTCATTTGTGTGGTTGAATCAAGCTCTTTGTTTCATGGCAAACATTTTATTTCTGCATGTTTGAGTTTGCATTTTTAAATCTAATATTGCTAGTTCAAGGAAAAAAATCCACTCTACCATAAACATAAATATCCCTCTCTTGTGCAAATGAGTCTCTAAAATCCCACAGGGGGGAACTCAAAAAGTCCTGGAAAGGCACGGTACCTTTCTCATTTCTAGGTTAAATGTTTTCAACTGTCATTAGCCACATGAATGTTTGATTTTGCTTAATAAGCTATGTGTTCATGTTGGAATTTGCTAAAATTGTTTTTAGAGAGTAGTTAAAGGTTGATCATGTTTTTGACCCCTTTGTCTCAAAGCTGGGCTTTCTCAAGATATGATAGGATTTTGCCTTCTACCAGAATCTGTGCTGCAATCACTTGGTGTATGTGTGGTTGCTTCTTTCCAAAACTTTTGGTTGAATAGATATTAGCTTCATGGTGGAAGTCTCAATAAAATAGTTCTCTGCCTATGGGATTAGGATGAGTCACTATTCTAGAGTCAAAACACCTGGTTTTAAATGAGTGTCATGGTGATATGAAGATGGATGAAACTGTTGACCCATAGAAGTAACATTGAAGGTTGCCTATAATATTTGAGCAACGTAAATAATTGGTGGGATTGGTCTGGACTTGTTCATGACACAGTGAAGGTAAACTGGAGCAGATGAGTAAGTGATAGTCACTTATCACCATGTTAGAGGTGGGGCAGCAGGTAGTCAGACCTTTGGGTTTCCCACACATCTTGAAGTGCATGCACAGATATGCATTGTGCTTCACAAGAATCTGTAATAAATATTTCATTATTTTGCAATCTCAAGAATACTCTGAGCAAGTAGGGTTTTCAGAGGTGAATACAGTGACTATTCTGTGTTTGGACATACAAAAAAGCTCTTTGAAGAATTACAGGTACAATAGCATGTTGTAGTTTAAGTGAATGTTAGCACTAGAGAAAGTCTTGTCTCAAATAATGAAGCTCGTGGGTGAGAGACATTGCCCGGGTCCTATTTGAGGTCTTGTGAGAACTCTCTGCTTGGCTGGGTGTAGTCATTACTAGTTTGGTAATCTTGAGCTTTTCATGTTCCCAATTAAAATGAGATGTTAGTGAGGGCCTCCTCAGTGGCACAGTGGTTGAGCACTGGGTTGCGAAGCTGCCCGCAGCCTCTGCAGCACCAGTTCGATCCCCAGCCGCCAGGCAAGGGTCCCACATGGCGCGCAGACCTCTCCTGCCGCCCGCTGCTCCCCTCAGCAGTGTATTTTGTCAGTCTACCTGCTCTGCTCTCCCCTCTGGCTCTGGTGAATTCTCTCACCCTCCTGCACTTCTGACTGTACCCAGTGCTTGTATAAATAAATAATCTTAAAAAAAAATAAAATAAAATGAGATGTTAGTGGATATATTGGGACCACTACCACTATCATTACCATGATGTCACCATCACCTTCACCAGGGTCATGACCCCTTCAGTACCACTGTCATTACCACCAGAGTTTCATCACCTCCCACCTCCGCAGCAACCTTAAAGTAAAATATAAATGTCTGGGATGGTTCCAGGCTACAAATAGGCTTCTGGGGATTCTCACACCACTACCTTAGCCAGCACTAAAAAACTGCTTTCTCAGGTAGAGGGCAGAATTTATACAGCAAGAAGGATTTGTAAAAAGACATTAAAGCTAAAGAGAACTTTTATGGAAAATTGATCTTCTTTTGCTCGGTTTGTTATTTTCATTTCATTTCAAAAGCACCTCTGTGGACATCACAAACACTTTCTTAGATGAAGTCAGCAGAATGGAGAGCTGAAGATTATGAAACTTTTACTAATGAATCTTAAACTGATAACTATCAAAGCAGAAAGCTGCTTTCTTTAATGATTACAGAATATCCTGTGGTCTGACAGGCATTCCTCTCAGAACTAGCCTGTTGAAGGAGCATTTTGCATTATTTGTGGCCCTAGCAGCCCATAATCAGTTCAGCAGAGATTGGCAAAAAATATGAACTGCATAAAGACATGTTAGGGACA
Organism: Talpa europaea; assembly: GCF_964194135.1. Taxonomy (NCBI): domain Eukaryota; kingdom Metazoa; phylum Chordata; class Mammalia; order Eulipotyphla; family Talpidae; genus Talpa; species Talpa europaea. Next base: position 51,846,636 of record NC_140077.1, read on the forward strand.
TCTGGGGACGTTTGAAAATGTACTGGCTATGCTATTAGGAAATTATCAAGGTTTTTGAGCAGTGATAACAGTATTGAAGCTACGCAGGAGAATATCTGTTCTAGGGTATGCATGCTGCAGTTTTCAGGAATGAAGAAATCATTGAGTTGTTTTCAAGCAGTTCAGCCTGAAAGGGGTGGGCTGCTGAGAAGGAGAGGGGGAAGGAGACCATGCCAATAAGGCAGAATGTTGATTGTTGGAGCTGGGTGGAGTGTCTGCCTTACATAGTTTTTCCAAGTTTTTTATTTGTATGAATACCTGCAAAATAAAAACTTGGAATTTAAATATTTTATATTTTTAAATAAATCCAAGTATTTTTTTCAAAAGTTACATTTAATACTTCAAAGTGTCTTGGCACTTAGTTCATACTGTTGACATTGTTATGTATGAAAATGTTTTGTTAAAAAAGACATACAAGTACAATGACAGTGATTTCCCTTAAATTCGTTTATTTTTGTTCCTTGTTTCCAAATAACAGTTTCGTTATTAAAAAATACAAAAAGTTGGAAGAAAGTGGAAAACTCTTGTTAACTCTTGTAGTTCCCGGTGTAGGGTAAGGAAAAATGTCAGGCTTTTCTGCCCTCCCGCCATCAGGATAGATGATGGATCCTTGCAGTCCTGAATGCATGCCTGATGACGGGCACCAGGAGTAGGGTGTGGGCATAGGTAGATGGGATTCACCTGGGCTAAGACTGGGCTTTTAAGGTCAGCGTCACGGGGACGCCAGCAGAAGCCGAGAAAGAAACAGAGAAGCCGTGAGCAGAGAAGCAGAGAGAACGCCAGCAAGCCCAGATAGAGTGAGGATTTGCTGGGGGCTGGGAGGCCTGCCAGCCTCCCCTGGCTGCTGTGTACCGGGTAAATCCCGATAAAAGCCTGCAAAAACCACTGAGGACTCTGACTCCTCCTTTACCCGGTCTGCTGGATATTAGAAAACCTGCACTGTGGTCTTCCTGACCCTACACCAGTGTCTCATTTATTACAGAAGAGAGAAAATGCTAATTCCTCAAAAGAAAGTCTGTCACAGAAAGGAATCTAGTTACACTCTACAAAGCTAACGAGAAGCATTTACTTCAAAAGTACATTTAAACACTTTCTATTAGAATTAAGTGGCAAAAAATTTACTAGTTTATGTCTATCGTGCCTCCAAATCTGTATTTATGAATTTCAAAGTGAAGTTTTGCCATTGTATTGTTTTTTCTGCAAGCATGCAAGAAGTCTTAAACATTCAGAATTCCTAAAGCAAATATACATGACTGCCCTAAAGCCATTAAGCTGCCAGTGATTGCCCAGTTAAAGTTGTTTTGACAAGTAAAAGTGGAAAATGAATAAAAATTAACTCTTCATGGGCTTTTCTTTTTCACCAAGGATAGACTCACCCACAGTACGCCTAACCACCTGTTTATGATCCTAAGGCTGATTAATCAGTTTGCATATTAACCATAGTTAAAGTGCAATTGTGACCCAGGATAATTTGCATAGGGGCCCACCCCCCACATTTCTAAAACCTGTACTGGTTGAAGGCAGATGAGAGGGCCCAGAATGGAAAGGGGGTTGGGAAAAGTGAACCCATTCCCTTTCCTTAATCACTTAACGCGCTGCTGGATAATCAAGAGTGTACTTGTCTTTTGTTGTTATTTGTTTTCACCGTGATACTAGGTTATCCAAGAACTCCCTATTTTACCTTGCTATTGGGTCATCTGTGGACATGCTTCTGAAAATGTATAGGAATAGGATCAAGTCTTGCTTTTGTCAGAAGAACTTCCTTAAAGCAATAACTCTTAGTCCTGACTGTTCATGAGAACCATCTGGGGAACTTCTTCAAAAATTTGCTCAGTTCCAGATTCTGGGAACTGAGTGGGACCGAGGCTTGGTATTTTTCATTTTTTTTTTGAAGGACAAATATCTAGGGAATGTCTGTATAGAGCCTCCCTGTCTGGGTTCCTGAGCAAGTTATTGTTTTTTCTTTACATGCTCCACAGGTGATTCTGAGACGCATCTCTCATTAGAAACCACTGATTTAAGGCAACTGATAGGGATCTTTGTATATTGGTCAGTTAACATTAATGAATTTGTTCTATAGACTTAGATTTGTGTGTTGGGTTGTCTTAGCGAAACATTCATGCTTGAGTCACTCTTTTCCAAATAGGAGGTAATAAATAGAGGAGATGACTCTAAACAGAAGCCTGCTTGTACAGAATGAATATAATAGACCGTTTCTTTCCTTTCTTCTGACATAATTATTGAAAGCAGCTGTCTATAATGGCTTATGTAACTGCTGTATGTGATCCAGATCATCCAGACAACGTATAAATGCAATACTTCTTAGATGCTCAAGCATCAGGTGATGTGGTGGTGACACTGATACTTATGGTGGGGAAAACAGCTAATTTTGAGCTCCTATTATGTGCCTGGCATAATTCAGTGTGTTTTGCCAGTGTTAACTGCTTTATAATCACAACAACCCTGTGAGACAATTTCTTAGCTCCATTGAAAAGATGAGGAAACTGAGTAGAGACACCTTAAGTAACTCACCCTCAGGAGACTCAGCTGGTGAGTGGCAGAGTTGCTCACTATCCAGTTTCAGGCTGCCTCCCTTCCACCCGCTACACCACACATCTGCTTCACTTAGTGGAAGAAATGATCCACCATGGGGCCCATGGACTTAACAATCTGCCCTCCAGGATGTCATACTTTGTAGTGTTCTTAGCATGGGTGCGGTACCATCGTCTTTGTCCATTTCTTAGCAAAAAAGATTATATTTAGACCCAAGTGTTCTTCATTATTTTTATTTCCATTCTAATAAGTTCTTATTTAATATGCTTTAAAAGGAATTGGCAACTCATGTTCAGCAACATGTTACAAAAATTATGGAGGGTTAACAGGAATGGAAATATTTGACCTTCGGATAGATTTGAAGTAGAAGGCATAATAATGCTCTCTAAATATTTAGCAGGCCTACCAATTAATTACACTTACTTTGACCCTGGGAGTAGCTGTAAGATCAATAGATGTATATTGTAAGCAGAAACGGTTTATTCAATGTGATTTCTGGTACGGTTATTCAAAGATAGAAGAAGAGCAGAAAACACTTAGGAACATGGGTTGATTTTTGCCTGCTTCTATCCACCCTGTGTACTTTAGCCAGCAATGACAAGAGCTGATGGCCAAGTGTCTTCAGTCAATGCAGTTTGGAAGGGGCTGAAATGCCCCTCTCCTCCAAAGTTGGGCCCCCAACCTGCCATTCAGAGCATTCCTTTCCCTGGATTTCAGTGATCATTTCAGGGTGAAATGCATAATCTAAGCTAGTCTAGGCAGTGTCAAGTTTGAGACTTTTCTTAGCCTTCTAGGGCTGCTTAACCTGTGAAAATGATACAAGCCCAAAGCTGCTGGGAGGGAAGTGTGAGCGCAGACTACTCCTACTATCACTGTGGCCTTGCCTGAAGTTAGTACCACTCAGACTTTCCTCCTCTATAAACCAGTAAATTAACTCCACCTCCCCAAGTCCCTTAAAAGAGGGTCTCTTAAACCAGTTTAATTTTGGGTTTTTGTCCTCACTAATATGCTTGCTATTGGTGGTCAAACCTGTGTGAACAACCACAAACCAAGGGCAACACAGAAGGTCTTGGAGTATCTCAGTGATACTATAAGATTCTATTTTCTGTTTTCTTTCTAGAAGGAATTAAGTTTCATTTTAACAAAATGCAATGAGCTATGGTTTAAGAGAATAGCTATAAACATGGCTATTTCCAGCAAAAAAAAAAAAAAAAAAAAAAGGAAAGGTGTTCTTTGCCAATTTGATCACTAAGGAATGAGCGCTCTCATTTCCTTTCTGTTCTAGTGACACAAAGACAGTGACGAAAGAGAGACAGAGCTGTGGCCCTCTCTAATTAAATCACTTTCCAATACAGACATATCCTCTCAGACCATATTTCTCCCTGTGGTTCACAAGGTGATGAATGGCAGGACTTCAAATAGCCACCAGTTTAGAAGGTTTCAGCAAGGCAGTATTTAAGCAGTTACACAGATTCTTTAATGGTAACTGTCGAGATAATTCTGTAAGCAATATTGAAGGCCTCATGAGTCTCCACAAACCTGGAGGTAGCTGTCACATCTTCCACATGGTGACTTTTCTCAGTGACCTTACAGCCTAGGATTCCACACCCTTTGGGTTAAACTTGGTCCTTTTAAAAACTAAGGATGGTCTCATGTGCTTAGTCATCTGTTCTATGTACTACTTGATATATTGGCAAATGGCGTGCAAATTGGAAAATTCTAAAGGAGAATTAAATGCTTATTCTTTTCAAGATCTAGGCAAATTTTTAATGATCTCAGTAATAGAAAAGAATTCCTAAACCCAAAAGGCTGGCTATGCTAAAGGGGTTTTTGCCTGTTATTCCCAAACCCATTTTACCTCCCACACCACTCACCCCCACATCAGCAGGTTAATCTTCCTATTTATTTCATTTAAACTCATATCTAAAGAGGTTCTGAGAAATGTGCATGGTGGCAGAGTGAGCCAGCCTTGGATTAAAGATTTGCTAGAGATAGTCCCCTGGAAGACGAGCACCTTTGACTAGTGACATTTAATATGCTGCTTTTTCTCTTCAAAGTGCTACACCAGCATTACTCAGGTGATCCTTCCACACCTCTCTCAGATGGTCAGCAAGATTACAGATTTTTTTTTAAGGCAGAGGTTGGTATTAGGACTCATTTAAGGTAGTACAGTTAGTTTAGACCTATGAACACTTTCACCTACACACTGACCTTGATTCACCTTCTTTTGTTAAAGTTGGTAGCTAAATTGTCTTGAAATCAATCAGATTTGGAAATCCCGAAGAAGAGTCATTGTAGTTTATATTCTAGTCTTAACTATGTCTTAATAGTAATAGTTGACTTCAAGAAAAGAAATACTTTAGAAAGGTTTAAAAAGACCTGCTTTCTCATAGTAAGCTTTTTGCTTTTATTATGCATCTTGAATCAGGTTTTCTCTGATGGAATCCATTTTTTTAAGGTGTACAGAATATTATTTTGATATATGTATATATTCTGAAATGATTACCACAAACTAATTAACATATTATGTCATCTCTGTGGTTACTTTTATTTATTTATTTTTTGGTATGTGTGGTAAGAGCACTTGCAGTGCAAATTTTTTTTTTTTTGCAAATTTCAAATATCTAATACCATACAAAAAATTACTACCTGTAGCCTCCAGGAAAGTTGCCAAAATTTATTCCTCTCAGAAGTGAAAGTTTGTACCCTTGGTTAAGTATCTCCCCTGCTACCCACCCCAGCCTCTGGTAACCACTATTTTCTGTTACTATGAGTGTGCCTTTTTTTTTTTTAAAAGGTGTAATACATTTCTTTTTTTTTAAAGATTTTTTTATGTATTTGTACAAGCACTGGGTACAGTCAGAAGTGCGGGAGGGTGAGAGAATTCTCCAGAGCCAGAGAGGGGAACAGAACAGGCAGACAGACCAATGAAATACACTGCTGAGGGGAGCAGCAGGCTTCAGGAGAGGTCTGCACGCCATGTGGGACCCTCGCCCAGCAGCTGGGGATCGAACCGGCACTGCAGAGGCCGCGGGGCAGCTTCGCAACCCAGCGCTCAACCGCTGCGCCACTGGGGAGGCACTGTAATACATTTCTTAAGAGTATTTCCAAGTAATTGAGCTACATATCCAAACAGACATGCCACCTAGTTGAGTAGCAGTTGCCATTTCACTCACTCGCCACTGTAGATCACTGTAGTTCCAATACTTAGTACAGCACCTACCATAACATTTTGATAATCAAATCCCCTCATTTCATGCTTTCAGCCACCTTATGAACTAAGTATCGCCACCATGTTACAGATAAGAGACTGGGGCTGATGGTAGTATTTCCCCTGCTCCGTGCCACATTAGGTGGTCCAACTGCAAATAGAACTTAGGTCAAATGACTGCTTGAATTCATCTTGCTGTTCACTATGAGAACAAGTGCCACTTGTCACATGCATTGTGGCAGCTGAGTGAAGCATATTCACCATGGAAAGTGTCAATGTTTAGACCAGTATTTGCACATGCCAAACACTGCTATTGTTTGCCAGTCCACCAGGCTGCTCCCTGTGCTCTGAAAAGACACGTGCTATCCTAAATAACTACCTAGAGGACTGCATTGTTCTCTATACTTTAAGAAATAAGTTGTTTGCAACTATAAAGTCAGCATAATTGAATTACCATGTATCATTTTGTTTGCGTAGCAATTAAAATTCTCAGATCATTTTCATATTACTTGGGTCATTTTATTCTGAGAGTGAATGGGGCATTTAATATCATCTGTGCATTTCTCTAATGCTGAATTAGAAGTTCAGTAAGATTTTGAATTTTGCATGCACTTGTCAATAAAGTGATGCAGCCTAAATCAAAACCAAGTCACCTGTTCTTTGTCTAAGGGAATAGACGTTCTTGTCTCCCTCCCTTGGCCCTAATTTGTGGCCACAGGGTAAAGTTATCCTGGACAAGCCCTTTTCTGAACTCCCAGTCTTCTGACATCATCCAGCTGTTTATCAATGAAATAGTGCTTACAGTTTTCTAGACCAGATGCACTAGGTTTTGCAATGTGATTTCTTATTGAAAAGAGACAGGAATGAGCCTGCATGTTACACCAGTATGTCAAAGCCACCAGTTAATGTAAGACCACCTTCTGCTGGCTCCTAGGGGCAGCAGAGATAACAGATAAAAGCCTGTACAGGGGCTGAGGTGTTAGCTGCCAGTAGCCTGTAGAATCACCTAATACTGGATTTCATTGGATTTCTCTTTTCTTTGTGAGCACTATTTTGCCTTCTGCCTCTTTCTTCTATGCCTGGACATTATTTCCAGACCTGGGCCTTTGGGTGTGTCCTTGTTTGTAGGCCAGTGTGTACTTGCTCTCCTCTTTCCTCTGATGAATGAGCTAGTGAGAAACTATTTTTGGAAAATATTAAGCTCTTGGAGACAGTAATATCATCATTAGTCAGTCCTTGGACTCTATTGAATAATGTGTGTTTTCATTTTAATAGTAGCCTTGATATCACTTCTAAGATGAAAAGTAGCATGCTTATTTCATTTTTGGCATGGAGTTAAAGGCCTTTGTGAGACTTTTAAGTCTCCTTAATGTAGTGAACTATTGAAGCTACCAGGTGCTAGGGGTTGACTTTTTTTGTTATGAAATTTTGAAATATCTCTCTTACTCTCTGTTTCTGTATCTGCAAACTGGGTAAATGATGCTTCCCAGGGCTAATAGGTTCCGAGAATTCAAAGAAAAATTGAATGTAAAGAGCTAGTTCTGTTCTTGACATTGAGTTGATACACAATAAGTTGTGGTATTGTTGTTTACATAAGAATTTAAATACTTCTGAGTCAATAAGAGCTAGACATTCATAATGACATTCTTTTTTATATTTATAATTTTTTTTTTTTTACATCATTGTTCATTTTTAAAGAATATTTGCTTCCCCACCCCCCTCAGGTGTAGTCCCCATAGAATTTCCTTCACCAATGCACCCGTGTACCTTCACCTCAGTCTCCTGTGCTCCTCCCTTTCTCCCTCTGATCCCTCTCCCTCCTCCTCCCTTGCAAGATATCTCTGGTTTATAATTGTCTATTTTTACATAATGCACATTCTTAAAACTGAATGGGCTCTATTGGTTTGATATAAGCATCCTGTGTATATAGCTGTAAAGGATCAGTGGTAACACTGGAATATATTTGGTTTTGTTGTTTTTTCCCTACAGATCATCAGATCTTTATCAAATGAGTTAATATAAATGAACATCCTTTGAAAAGCAGAAAATATTTTACATAAGGAGACATTATCATTCCATGCCAACACTTGGCATTGGTGCCAGAGTTTTGATGTACATTTTCATTTAATCTCCTTATTAACCAATTCTCAATTTGAAAATGAAGAAACTGAGACTGGGAAAAGTTAAGAAGTATACTAAAGTTCATAAAACCAGCATGTGGTGTTGGGTCACCTCCAAAGGGGTTTTTCAAAAAGATGGTGAAAGATCAAAGGAAATGTATCTCCTTTATTCATCATGGAGACCAGATTAGGTATCTGAGCCAAGTGGGCCTGCTAACTGAATCCCTGCAATAGGCAAATCCCCTAACACAGTAGTCAGCAGGGCCATTCAGGGTAGGTGTGCCCCTCACAGAGGTGGGCTTGGAGGGGGAACAGAGGAAGATGTGTGATCTCTCTGTGACCAATTAAGCCCAGAAGAGTGAAAGCTGGCTATAAGCAGAGTCTTTCAGCTGCTTCTCCAAGAGATAAATCTCTCCACATTTCCAGAGTCAAAGTGAATATACAAGGACAGTTACATAACTGAGTTGCCTTTTCAAAATGGGAAACTTGGACATGGAAAATAAGTGTTCTCCAATAACAAGTGGAGAAATCCATATCTGTGACTCAACTTCAAAGCCAAGCTTTTCCATTAAACCCCAGGAACACCTCCAGTTACTGTAAGAAACTAAAAGCCAACTCTAGTTCATATATTTAAGACATCATCATATGTGATATCCTACTTCTCATTTTAAATGTCTTCATTCAGTAACCAAATGGAGAAAAATGTTTAAATTTGTTGGTAGCGATATCTACAACAACATGTCAGTGCACTTTGAAATTCACTCCTTTATTAAAATAAGTAAATAATCCAAATTTCACATTTCAATTTTAAGAAAACTCTAGTCTATAGAAATAAGAATTTTGTGACAGAGAGCTTAGAAATTGAAGCTACCATTTCATTCATTCTCTTTCTATAAAAACCATTGGCTCAGTTGTATTGGCGTATTCTGTGTTTAGACAAATGCACTGAAGGGAGAGCATTTTGTTTGTATGTAATTAGGTTATTAAAATTGTTAGGTTTCCTCATTAACCTAAGTGAAACTGTATGGGGAAAAAAATCAGGGACAAATATTGGCACATAAAACTCACTGTTTTGAACAAGTATGTTTGCTTTTGGTGTTAGGACAATGTTTCAGTGAACAGCAGAGTTGGGAGGGTGTAAGAGTCAGGCAAGGACTCAGAGGAAAGTGGAATCCCAGGGAGCAGGCACACTCCAGCCTCCATGAATAATACATGATGGCGGTGATACCTTTTTGAGTGATATAATTCATTTCAATAATTAATGTTGCCATTGCATGTTTCTAAGAGAGCCTACCAAAGGTAAATAATTTACTGTAATTATCAAAGAGAGTGGTATTATTTATTCAAATGTTTTATAAGAAATAGGTCCTGTTTAAAATGTAATGTCAGGGCCCCAAATTTAGGCATTGTTGTTTGCTATATTAAAAAAAAAAAAAAAAGCAGGGCCTCCCTGGTGGCGCAGCGGTTGAGCACTGGGTTGCGAAGCTGCCCGCGGCCTCTGCGGCGCCAGTTCAACCCCCGGCTGCTCCCCAGCCACCAGAGGAGGGTCCCACATGGTGCGCAGACCTCTCCTGCCACCCGCTGCTCCCCTCAGCAGTGTCCTTCTGTCCTTCTGCCTCCTCTGCTCCCCGCTCTGGCTCTGGTGAATTCTCTCACCCTCCCGCGCTTCTGACTGTACCCAGTGCATGTATAAACAAAACAAACAAATAAAATAAATAAATAAATAAATAAAAACATGCCTCTATTAAAAAAAAAAAAAAAAGCAAAGTGAACAGTCCTACCCACTTTATATTAAATATTTCCCCTACTGAATGGTTGGGAGTCTCTAAAGTCAGAAAAATTCGTAAGGACTAAAACTAACATCAATCTTTGGTTAATGCAGATAGAATTCAGGAAATTTCAAAATGATAGGTTATTCCTTGGGTGTTTGAATCTTATTTCTGGGGACTTTTACTAACATTGTCACACATTCATCCACTGAATGCATCCCCTCTCACTGAATGCAGAGAAAACTATTTCTCATTCATGTTTGCATTTTCCTATGATTTCAATGAGACAGTGACTTGTGTATAGTGCTCTACAAATTATTTTTCAATTTGATTGCACAGCTTTTTTGTCTTTGTAATTCACAGTTTGCTTTTTTTTAAGTTTAAGTTGTAATTTATCAAAGTTACACATACAATCATGTCATTTTACAACACATTCTCATTAGGAGGAGGAAAAAAACAGAATCCCTCTATACAACTTTAGTCTTTAAGATAACATAGAGAATCTTTGCTGACTTGCTTGGTGCTTCTGTATCTCTAAAATGTATTATGTTGCTTCTTGTTGATTTTTTTTCCCATTTCAGAAATTATTTCTTGCATTCCCAAAATGGAAAATGAAGCTTTCATTTTTTAAACACCTGTTCTCTCCTACCATGTACACTTATCACACACCCCCCCATTTCACCAAGACAGTTGTATTTATTTTGGTTATATCATTACTTAATGCTTCTGTGGTTATTTCTATGTAATTGTTTTTCACAGATGTGATGTATATTATTGTTGCACTTTCTTTTTGGCACAATATTTGTTTTCCTTTGAGTTTCTTCATTTCTTCAGCGTGCTCTGTACATGTCATTAGCTCAAACCCACAAACTCCTCCCCAGTTGTGCAAATCTCCTATATTTGTAGTCATTAGGTATGCTGAAGATTTCATCTGTTTAACTCATCTCCTAGAGTTCTTATTTGTCAAGTTCCTTGTAGGCCCACTACACAAACAGCCTTCTGGGTTATCCTTCATGAGAACCATGAAAGTTCCCTGTGTCCCCAACTTAGACCCTGTATCTTACTTTTCCTTGGCTTAGTTCTTCATTTTGATTAGCACATCTTTTAATTGTTTCCTGGCAGAATGCTTGGGACATCCATTTTTGAGATTTGAAATCTGAAAATATCTTGATTTAAGATTTAACTAGTTACAGAATTATAGGTTGAAAATCATTTCCCCTCAGGGAATATTGAAAGAATTGCTCCATTGCCTTTACCTATTGTTTGCTGTTAAAAGTCTGATGTAAGTCTACCACCTCTGACTATTTTTCCTCTGTAAATTTGTAGGGTCTTTGTGTCTAAGTTCTGGACATCATGATGATTTATGTTCATCCATAGTGCTAGTCCCTCCATGGCTCCTTTTATTGTAGGAACTCAGGTCGTCAGCTGAGAGCTAGTTTGTTTGATTTCTTCTTCTCTAACTACTTTCTCTTTCTAGAGCTGGATTTTTGGAGGGGTTTTTGGATGGACAAGAAGATACGAACTTTCTGAACTGATCCTCCGCTTTCTTATTTTTTCTGTCTTCTATTGTGAAAAATCTCCACCTAATTTCTAGGTGTTTTTTGTTGTTGTTCAACTTCAGTGTTGTCATATTTGTTACTCCCTTTGACTTTTCTGTTTAATGGTTTCACAGATTTAAAAAGATCTCATCTCTTTTTGGAGATAAGTGAAAAATTTTCAAGCTTTATTTCTTCTATTTTATTTTTGTTCTGTTTGCTTATTTTGTTTATCATGTTAGATGCTTTTCTCAACTGTCTAGTGATTCTGGACTGTCAGCTTCCTATTAAGTGTATTGGAAGCTCCCTGCATTATGGAGGCTCATCATCACTGATTTCTACTGAAGTAATGGGCATGGAACATTGCACTGGGTAATGAAATGCCTGCTGCTCCCCTCAGCAGTGTATTTCAATGGATCAGCCTGTTCTGCCCCCCACTCCGTCTCTGGTGAATCCTCTCACACAATCCCATACCTCTGGCCAAACCCCAGTTCTTCTACACAAAAAAAAACCTTTCACTGTGTTTTCGATATTTTCCATCCTTTCATAAACTCTATCCGTGTTGCATGCTTTTCCATTTACAGTTCCAATATCTAATCTTTTGCCTCCATTTTCTATTTTCTATTGTGTCTAGTCAAGAGCTGACATCATATTTAGGAGTGAACAAATGCTTATTTGATTCTTATGTATATTCTAGTGCTTTGTTGAACTAGCCACCTTTTACTTTCTTTTCCCTATTAAACATACTAGTTGCAGTTATTGTAAAGTTCTTGCTAGCTAACTTCAAAATGTAGGATGACCTAGAAATTTGTTTATAGCACCTATCCAGTTTGCTTCTGTTTCTGTCCATAAATTGTGACCATACTGGGCAATATCCATGGCACACTGGACATGACACACAGAAAGTTGTAGACACAACACACTAGATGATGATAGAGTTCTCCATAGAGGATTTGCCTTTCCATTCCTAGGCTAATGGATTGGTGAATGGTTATATTAATCCAATCAAGACTTCCCTGATATGAGGTGGATTTCCAGTCCTCATAAGCTCAAACTGCTTCTGGTTTTGTCCCTCACCCTGCAAGGTCCTATTCAAAATTCAGGTGTGATCTTTGAGTCATTTCACCTCACAATTCCCAAACTCTAGATTTGTTTTTTATTTCTTATGAAACTGCCAAAAAGCTCCATTGGGCCTTTCAGAGAGATTCTGATTAGGTTTTAGCTTCCTGCTCTGCACAGTCCGGAATTCAGTAAATGTTCTTAGTGAAAAATTATACCACGCTTGAGGCCACTCAAATCTCTACCAAAACACTCTTGTTTGGTTTTTTGTTTGTTTGTTTGTTTGTTTGTTTTTCTATTTACCAAAAGCAGCCTCTACAGGAACAAAACCTAAATTCTGACTGTGTGGTAATTGACAAAAGTTCCAAAGCTAAAAATGGCAACCAAGTCAGTTCGACCCTTTAAGTTATTCCCCTCCCCTGAGTATCATTCTTCTTGCCCCAGCTGTCTCTGCTGCATTCAGAGAAGATTTCCATATTTATCTGACTTACTTGGCAGCAACACTAGGCTTCTGTTAGGTATTCTGTCCCACTTGGAAACAGAAGTCATCAAGATTGAACTTTTAATTTTCACTTTGAGATTTGAGGAAGAACTTTACAGTCATTGTGGGATTAATCTGGAAATGTGTTGATGTGCTTAAAAGTATGGATGCAATTTGCACTGTGATAAATTTTGCCATGTCAAACACCCAAGGTGCTTTGTTAAAAGGTTGGAATATAGCATATCAATAAACTATTTTTTAACTTTCTTGAAAATATTTGGATCTGTTCTTCAATGTAGATCCATATAGGGCATAAATTGAAAATTGTGTATTTTGAAAGTTAGACTATAGGACTCACAGAGAAATAAAGATATATGTTGTGGGTAGAGAAACCAGTCTTCTGTGAGTTGTTGATGCAATATGTCATTTTATTTTTCAGCATCTAACATTTACAAGAGAATTTGATTCAGATTCTCTTAGACATTACAGCTGGGCTGCAGATACCCTGGACAATGTCAATCTTGTCTCAAGTCCTGTTCATTCTGGGTAAGTAACCTGAAAATCAAATATCTTTATCCTATTAACACTGTATTTATCACTTGCAGTTACAAATTCACATTGACAAGCTTCATATATATGAATTGTTGATCTTCTGAAGGATTTTTTAATACATACGACACATTTGTAAGTCCTTAGTTAATATTCTTCTAAGCAAATGTGTACATATTGATGAAAGCACAATGTTGGATAGGAAATTAAATCAGTGCATAAAAAATTCCTGGCTACTTTGGTATTGTTACAATTTTAATTTTTCTAATCAATAATAAAGTCATTCCTTTTATGCAAATGAAGTTTTCTATGATTTTCCTTTCCAATAAAAAAATTAAATATATAGGTACTGATGTTAACTTACCTCATTGTTTGATTGCCTTGGTGCTTTACTTCTTATGTAGAAAACTTTCATTCAAATATTTAATTTTAAATATGCAATAAACTCTGGTGTTTATTTTCCCCTCCTATAATACAGGTTTTTTGATTTGACAAATGATTTGTGTGATTTTTCCTTTAAAAGATATAAACTTGAACCTGCAGATCAAGTTTGCTACCAAATTGTAACTAAGTTTCATTAAGTTACAATAAGAAACATTACCTGAATTTTTAAACTAAAATTAAAATTAATATTTAAACTAAAATTAAAACTAAAATGAATTCACCTTAGAAAAGTGAATGACCATTGTCTATACCACAGAAGTACAGTTATGAAAACCACATCAAAATCTGTTGGTTAGCAAAATTTGAGGCAAGTAGTTAGAAGAGGAGCTATTTCAGCTGCCTAGTGCATAATCAATGTATACTTAGATATTGGATTCTTCACTTGTAGGTAAAACTTTGGATTGATATCCATACAAGTGGAGTAGAAATCATTAAGACGATGAAAATTTCAAGATATTTTCACCTCTGAAATTGGCATTTAGGCCATGCATTAGATGTGATCCAGGGCAAGGGTAGATTAATCTGGAATGAAAGAAATGAACAATAATATTTGCAAGGTGCTCATGTAATTAAAATAAATTAAAATAGGTAACATTTACTTTGTGCTTTCCATGTGCCTGGCATTGTACTCTTCTTTATGTGCTGTGCATTATGTATTATCTCATTTAATGTTACTTTGAACTTTAAAATGATACTATGAGATAATATTATCTTCACTTTACATGGTGAAGAGTCTAAGAATCAGAGTAATGCTGAAGATTAGTAAAAAATACCCTTAGAAAATTCTGACTTGTAACACCACAATTCTGAAAAACAAATTATAGCATTGTCATTAGTGGAAATAATTTACATGACAGTGTTCAATAAAGTATAAGCTATCTGATGGTCATTAATACTGCATTTCATTAACTCAAGTAGAAAAGCCTTTAATTATAATAATATTAATTTTCAAATTGCTTAAATAAGTACACAATTTATATGTTTCTGGGTCTAAGATTGCAAAAGCAAAACAAAATTAGCATTAAGAAGGAAAATAGAAAACACAAGAGATACATCGAATAGGCAGACATTCGAAGGGTTCTTTAAATCAAGTTTGGTAAATTGTCACCAGTTACAAAGATCTGGAACAAAGGCTTTATGCTCTTTCGATAGGAAAGAAAAGTACTGGTCTTTAATGTAATTTAGTAAACTGCAAGTTGAGGAGAGCATAGGCTAATAAGCGGAGAAATGAACTTTCCCATACATTAGAATGAAGTATTTGAACATGCAAATTATCTTACCTTCCCTTTATTAAAGACAAATTCCATGTAGAGGAATGCAGAAATAATGCACAACGTGGGATTATTTAAAAAGGAAAACATGAACTGGGTTTATACTTGGAAATATTTCACTAAGGCCACCTCTATACTATAGCTTATACAGTCACTAGAGGCAAATATTTTTCTAGGCTGTCCCACAAATGCCAGATGCCTTGGTTTCATTTTCTGATGTTTTTATTTTTCCTTTGCTTATCATTGACATTTTCTGTTGCTTGCTTCTAATTACCTTGCATTAATTTTTCCCATTTGCTTTCTAAATTATTTTGCAGCTATTCTTCTCCACTTCCTCAGTATGATTCAAGGTGATAATTGTGTCCTTTATGTGAACCATTCTTTTTGTATTTTTAATTTATGTGAATTTTCCCCACAGTTAGATCATGTCAATGTCTGTAATGTATCAGCATTTGTCATCTGCCTTTGCTAAAACTAGAAACAAATGTGTTAGTTTTAGGATTATTTGTATAATTCCTGCTATAGTTTAAATATTAGTAAGACACCAGTATGATTAAACACCCTCACCTTTTAATTTGTTTCTATAAGTTATGTTGCATGAAATTTTATTTTACACAGAATCTGGAGGAATGAATTTGGAAAACAAGTCACTGTATTTTGTAATGTTATTGAATAATAGGACACATTTTCTGATTAACATACTCCCACCTTCCTCAGTCTGTTGGCTCTGTAAAGTTGAAAACTTTAAAACAATTAATGATTGTTATTGAGCACCAACTGTGCACTAGGCACTATTCAAACCATAGAGTCTTCCAAATTGTCATTAAAATCATGTATGCCATGTTTTTCTCATTTCATTCTGGTGTTCTTCATAGCAAGGGATATTTTTCCACTGACAGAGATAACCTTTTTACATTACCTTCAGACTGTTAAGCTATGAGTTTTCTTTACTGTTAGTAACCAAGTCTTGCCTAGGCAGTTTCTAAATATGCTGGACAAAATAGTTTTGTTCATTGGTTTATTCAGTAAACATTTATTGTGTGCATATCGTGTGCAGGAACTGTGCTCAGCTCTGCACGTCAAGCAGTGAACAAGACAGACCTGATCTGAATCACAGTCTATATTATTGAGACTCAGCTGTTTGTTGCCAGGGCAAACATGGCCCTCTCAGTATAAACGCTCCAATGTTTATTTGTACTAATACAACTGAATTTTTCAGCCCAGAGTTTGATTCATTTTTAATTCATCATGTTATTTTCCCAGTCACAAGATTTTTAATTACTAAATGTTGAGAAAGATCAAATTTTATCTTAGGCTTCTTTACCATCTTGCATATTGCCTTTGTTACTGTTGCATGTGTAGCTGTCTAAGAAAATGTAGTCTGCCTGGACCAGTTTAAGTAAGCCTTGCGCCATTGAGCAGTGAAGACAGTTCATGTGAACAAGTACCTTTGTCTTTGACTACACAGGAGTATTTTTTTGTTTCCTTTTTTGTTGTGGAGGGCTTAGTCTTTTTCCCTTTTTCTTTGAGTATCATAGTGGTTCCAGTTTCTCAAAGTAGGTAGAATGTTATAAAAATTGGATACGTTAGTCCAGAAGAAAATGACTAAACCCAAAAGGAGCAAAAGTATGCAAAGGTGATTGCACCTCACTGATGGTAAGAGTCGGTTCTGAAAATCGAATTGACTGAAAAATGATTCCCGTTCTGTGGCCTCTCCATGGGGTCTGCGGGTCCTTTTGCTTTGTTAATGTTGCTCTTCCCAGGTCAAGAGGCATCACTGTTTAGGAAAGGACCCCCACCTCAGACCTTCATCCAGGGTACTAAAATATGTTGGCAAGATATGAGAACTGCTTTTAGATAAGTAGTAGGAGAGTCTGATGGGTAGAATTATTTTTCCCCAAACAGGACTGTAGGTATTCAGTTTTATAATTAGCAACATTTGGTGCTGTCCCAGCAATAAGCACATTTTTACACAGGAACATTAGAATAAAAAGATACACATTTGTCTGAACTGCATCCTTCCACAAGTGGGCTCATTGGTCCTTGTTGCAAATATTAAGACTTGGGAGAGCATGCAGAGGGCTGCTTTCTCTTCCAGGAGTGCCTGCAGGAACCAAGAATTACCACATACACCACAATTTCTTTACATTTTCATACTTACATGCAATTTTTTTTCCTCATTAGCTTTCAAATAAAAGCCAGGGACATAATTATGTAATTTAGAGACATTTTCTAAAAAGTTGAACTTTTTTTTTCTATTGTTATACAGATACTCAAATGTAGGTTATTTCAAACAGCTTTTAAAACAAATTTTTATTGAAAAGATGAAAACCCATTCCATCAAAATTGCCTAGCAAAATTAGTTATCTTGTACTTTTAGTCTTTTATTCTGCTTTGTGATAGTAAATTTTAGAGTGTTTGTATGGTTAAATATACATTCATTTTGAGTTGTACATGTGAAGACATACCGTGGAGTTTCATCTTACTTACAAAGAGATTCCATACTCGACATTTGGCTAAAAGCTTTTATAGTTCAAAGCCAACCTTGAATATAGTTTAAATCACCCCAAAAGACCACATAGAGTGGTTTTGCTTTTAATTCATGACAGTCGTTTATTAGCTATATTTTGTTCCAATTTTGAACCATTCACTATCCTTCAATTTGCACATATGTTAAAACTTCTGTTAGGAGGCCATGTTCCACCAGAAATAAGTGGTGGGGTCTCAGTTTTGGCCCATTGCACAAGTTAAATATGGGTTTGATGTGACTCCACCGTATTTACTTTCAATTTATTTTTCAAGATAGGAAATTCTAGCTACATTGTCTGTCACTTTAAACTTGAATATTTTATTTCAAAATCTGTGAAAATGATCTGTCCCTCCCTTTGACTTGGCCTCTGATCCTCTCCCTCAGGTTTCTGGTTAGCTTTATGGTGGACGCAAGAGGCGGCTCCATGAGAGGAAGCCGTCACCACGGGATGAGAATCATCATTCCTCCGCGCAAGTGTACAGCTCCCACCCGAATCACCTGCCGTTTGGTAAAGAGACATAAACTGGCCAACCCACCCCCCATGGTGGAAGGAGAGGGATTAGCCAGTAGGCTGGTAGAAATGGGTCCTGCAGGGGCACAATTTTTAGGGTAAGTTTTTTTTGTCGATTTTAATCTTGGCCCTCATACCACATCTTTGATTTTCTTTACCCCTGTTAACTCAAGTTGTTGGCTATTAAAGCCTCTTAGCTGGATCATTTTGATCGGGCCCATCTCTCGTGTCAGAGGTCACAAAGCTGTCTAATTCTGTGAAAATCTCATAGGCTAATCCTTCCTTAACTCAGTTTGCTGATCAAAGCTTTTACTAACCAAGAAGCCTGCTCTCTGCTCAGTGAGTGCATGGAACCCCAACAGCTCCCCTAGAAGTCAAGGCACCACTTTTAGAAAAAATATAGACCCCACTGAATAAATGGCTCCTTTGGGTACATTGTTTCTTAAGATAATTTTCAGGGAAATAACCCATGGTGATGTAGTATTTTACAGAAAGCAAAAACACAACTCATTTTCTGAGGTGGCACTTGGGTGCAATTCAGGCAGGCTCTGTCACGTTGACAGTTTGTTCACAATTTCCCCTTCTTGTTTCTCTTCCTGCTGCATGGATGTTATTCAGTAAACTGCATCTTCCTACCAATCCTCCCCCTGTAAATGAGGGTGAGAGCTTGGTTAGCCGAATCCTGCAGCTTGGGCCTCAAGGAACAAAATTTATTGGGTAGGATCTTTATAGACAAGATACAGAATGTCTACAGTTCTCTTTCCATTTTCAATTTTTTTCTGTCACACCCATGGTCTTATTCTTGTCTTAATTTTATTTTGATTTTTTAAGTTTTTAATGCTTTCAGTTGATGTGTGTCACTGAAAGAAGAAAATATCATAGTGGCTTGACTTAATGTAGCACTGCTCCCTCTTGTGCTTTTCAAGCATGTGGAATTCACTGCAAGTGTTCTGCTTTCATAATTTTGTGCATTTGTAAACCTTCCTTTAATTTCAAATGCTTCTACTGAATATTATAGTCTCTAAGACAGATGAGCAGTCTTATTTAACCCAATGTAAGAGATTTGTAGGCTTTGAATCAACATTTTTCTCTAAATGATGTGTGTATGTGTATATATATATACATATATACATATAGGTATATATGTACATATATATGTGTATGTGTAATTACAATTTTTTAAAAAGTGCTTATGAGTACTAAATAGTCTTCATGGACTTTGAGAAGGAAAACTCATCCATAAGTTAACTGATTTTGACAAGTGTTGGGAATACAAGATATTTAAAGAAAACCAAATAGGCAGCAAGTAGAATATGCTAGTTATTTAATTGTTTTGTTTTGTTTAAGCTGAAATGTGTGGTATTTGTTTGTTTGCTTATCTGTTGGTCAGTGTACTTGCCTTGGCAATCTGCATGAAGGAATCTGTGATGAAAAGTTATGCTTGGCTTTCACCTGGTCACGGACCTTGTTTATACCGTCTTCTTTCCAATATTGTTGAATGTTCTACATGAAGCCACAATCCTTAAATACTTACAGAGACAGTATCTGGTACTTTAACCTGCAAAGATTGTATCTAGTTCTAAAATAAAGTTATTGTCTAATCATCAGGTGTGTCTAAAACTATGTAAATATCTTAATAACTCTGAAAATTATTAGCCCTATTACTAATCGTTGATTTTGTTTGCACCTATCAAAAAATGAAGGTATTTAAAAAATTTTCAAGTCCTTAATTTGAATTAGAATTGTTTTCCCAAAAGTAATATCATGTGTCCACCATTTTAAATGAATACTTCTGTAATCAAATATTCACGTGCTTTTATTTATATTAAGTGACCATTGCAACTGCTACCCCTTTTTATGCTCTTACCTACTAAGCCTGTATCTTCTGTTATCACATGGATATAGACACATAGGGTAAGAGCTATAGGACATACAACCTCTGTAGGAAAATAACGATACTGTCTACTTAAATGTCATAAAATAAAGCTGCACAATCCAACTACATAAACTGTGTGTGATTGTGGTCTGCTTACTTCCATTCATCTCTCTTAGCATTTGATAGAATGTTAAAATGTTTGTTAAAATTTAACAAAATTACTTCTGTGGCTTGATTGGCTATCCTCAATTTTCGGCTGTTCTTTCACATTCCTTTGCAAAAGGACACTGTCAAAAATCAATAGGTGACATTTCAAACCAACAAGTGCTTTTTCAGAAAGTTTAAATACTCCAATGCAGGTTACATTAGTATTAGACATTAAGCTGCCCACAACCATTTTTCAAATTGAAACTCAGGCAAACTGTCTTTAACTATACAGGCCTTGAAAGAAATGGAAACTG